>NW_027466186.1:6642500-7145000 GCF_046127955.1 Nelusetta ayraudi | reverse complement strand
CCACTTTGCAAAGAGAAACCTTGTCTCTGTACCACGTCACTAAAAAAAAACGGTTTTGAATTGTGTCTTTTTTTTATTCAGCTACACTTATTTTCCCTCCTCCTGTTTTTAATGAATTTTGATTTGCTTTTCTGTGACATATTTGCCGTCTCCGCGTGAGGCTGCTGTTCTTAAATCTTTTATTTTAAATTTTTTTGCCTCGCTCGGGAAACAAACATCCAACAGTTATGCATAAATCGAGACAGAGGCGAAACTGTTCGTCAGAGACGCTCACGTTGAGGAAAAAAAAAAAAGACTTGAAAAAAAAGTGGCCTCTGTCACGGCCACTGTCTGATATTAATGCTTTGTAAACAGGTTACGCCGGCTTCGGCAGTTTTCGGAACAATATTGGAATTTCTGACTGACTCAGTGGTCCTCACCAAATGGCAGCGGAATATTTGTCAAGTTCTCAAAATGAAGCGGCACTGCAGGCGTTTCACATCCATATTCACGTTTTAAATACTTCACTGCCTCTCACGTCCCGGCGGAGTAATGAACATAAGCGATTAATTTCCCCTCCTCTCTCTCTCTCTCTCTCTCTTCTTGCAGGATCCTACATGCTGGTGAACTCTTCCCAGCATGCCGCGGGTCACCGGGCTCAGCTGCTGCTGCAGACGCTCAGCGAGAACGACACGCACTGCGTCCAGTTCAGCTACTTCCTGTACAGCCGCGACGGCCACAGCCCGGGGGCCCTGCGGGCGTACGTGCGGGTCAACGGAGGTCCGCTGGGCGTCCCCGTGTGGAATACGTCCGGCTCTCACGCCAAGCAGTGGCACCAGGTGGAGCTGGCCGTCAGCACCTTCTGGCCCAACGAGTACCAGGTACCAGTTTAGTTTTGTTTTAGTTTTTGTTTTTCAATGAGATGGTGGTTACGAGTCGATTATCCGCAGACACCGGCTGTGTTTCCGTTACCCCTAGAATTGCGCAAATCCTAAATATCGCAATACAGAACCGGTTATGGAAACACCTAAACTTGGAAAAACTTCTCAAATATGGCTAAAAGGCTCCGTCCTCCTCAAAGTAGGGTCTAGCGGGACGAGATTTGACGAGAATTAAGGCTTATGCACTTCACACCATTCAATGGAAACATCTGCACATTGCCTTTGTTAAAATTTTAGAAGTATCGCCTCTTGTGCGACAAACTGTAATGGAAACACAGCTAATGTTTATGCTGAAGAATGTAACGGGGCAGCGGTGATCAACGCTCGTTCTAGCTCGGAGGCAAATCTGGTGTTAATTGCCGGCGTTCGCAGTTTAATTAACATCGATTCCCTTGTGAACGTGGATTGAGTTAATCGCTCGCGGGCCACAACTGGGCCTCTGGTGGTCGTACCTGGCAAATTCCACCTATCGAAAAATTTGCTTGACTTATTATAACCTACTGATGACGGACTGATATTGATTGACCTCTTGCTCTTGTGTGCGGGACTCGAGCAATATCAGTCCATTAATCCATTTCTAGCTTCCTTCTTTTTTTTTGCTAACTGTGCACCGCTGTCAGAAAGTAATTAAGTTGAGTAGTTTGCGTTTTATCAAGAAGTGTCAATCCCCCGGACTTAATTAAATTCACTGTGGACCAGCAATATCTGACCTTCACTGTGTCAATAGTGGCTCTGACACTCGGCGCGCACACACTGGGCTAATCAACATCGGCTAATCTGAAAATAAAGTAAACTTTATTAACAAGAGCAAACACAATGTGTCAACTCAGGTGCTTACACACACACACACAAACCTCAACAAGATGCTATCTTTGCCAACTGTGACTGATGTGGCTATACCACATGGACACACTTAACCATGTTGTTTAACTGCATGTCAGCGTTTGCATATTATGATCCTGTAGAACAATTTAATTCAACTGTGACATTTGCCATGGTTTAAATTCATTCATTCATTTTCCATACCCGCTTAGTCCCGAGCTCAGGGTCACGGGGGTCTGCTGGAGCCTATCCCAGCTGTCTTGTTTTCTTCGGGGTCAATTTCTTTTGTTGATGCTTTATATTTTTGTTCCCTACAAGACGTCGGCTATCACAATCTGCGTTTCCATGACAGTTTTTCGCAAATTTAAAGTGACATTACTAAAACTTCTAGTACAATTGCGATTTGCAGATGTTTCCATTGAATGGGGCTGAGCGCATAAGCCGTATTCTCGTAAAATCTCGTTGCGCGAGATTTACGATAATTACGTGTTAGGTAAATTTGGTGTTTCCATGAACAGTTTTTTTTATTGCACTATTTAGGTTTTGCTCAATTCTAGGGGTAATGGAAACACAGCGACAGTTTGCACAGTTAAAATGGAGCCATATTCACAGAATAGATTGGCGATGACAAAAGTAATCAAGTCGTGTTGAACCAATTTGAAAAGGCAGAATGACAGCAAGGCTTTCTTTCTTTTCTTTTGAAGTCAGCATCTGGCACGTCTTTCTTTTTTCTGACAACAACAGAAAGATGCTGCTGACTTGAAAAGGACGGCGGCGTTAGCTGCAGTGTCAGCAGTTTCCTTAGACTATTTTCTCATTGAAAGCTCATTAAAACTGCATTCAAAGGCTTTTCTCTGCCTCCAATTGGCTTTAGTTAAAGCCCACGGTCAACTAACCCAATCATCCTTGGAGGACTGAGGGTTGGCCAAGCGCTACGATTGTTGCCTCTCACACTTTACCTGCATTGACATTGTCCCGTTAGCGCCCTCTAAAGGTTTTTGTGGAGCCCCTCCCCCTTTCACATTCACCATTTCACATTTTCGTTTGATTCTTTCCGTCTTTCTTCTTGACAAGGATTATATATAACCGAAGCTATGTTGGGTTCGCAGCGGGACGCCGCTCCCCTCGCGCTAACTCCTTTGCGTCCTCTCCCAGAAAAAAATAGTCACGGCTGGAAGGTGAGTCAGAGAGTTGCACCGATGAGCGGCTCCTGTCAGAGAGGGGGAGGAGGAGGTTTATAATTGGCTTATGAGGAGGAGTCGATGACTCCGACGACAGGACAAACAGTGCGGGAGAAAGGAGATGCGCCGGCGCGATTGAATTAGCGCAGGCAGACGGAGCCTTTTAATAAGAGGAGCTCCGGTCGCTCGTGGCCTCGGCCTCTAATCTGGCGAGGTGGCGGCGGTGGCGGCGGCAGCGACGCTCTCTCGCTCCCTCTCTTCCTCGGTAAACAGCAGCAACGTTGCGCCGCTCGACGGTACAAAAGAGGGTCGACGCCAAACCGCTCCCTCAATGTCACGCGCACGGCGAGCTTACATCGCTAATCCCTTGGCAGTCAAAAACCTCATTGCCGTCCAACGACTCCTCGTCTCTCCGCAGCCGGGAAAAAAGAAATAGGAGAAGAAGAAGAAGAGGGCAAACGAGGTGTTGGTGTTGGTGCACCATTTTGATGCAGGCCGTCTTTTATTGTCAGAGGTGGGAAGTAACGAAGAACAAATTCTTTAATTGACAGACAGACAGACAGACAGACAGATAGATAGATAGATAGATTGATGTACTTTATTTACCAAATTGGGAAACTACATTGTTGCAGCACAAACAAACAACCAGAGCAGATTACTGTACTTCAGGAGATTATTCAGGGATGTGTACTTGACATGAGTTTTAGTTTTTCTGACAACTTTACTTGTCCTCCCTATGCTTGCAGAGTAAAACACAAACGCAACATGCTCATTAGTCACAACTATTACTGATGACAGAACTATTACAGTTTGGTTGTTGTAAAAGAAAAAACTAATTATAGTCCGGAGAGAAGCATGATCCAGGTGCTCATAAAGACCTTTGACCTCTGACCCCCGGTCAGTTCAGTCCATATTATTCTATCACAACTTCTTACTTTTTGTATAATTATCAGCTAATGTATTGTTCCATTAATGGCAAAAAAACCCAACATATTTCCTTTTTATTGAGTGCATTTCAGAAGCTGCACTTTCTTAGGGTTAGCTGCTTTGGCTTGAGTAAAGAAATCGAATCAGTACTTTTTTTTTTTTTTCACACAAGTATTCGTACTTTTACTAAAGTACAGAATGTGAACACTTTTCACACCTGTGTTTACTGCTAACCAGGCGGAGAGGACGAGGAAGAACAACTGGGACTTTGTGACATTAGTTGGGCTCAGTTGGGCTCTCTCTCTCTCCGAGGCTCGTTAGTAGCCGAGCCCCGGCGGCGTCACATGCTAAAAGGTTTGGGCCGCTATATCGGTTCCCTATTAAGTCTAATACAATTACTTTTAAGTGGTGGGGAGGCAGATTTAGCCTGTCATTATACTCGCAAGAGCGCTTCTTTTTGAAGCAGAGGTGGAGTGTCGGCGCATCTCGTCATCGACTCAGAGTTAAATAAACCCCCGGAGGATTCGCCGTCATGGTGGAGACGCGCCGCCGAATCCTCCACGTTTCCTCCTGCCTTATTAGATTTAAGGCGATATTGAAGCTCGCAGGTGCCAGCCCGCAGCGCAGAAAACATTCAAAATGTCACCGTCGCTTTATTTGCGACGAGCAGGTATCTGAGATTATTTTGAAGGTTGCACACTTCAGAATTTATCGGCGGAAGGAATAGCTCTTTTTTTTTTACTTTTACGGGTGACACTCATTTTTTATTTTCTGAAATTGTCACTGCAACCGATCGCAGAAATGTATCCAGGAGGCCGGACGATAGCGCAGCCTGTCACAGCATCAAGGTGCTGTGATGGCAAGCTCTGAAACGTCTTATTTTAACATGTTTGGCTGTTTTTCATTATTTTATGTATTTGTCAGCAAAACACTGAATCACGGGAACATGAAGCAAACATATACTTTTGTTTAGTTTAAGTTAGTGCTTGTTTAGCACTGACTAATGTCCAAAAAAAATAAATGATAGCAGTATTTTTCTGTATTTCTTTTCTCAGAAATCCTTGATTTTAATCAGAACTAAGTTTCATTTCAGCTTTTTTTTTATTTCCCATGCTGTGTATGGTTTTCATAATGAGCAGCTCTCTGAAGTGCCGGCTTTTCCTCTGCACTGGTACCGGACTTGGCTGACACTCCGTCCTATCACACTCGTGAAAGTGGGATTTAAAGTTCAATGGAATTAGGGGCAGAAATCTCCGAGATCACCTTGAGGCGTCTGGTTTGAAGATGTCTGGTCTGCACAGACAGATTTTTTTCCTTCCCTGCCTCAGATTGGTAGTAGTGTTTGCTGTGCCTGAGAAAAAAAAAAAAACAAAAAAAAAAACGCGTTATCAAATATTAAAGACGTTATCCTGCTGCCAAGACGAGCTCGGGACAAGTCGCCTCCACTCTGAGCTCTGCTTTTACTTTCTCCTCTGACCTTTATCGCCTCCCAAATAATTTTCCCACAGACTTGTCATCCGTCATGTCTCTCTGGTATTTTACCTTGTCCACATTTGATAAAAATGTTTTCACCCCTCTTTAGTTCCCTACTTATGGTGTGTGCATTGAGAAAACTGTGTATTTTTACAGCAAATCTGTGTGTTTTTCGGCAGGTTTTTATTTAGAGCCACGTTTCCTCGAAGGCAGCAGCTTCCTGCTACGTTTTTCACAATGTCTGCCAAATCAAATTGCGTTTACTTTAGGCAAAGACCAAAAAATAATATATGATTTTGTCCTACTTGTAAATATGACGTCAAAGGTTTTGGAGCAGTATCAATTTGCTGTCTTTCTCAGAGTAGGGTGAGAAAAATGATGTTTGCCTCATCAGCTTGGTTCAACTAGACCAGAGGGAAAACTGGATCATCATAAAACCCAGTCTGGCCAGATAATAGAGAAAACATCTGGCGCAGTAATTGGACGCAGCAGTCGTTTCTCAGTGAGGTTCCGAGACGCGCGAGCGTGAGTGTGCGTGCGTGCGTGCGTGTGTGCGTGTGTGTGTGTGTGTGTGTGTGTGTGTGTGTGTGTGTGGTATCAGCACACGCACATACTCGCAGATTAGTTGAAAATCCGAAGATCACTGACGGTTCTTAGCAGAAACAAAATGCTGCCGAAATGCTTCTGGAACGTCGACAGAAAACACAAGATGTGTTTGTTTGTGTTCAGATGAAATTAAGCTGATATTTTGCTGGTTAGTACAGCCAAATGCTAGATGACCTCGACCAGCAACTGGAACAAAGCAGAGCGCTGAACTGTTCCATCTCATTTCCTGATCCTAACAGCTTTAAACAAATCACCGTTGCTTCTGGACATTGGATTCACTGTTGGGAACTTGTTCCTGTATTGATTTCCATGTCTCCTATGATGGCAACAAGCTCTTGACTCAGTCCAGCTGAGCTGTTGAAAAATGTAATGTGCACTGCAAAAACAAAACAAAACAAAAAAACACTGCACAGCAGCAGTAACCTCTGAACACACTCGGAAACCAGACAGGAGGATCCTTCCACTCCAAAGGCCCATCAGAAATGAGCCTACAGTCACACTGTGATATCCAGCTCTAAACTCGTCTTTTATCTTCATCTCTGCAAGAATAAGCACATTTCCCCTCCACTGATAATCTTCAATCGCTTAAAGTCAAACTTTATTTTTTGCTGAATGCACAGATGTGATTTGACACGAGCGCAGTTTCACTCGATTTAATATGAACAAGCAGAGCTAATACATTTCAGTGACACTTTACATTAGGGAGCACTTATTCACCATTAGGTAACTATTAAGCAGGCTTAGGTTGAGGGTGAAGGTGAGAGGAGCCCTGTGAGGCAAATACATGAAAGAAAGAGTTTGATGTAATTTCCTGTTTGATTGTGTCTCTTTTCTTTTCTGACTCTGGCAGTCGTGCAGGTTGGGCTCATGACTCACCTTTTGTCAGAACCCTACGACATCGTAAGATTGAAACCTCTTATATATAATCCTTCATTCAAGAAACCACTCAAAGTTGACTAAACCACTGAGACTCTTCAACAGCAATTTGATGAATTTTCTAACTGGACATGACGGGACTTGATAAACACTGATACCATCCATGCCTGTAATGCCTGAACTGCTACTGCAGCACTAGAGCTGTTTTATGCCATGACATATTCCACTTAGCTTCACCTTTGCTCTGTAAATACAGTGCGAGTCCTCTATTGATGGCTGCATCTAATGGGGTCTCTTGTACTACTGGCTGGAGTGGCAAAAGTTAAAAGCAGCTTTGTGAGACCAAATAAATTGTCCAGTGATTTGTATACATTACAACTGCCTCTAAAAGCCAATATCACAGGGTAATACAATACAATACTCTAACGTGCATTTTATGTCCGCTATAAATCACCGCTTGGCTCTGTTTTCCCCTTCGGCACGAGATTGTTTTCGCATTTTAGTGCATTTGTGAGGGGAGGAAAAATAGCCATTTATTCTAATAAACCTAAGAGATATGAAAAGATGCACCGGCGGCGAGGCTCTTAATAAAAAATCTGGAGGGGGTTGTTTACAGAAATGAATTCTCTAAATGCCTCCCTCTTAATAAGCTGCCATCCTAATGGCTAAGACGTCTCAGGATTAACCAGTAATCAATCTATTATTGAGTTCTTAAGCTCAGCTGTGGGAAATAATACCTGCAAATAGACCCAGACCTGTTTCATTTCGCTTTTTTATTTATTTTAAATTCATCACGAGGCCTGACCAGGGTTCCTGTTCCCGGCTAATTTAGACTTTAATGACGCTTTCCTGGCCTCTATTCTTGGGTATTGAATAAGGAGGGATTTTGCAGCTTTAATCACTGCAGGTTAATGTGAGCACATCGCACAATACGGAGGTGGGAGAAATCACAGTCGAGGGCCAAGAGAGAAAGAGAGTTAGACCACATCCAAGTCAAAAATAGGGGCAGAAGAATTGAACGCAGGCTTCAGAAGGGAGGCGGATGTGGCGGCGGCGGCAGGAGGTGCCAGCATCCGTTTCTGGATGCGAACGTTCCGGCTGCGGTTCCAGAGAACAGGTGGAAGAATCGACTGTGGCAGGAGGAGATTAGCGTCAGCCCTCCACTCTGAGGGCTGCTGCCTCCTCCTCCTTCTCCTCCTCCTTCTCCTCCTCTCCCTCCACCCCTACTCCCCTCCCCCTCCTTTCCTCTCCCTCACCTGTCTGGAGGTTTCGTTTTCCCGCCGACCCCAATCGACTCCCAACACCCAGCCACGACGCCCCGTCGGTGTTGTAGCACCTGCGGGGGTCGAGTGCGACCGGAAGGTCGGCGCCACGCTGATTGTCGCTGCAATCACACGTCTTATTTTCCCGAGGCCGGGCAAAGTGAGCGGCGTCCTGCTGACAGTGGAAAGGCTGGAGTTTGGGGCCAGAGGTGGCGGCTGATGTTGTCGTTGGGACTGTTAGATTGAGTTGCCAACATAAGCAGCTGGTCAGTGCGGCTCCTTGCTCGGACTTCCCTTCAAGCTGCCAATTTTCAGTTCCGGTGCCTTCATTTAATCTGTCATCGACTTACAAAAATTGAGGCAGTGTGTGGTTGAGCGCCAACCACTGGGTGGAACCACTGAGTTTCCCAAAATCCCCCTTTCTTGGGGGATTTTTTAAAAAGCGCTTTACGAAAAGATGGAACCCAGCCTGCTGTGCTGTACGGCTGCTCTCTGCGAGACAAAAGGTTGGTAGGACGGTGAGTTATCACTGCAAATGGTAATGGAGGGAGTTTAGGTTTTAGAACTGCAGCAGATTTTTATATTTTCATGTCAAATTGGCTTTGAATTAAAGGTTTGTTTGATGTGCCTTTAAAATGAGTGATCTGAAGAAAAAGATCCAGATAAAGACCATCTCACCTCAGGCTCCTGGGCTCCTGTATCAACACATGAAAGTTGATAATGAAAAATTACACACAGCAGAGCCCAGCAGAGCGGTTTATGGGCTTATCTTTGGATATGAGAGTTTTTTGGACTTTCGAAGCTTTGAGATCTCCGGTGTCAAGAATCCACTTTGATGTTCAAAGAATTGACTCTTGTTTTCACCAACGGGCTCTGAAAGCCATTTATCTTCTCTGGCACATAAATGAGAAGGTGCCGCTTTATCGACTGTCTTAAGGAAGTTTGTCATGCGAGATGATGCACTCGAGAAGATAAGATTGGAAACTCTTTAGATAATCCTCCATGCGAGAAATTAATAGAGGTTGACTTGGCGAAAAATAAGTAGAAAAAAGGAGCTTGTTCACAGTCTCTAACTTTGAACGAGGACAGATTTTAAGAGTTTCTATGTGCACATTATGGTTGACTGTAATAAAGTCAGACAGAGGGTGGCTGAGATGTGGTTAACCTGCCCTAATGCTGCCGTTTCGCCCGTAAATGTATATCATTTATGTATGCAATGCCCACGTTTAAAGGCAATCGCACAGATCCGGGTTGCTTCGGCGACCAATCACATCGAACCCTGGCCAGCTGCCCTGAACCTTCATCCAGTCACATTTGCTCGAGCTGTTTGTTCACAGTTTCAAAAACCAAACAAATCAAGTGCGTTTTTTTCTTTTTCTATTCCAGCTCAGAAAAGTTTACCTACTGAAAAATCCATCTGCTGACCTCAAACAGATCAGCGGGTTAATTATGGAGCGCAGGCCAAAATGTATGTTTATGCAAATCACGCTGTAATCACAGAGGCCGATCAGCTGGTGTTTTCCCCTGATTAAAGGGCACTCGGCCGCGCTTGCGAGCGGCGAGGACTGGGCTTTGTCAGTTGGTGTTTATCAACAAGTCCTGCCACACGTCTCCCACATTGGTCACCGCAGCCGGCGGCTCCATCCAGCGACGGCGGACGCTCGTAAATTTTCATCCGAATTCAGATCCTGGGTTTCTTGAACTGAAGAAGACCTGTGTGATGGTTCATGGAGCCTCCGGCAGGTCCTCCACCTCCTCCCTGTGCTCTGTTGAAACACTATATATCCTATAAACTCAGCAAAGTGCTGCTAAATCTGAAAACTGTTCCCCCGAGCTGTAACAATCAGCTCGCGATGGAAGAAATCAATGACAGCAAGTTTGTTATTTTTGCATATTGGTCCTTCTCAGAGTTTTTATTTATTTATTTTTTTTGTGCTTCTACATGCAGTTAATCTTCATTTCATTCATTTCTTTTTGTACCTGCCTGCAAAAGCGGGGCTGCTGCTGAAGGAAGTACTTCTAGTTCCACCATTTTATATATTCTTTCAGTATTTTAGGGCAGAGTGTGACAGCCTCAAGGGTTTTCCAATCCTCAAAATCAAATTTTCATGATGATAGGAAAAGAATTACAACAATAGTTAAAAAAAAAAAAAAAAAATCCCATTTGGTCGTGTCTTCAACCATAGAAAAACATATCCAATCACCAATTTTCCTGTCAAACTAAATAACCACATTCCTACTATGAAAATGAACTAGTCCAGCTGCAAAATGCTACTGCGAGTCTCAGTTTGACCGCAGTATTGAGCAATTGAGGCGAAACGTCAGCAGGCAGCTCACAAGGTTTTGAGGTCTTTATAGTGCGAGAGCGCACAGTGTCCTGCAAAAATCCACACTCCCTCCGCTCGCCGCCACCGTGGCGGCCGGGGTTGTAATCATTTGGTGGGAGGATTATGAGAAACAATAACTCAGAGCTGCTCTTTGATCAGACGTGTGGGGTGGTGGTGGACTGTCCTCACGGCCGGCAGAAGACAAACATCGCCCTCGTGTCTCATAACTCTCTCACCTTACCGAGGACGGTGATTCGATATTGATTTGGCTTGACGAGGACCCTGCGCTCATCCGGCTTATTGTCCCAGTCCTCTGTCCTCCCCCGAGCCTCGTGGGGGCTTCTGTGCAAGCTGTATTTTTCTGCCGTTGCGGCTTTGCGGCGGGCTGCGCCCTGAATGTTGAACGGGGGCTTGCGATTCGGCCGACACATTGTCTTGCTTCTCGATGAAGCTATTATTTTTCCAGGCCCCCCGGACTGAGAAAAACTTTATCCATCTCTCTATTTATGCGCCTCTTTTCTTATTCCCCCCCCCCGACTCTCATTGTCTGCCTCGTTTTGTATTTTTTGCTCCGTTATTTGGGAAGGAATGTGCAACAATGCAGCCATGCGGTCGCCGGTAATTAACGCGCCTGTCACCGAAAATTGGACGGGGGACTGTGGAAATCGCGCTGGTGTTCCTCTGGAAAAATTGCTGCTACTTTTTCAGCCTTCAGCTTACTTGCGTACTTTTGCGGCGCTGGTGATTATGGACCGAGTTCCCTCAACGTGCCTCCACTTCTGTTTTTCAGGTGCTGATCGAGGCGACGGTTTCCAGGGAGCGGCGAGGCTACATTGCCGTTGATGACATCATGGTGCTCAACTACCCCTGCTGTAAGTGCCACTACTGCCTAAGATGACTGCAATTACGCAGTGGGCTTGGTTTCGGCTTAACGGGGGGGAGAAACAACTGAAACTCAAAAGCCGATGAGGTTTGAGGAGTAACAATCAATCAACCTTTTATATTCCAACTGCTGCTCGTCCCCGAGGCTGCGGCGGCCACAGCGGCACTATTAAAACACTCGGACAGCCCCCGAAATGCCAACACTTCACCTGAAAACAAACTGCCCTCTGCCTTTCGCTGCTGGATTTGCTTGACAGCCAAATGTATTTGTTAGCGCGGTAATCGCTCAAATCTGGAATTGGCCCCTCTTGCACTTTGGAATTTTTTCTCCCTGCGTCTCCTCCGTCCGGGTCGCCTCTTTATGGAGCTTTATGGAAATGTCCTCTGTTCAGGGCGCCTGTTCCTGCAGCACTGCAGGGGAAGGGTGGTAGCTTGGGGGAAAGTGAAGGTGGCAGTCTGGGATGATGTCAGCCCCTGGAGGACCTGGTGTAAGACACGCTGAGCCTAATACCTGGACAAAGAGTCTCTCTGTCATGCCGACATTCCCTCTGCAGCCAATGCAGCACTCTGGGGTCAAACTGCTTCGATAGCTTAAAGGACGTTTTCCGGCCTCACGGGGACCCCTGTGTAATGTCCGGGCTAATATTTATACATCCCCTGTTGGATACTTGGACAGTGGGTCGTGTTAAAGGAAAAACCGCACGGTGGTTTTGCATTCCCGCGAGCTGCAGCGCCGCTTGTCACCCCGTTTCTCTCCGACGCGGCAGATGGCATCTTCTGAATGCTCCCACTGTGGCCATTTAATAATTAAGGCTCCCATCAAAACCTGAGCAGGCCTTATGATGTGGCATGCGGCCAGACGCAGTCGCTCTGGCAGCGCGCAGTGACACTGTGGTGGGAGTGAAAGCCGAACAGAAGATGACCAACAAGTTCTTTTCTGTAAGTTCTGGCTAAAGCGTGGTTGACACTTGCTTGAGAACTGTTTTTCTCAATTTTCAGAACGTTTGTCATTGGAGCGAAATCAAGTGCACTGTGTACTTCTTCAAAAAATAAAACAAAATCACAAAATTAGTTAATAATAAAATTCTACCACCATAGAGAGCAGGAGATCTGGCTGTGCAGCGCACCATGAGATGTCATGGAGGGTTGGCGGACCAACTCCTGTATATGCAGATAAAGTGGGTCCAGCGCAGTGCCAGTGAATCACTGTAGTTCAGTAGTTATCAGCAACATTAGGAAAGAAAAGAAACACCAGAGGAACCTGACAGCTAATCAGTAGCTGTTGTTACACTAACTGACCACTGAATTAAAGCTCCTCATTATAAACATGGCTACTTCAGCTACTTGGACTAATGTGGGTAATGCTAATTAAAATGACCCACTGAAGCTTATCTGATAGATTTATTATGGTGCTGTGGCAGTGAGCAGCAGTGGGAAGTTCCAGTACATTTGCTGATGTGCTTATGTTTTGTTTTTTGTTTTATTTAGTCATCCTTTACTTTCAGAACTTTGACACAACAATATATATAAACACACAACACATCATCATAGCAGTCAGAGCAGGGAGAGAGGATTCAAGTAAAGTAATAAAAAGTGAGGAGAACAAAGAAAAAAAAAGAAAAAAGGGATGTTGAATCATATAAAATTATAATAATAAATTATATAAATTATCGGCAAATGAACATATGTGTGTCCTTGTATCTGTTGGCGAGTGTTTCTTATTGCTGGTTCATTCACTTTGGAACCTTCCAAGCCAGTATTTCCTTTCTGTATAATTCCACTTAGATCCTTGAGGGGTTTCCATATGTCCATAAAAGTGTTCATTTGGCACTTAGTCTCTCAATAGGAAAAACTCTAAAAATGTCTTTGTATCGCTGAGTTACACTGGGATGTTTCTCACTAAACCAATTAAATAATATACATTTCCTAGCCAAAAATAAGAGTTTATTGAGTAATTTTAATCTTTTCACATCTAAAACTCTATTCAAGGGTGGCAGCTCCAATAGGAACTGGCCCGGATCTTTACTAATCTTGTGTTTGAAGATTGCTGTCACTTCCTTAGATACACATGACCAGAAGTTTGATATTTTTGGACAGTTCCAGAAGCAGTGTAAATTGTGTTCCACACACAATTTACATTTCAAGCACAAGGATGATTAGGATTAGACAATTAGGATCAATTTTGTTCATATCATGAGGTCTCCTATGCTGTCTATGAAGTATTTTATGTTGTATTTCTTTAAATTTGTGCTTATGTTTTTAAAAAAAGTCGTTCATTACTCTGCCAAATAGCCAAATAACTGATTTATCAAAAAAATTGAAGTCTATCTACCTGTGCCAAGCTTTTTCAGTGAAAGGTTGTCGGTGGCAGCAGGGTTTTCACACTGAATCTTGTGAACAAGGCAACGCATCCGTAACTCTGATGTGTCTTGCAGCCCGAGTTGGCGTCGCTCCCGCTTCCTGCTTCCCACTTCCCGCCCGAGATGGCGGCCGCTGCGGGTGCAAAGTGTGTCGCGATGAAATATTTACGCTAAAGAGTCCTGAGAACACAATCTGACACGTTTAGCCGCACAACATGCCGTCTCTCGCCAAGCGCAGCTTCTCTCCTCGCATTCGCACGTGCCGCGTTTGTTTGTTTTGCTTGCGTCTGGGCTCTCGGGCATGAATTATGAATCAACCCTGGAGGAGGCAGCGTCGCACACAAGGAAACGCAACCGACCCCAATGTCGAAGCAGTGCTCGACAAGAGCGACAAATTTGTCGTCCGTCGTCTGCGTAAACGCAAAACAGAGGCGTGTGTGCGAGCCCAAACGCCCAGTGAATTGTCTGAGCGGCGCGCTGGCTGGCTAGTGTTCACCGCGAGGGAGGTAGTCACAGTTGGGTGAGAGGGCGACACCCACATGTTGACTCACTGGAGCCCTCCTAAGGCATGCTGGGACATTATTTGTCTAAAAATGTTCAGGCTCAGTCTGTCTTTTTTGTTTGTGTTTTTTTGCTCTTGCTGACTCACTCCCACATTCACATCATCTGTAGATGTTTTCTGTTTTGTTTTTCGCTTATGAGATTACATTGGAAGGCGAGGAAAGTAAACAGGCAGTGTTTTTTTTTGTTTTTTTTTCCAAGCAGGGATGTGCACCTCGGGGTCTTCCTCAGCACAAGAAGTAGAATTCAACATTTTTTTTTACCACGAGCTCCATAGAAAGCCGTCCGTGAAAGCTTTGCAGACGCGTGAGCGAAAACGGCGGCGCAAACTAGTTGTTGCCTTAAACGCCTGACAACCCTGATTATGTAACAACTGCGTTTGATGGAAATGCGCCTTGACTGACATTGTGAATGGCTGAAAGGTAATAGAAGTCTTTTTTTTGATCCGGCTCTGCTCTCTCTGTCCGTCTGTCTCTTCAGATAAGGCCCCGCACTTCTCCAGGCTGGGGGACGAGGAGGTCAACGCCGGGCAAAACGCCTCTTTCCAGTGCGTTGCCGCCGGCAGGGCGGCGGAGGCTGAGAAGTTCCTGCTGGAGGTCAGTGGTTTAATGTCGGAATCACCCTGTTGTGCATCTGCCTTTGTTCTGTCTTTGTTGCATTTTTATCTCTAAAACAGCCAGAGGGGCTGAAGAGGGAAAAAGAGAGGTGTGAGTGGATTTCTGCGCTGCTCCAACTGACTTTTCCATCCTTTTTTAAGGGTCTGCCAAAGCTTTTTGGAAAAATAAAACAGCAATATGGACAAAATGTCGTGCGTGGCATGGCAAGTGTAACGATTGTTTATGAAAAAATAAGCCTCTGTTTCTGCATTTGTTTCATTTCTTTTTTTTTTTACTGTCTGTCTCCGGCATCCAAAACTGAAAGCAGCCGCCAGAGAAAATTGAAACTCGCTCAAGTTTTGGCTGCCACCGCCTCATGTCAGCCAGCGGCAGCCAGGCTGCCTTTAGACTGAGCATGAGAACACAACACTCTTTCACAACTCCACAATCTCACACAATGAGCCTTGTGATGTTAATTTCCAAAGACACCCCAATGTCTTGCCGCACCACTGCACTTGATGTGATGGTGCACGCCCTTCCACCTTGGACTTTGGATTTTTTCCCCCTCCGAGTTCATTAATCAACTACTGTATGTCATCAGTCATGTCACCTGCGGTCACCCGCAGTTTCGGGTCACAGAACTGGAGGAACTTGGCGAAACAATGTAGCAGGCAGTGAAAACGTCCAGTCATTCAGCGCTGAACTAATAACGTCTTTATTTTGTGTGTTTATAGTGCCGTTTCTTTGGTTTTTGTTTTCTTTGAAATATCGAAGCAGTCAAAAAAAATGCTCACAGCAAAATCTTACAAAAACACGTATGAATGGAAAGTTGCTAACTCAAACGTTTCCAAAATACTTTGATCTCATCTTGTGTTTCCGACCGGCAAAGACTAAAAAGAGCAGCAAAGTAATGGTAACATTTCTAAGGTATTTGAAGCAACCTTCTGTCTGTCAGCCTCAGATTGATACCGTCATGATTCTCCAGATGGATGAGCTGAAACCTGAGCGATCCGCCTGCCGCTCAGGGATGGACTGAGACACACGTGGCATGACAAGTGCTCTCCTGCCTTACAAGATTTTTGAAACAGCTGAAGGTCACCTGACTGAACCAAACAGTTTCTCAGACCTTCATCTAACTTGTCCTTCATGCCATGAGGCCCCTTAAGTTGAATATTAACACCTGATTTTACAGCGGGGCCTCTGTTGGGATTCATAGATAGATTGATAGACAGATGAATACTTTATTTATCCCTGTGGGGAAAATGCAGATGTCACGCCACATAAAAGACTGTTTCACAATAGACAGTGAAATAGGCAGACATCATAAATGATGACAGCAGAGAAACATTAAAAACGGGAAGGAAGCCATGTAAAGTGCACGTGTGAGAGGCAACAACATGATAAGGTAATAAAATGAATTTTAAAATGTATTGCACAAATTTGGTTAAAATTTACTCGCTTCATGTAAAACTGCATTGGCTTTGAGGCTGACATTACGTTAAACTTCAGAGAAAAAGTCATGAAAGACGACTACTTTTGTGTCTTTCATTGTTGTTTTATTGCTCTTTTCTGGCCAAATCTCAATTTGAAAACCTTTAACTCAATGAGAAGGCGCTTGTCCGGCCTATTTGTACACATACAGGAAAGGGTTCTGTGTCTCAGACATGTTTGTGCTCGCTGCTAATTAAAGTTTCTACACTGAGCTTCACCTTTGAAAAGCCACAGGACGTATTGGATGGCGGCTCCCTCTGCTTTTTGGCTGCTGCCTTGTGTTTTTATTCAGATCGAGTGCGGCCCTTCAGATATCTGTCTTTTCATCTGGATTGGCTGGCTGTGTGAAGGTCAGACAGACCATACTGTCTGCACATCTGATGGGAATGGCTCCTTCAAATCCTCTTTTTTTGTGTGCGTGTGTGTGTGTGTGTGTGCAGCCACGATTTTAGTACTAAGTGTCATCATGCAGGAGTGGGAGTAAGGTTGCCGGGGGGAGGGGGGGGTTGCTTCCTTTTTCTTTTTTTTCTTAAATAGCAGACATCTTCATTTCTTCTTCTCAAAAATTGTGACCATGTCACACCTGGGATGCACTTTTCTTTTTTGCCAGAAATAAAATAGCAATTTAGAGGTGAAAATTCCTTCTTCCCTCTTGAAATCCTTGTGTGTCCATCGCATTGGCATAAAAAAAGAGGGAGCGAGGCGAACAAGTGGATCCTGGGAGAGGCTGCTTGCAAAAAGTCAGACAGACGTTCCTAGTCGGCAACTCCTTTTGCACAGTCCTGCTGGAAAGACTTGCTGCAATCCACGTGAGATAGCGCACGGTCACTGTTCCTGTACGGCTCTGGATGGCGTCCACACTCCCTCATTCCTCATTAGCGCACCTGTGTGTCCAACAGCTTCTTCTTCTCCACTCGTATGCGTTTCACACACACACACACACACACACACACACACACACACACACACACACACACACACGCACACCAATTATCCCAAACCTATGTGCTCAAAAAGATACTGAAAAACACCCCAACATAAACATACTTTTACTAATCAAATATAATCAGTTATCACCTTCCTAAGACTTTTAAACCATGAGTTTGCTGTCCAGTGATACACAGACATGCACATAGGAACATGTTAACCCCTTTTATCATAATTATTCCTTTATTTACTTGTTCGTTTATTCATTTATCTATTTATGTATCATTGGACTAAAAATATGTTTATGAGGTGAATCATTTTGACTTTTTGTCATTTTACAAGTAGCTTGCATGCAATAAAGGCCTCGGACAGCTGATTGATGTCCTGGCTGTCAATCACATCCATCCATCCATCCATCTGTGCGTCTCTCTTGCGTGTCGTCCTGCCGACCGGTTCACGCCTCGCTCTCTTGCTCTTGCTCTTGCTCTTGCTCTTGCTCTTGCTCTTGCTCTTGCTCTTGCTCTTGCTCTTCCTCCCGCGTGAACTCTTGTTTTCAGCCGCGCTGTTTTCATCCTTTCTGTTCATTATATCTGCCTCACCAGATGCGATGCAGTCTTGGCTACGTGTGGCTGCCAGATTAACAGATCCTATTGTCGCCGCCTCACCAATTAGCCACAGCCAGACTGTTTACATAACGCAGAGTCATCTCAGTCCGTGAGCCCGCCCCCCCACCCCCTTCTTCTTCTGTCTTCCTTCCTTCCTTGCACGAGTTGTTTCGGCCTTAACAGCAATCAGAGGAAATGCGCAGGCTCTGCTTGACGTCTGTGGCTTTTTGTTTTTTAAGGCCTTAATCAACTGACGGTGCAACAGCGAGGTGCATCATGCAACATACATTCAAATTGCACCTGCTGTTTGATCCACTCTTATCACTATTTAAAAAAAAAAAAAAAAAAAAATCTTATTGTCCTTTTCCTGAAGTTAACTGCTCCCTCTTCCTCTTGCGCTTGTATTGGGAGATCAGTTCAAATATCTGTGGGCTCTTCATCTCCGAGCCTATTAGACTGAAGTATGTGCAGTGCAGTTAAGCCAGAGAAGCCTTCAAGTCTAGAGTCAATAATAAAGGGGTCTCGGCGAAGGGACGGAGCTCATGACATATTTTACTCACACCATCATTACTATTATTATTTCAATCATAGTTCCATTTATTTTTTATTGAAATGTGTCAAATGGCCATAATGCCTGGTTATTGAGAGCCGTTACTGCAGTTTTAACTGGGTAACACTTCTTTAATCACGTCCTTGTAATAGGAGGTGCCCCAGTAATCATTGAAGTGTGCTTTGTGACGGTATTAGCATCCTCTCTGTTGGACTTCACTGGGCACTTAAAGGATATTGAAGCCAAACGAGACAAAAGTTAAACTGGTCTGCTGGTATCTTATAAAAGTAAGTTAAACAAGGTTTTTGAGTATTTGTTGGAGTAATGTTTCTGTAGTGATGTAACAATAACAAGAGCATAGTTAGCCAAAGAGAGAGAAGGGCACAAGGAAAAGAGCAGAGTAGAAAATGAAACATTCTGGGACCCTTGAATTGTAACGTTACATTGTTATATTTTCATTATGCAAATTGCATGCGACACATTTAAGTATGTGAATTTTCTTTAGAATACACCATTGAGTTCTTTAAGCTCAATTCATGAAAATTAAAATAGAAACATTTTAGCATTGATTCATCATTATAAGAAAGACGTCATAATGAGGTGAGCCAGAAAACAGGGATTAATGCAATATGCCTTTTTACCATTAGATGGCAATAAATCTTTCACAGTGGGCCTTTAAAATTGCTTTAAAAAAAAAAAAAAACTTAAATTATAGTTTATAATATATTATAAACTGAAAATATTCCTTTGCTGAGTGCTGCTCAGTCTGTGAAAAACAGTGTTTGCAATGCAAACTCTAACTGTGAAGCGTGAAACTCATCACTGTTACATGCATGTAACATTCATCTGTGTGCAGGCGTCCTCATCCTCGGAATATCTGACCAGAAGTGTGTGTGTGTGTGTGTGTGTGTGTGTGTGTGTGTGCAGATGACACTGGCTTGCCTGTGCGTTGACCGGTGTGTGTTTGAGGCGGTGGCGGTGCGAAGAAGCGTGACGACCTGTCCTATCTCCTCTGACCCCGCTGTCCTTCGTTGCCTTTGCAGAGACAAAACGGGGACATTTTAACGGCTGCGTCCATCAAACACTTGAGCCACTGGCGCTTCGTAGTTTCCTTCCAGCTCGACGCCGCCCAGCGGTCGGACCAGGACCTGTACCGCTGCGTCACCCAGTCCTCCAGGGGCTCGGGGGTCTCAAACTTTGCTGAACTCGTCGTCAAAGGTAACCGCTGCCTCTTTTCTACATTTCACCTCCATTTTTTAATCCTTGCAATATTTTTTTTTTGAGTTGCCCTCCCTCTCTCTCTCCCTCTCTCTCTCTCTCTCTCTCTCTCTCTCTCACTCTTGCTACCACCCGCCAATTTTCCCCCCCGCTGATTTTTATCACAACTTGATTTTCTGCTCTCCTCAGCCGCTCGGCGGAATCAAATGATGGCGGAGGATGAAATTGATCGCAGCACGCGGTAATCGGCCCGTAGTGCGAGGAGGCGCAGATGATGTCAGCGCCGGGGTGAAAATCACCCGCGCACCATCTCGGAATTCATAGACATGTTTTTTTTTTAGTTTTTTTTTTTTTATTGCAAATTGATTTGTATGAAAGCCAGATTGCACGTCGCTTGGTACACATTCATCGTGTCTTGATGGCTCATGCAGGAGCCTCCGGCCTTTTTACTTTTTTCATTTTCGTTTTAAATCTGGCCCCGCCCTCCTCACCCGGCCCGCCGCTTGTCAGATGGCCGTCCATACTTCAGTTTTTCAGCTCTGTCAAAGAGACCGCTCGCTCTTGGACTCTGCCCCCCCCTCTCGTCACATGATGCTCCGCAGATGGTGACCTACCTCCCATTACTCAGTTCGAGCGCCGCCATGACACGGCTGTGACGACGGCGTAATAACACGGCTGCGCTGCCACTTGATGGCATAACAGACTCCGTCGGCCCTCGGCAGACTGAGGGATAAAAGGATGTGAGAGGTCCTCCACCCCCCTGCCAACCCACGGCGCGTCGCCGGGCAGATGTTTCTCTTTTTCCCCCGTCTTGAAAGCGGCCGATCGGGGAGGGTCAGACGAGTGCAGTCTGAGCCGCGGCGGGTGGCGGCGAGAGTCTGTCCATCAACCCGGTCAAGAATGAAATCGCTCTGGCTCGGTCGATAAATTGGCCCCCCGAAATTGTTGCACAAAAACATTCATTCTCAGCGGAATGACTTTTATATTTTCTTCCAGCACCGTTAGCGGGTTGACCGTTTTTTTTCCCCTTTTTTTCTTTTTTGTCAGGATTTGTCAAATGCCTCAGCAGCTCCTGGATCGTTGCCACGGGACCGTTCACGATTTCACACCCGACCGCGTCTGTCCAATAGTTGCCATGCAAAACTGAACGACACCAATAATCTCGCCATCGACCTGAGCCGCTCTGTTTTTTTTTAGTGCTAAATAAACAAGAAATTAGATTTTTGTTAACGCATCAAACGGTAACGATTTGCTTTATTGACACATTTTCCAACTTTTCTGCTTGAAACGAGTCCCTTTGATGAGCGCGAGAGCTCCACTTCTGGTCAAGTTCGCAGCGATGCAACCACAAAAAAAAATGGAGCCGTTCCCGCAAAAAATAAGCCCCGGCGGCAGCAGCTGGCACCAAAATGAGGGACTCGGTAAATGTGCTCACAGAGGGCCATGAAATCCCATTTAGCGTGGCCCCTCCCCCTCAGCTGTAAATATCATCCATCCATTCAGTTGTTGCTCTTTCACATTTAAAAAAAAAAAAAGAATAATAATAAAAAAAGAAAAAGAAAAAGATGTTGGCTGCTCGTCCTGCACTGCCATGGTGAGTCAACCGCCTCTAACTGCTAAGAATAGCCTGGTCGTCCCGTAACGAGGCAGAGCCGCCCGATTCAGCCCTCCAAATTGTGTTCTGCAATCAACTGTTATTCTTTTGATTATTTTCCCTGCCGCTCTTATTGTTGTCATTAAGCCTGATTAGAGCCCATTCATTTCAATCAAGTGTGTTAAAGCAGGCGAGGCATCTAAAGCGTCCGTTGCCTCCAGGGCTTGACTGTAATTTTGCACCTGACTGTGCTGCCGATGGAGCCTCCTGTCTTTTCCTGTTCATCGTCTTTCTCTTAGTCACTCACCTTGGCTTTCTTTCGCAAAGTGGCCGACCTCGACTTTGGCTGGCTGCTTTGCTGCCTGCCGCTGTTTGAAGATGCGCTTTCATGGATTCAAAGCCTGTAAAAGTCATGAATCACAGTTCCCCCCAAAAAATCCCTAATTAAAGGTAAATTAGCACAGAGAGCAGTGTTGAGTTTGAGAATTGTTCCCCACGCTGAGGGAAAACAGAGAGAAATAGTAAGTAATAAAAAAGTTGAAAATAACCAAAATAAAATCAGGCAAATAAACAACGACTTCACCACTGTGAGGTGTGCGGAAACAAAGAAGGATAAAAATAAGGAAGGAGGAAAATAAACCCCAAATGGTTGGACCCACTTGCAGACTCCATCCAAACAAAGGCAGGTAAGGCCCTGTTTGCACTTGGTCATTTCATGCGCTTTTTGCTGATCAGATTACGAAAAACGCATGAAATGACCAAGTGCAAACAGTCCAAATCCGTTTTGACATCCGACCGCATAAAAACGCATTTGTCACGGACGTGCGAACAGAATGCGACTTCAGTCCACATTAAGGACCGCCTACTCCACTCACCTCTCCCGTGTACGTACTTGGTCGGCGCCCCAACTTCCGGATGTCGTCATTATAAAGTTACAAACAAGAAGCGAAAACAAATCATTTTTGTTGGACTTGTTTATTAGCACGCTAATAAATTTCATTCCGCATTAGCGTATTTTGTCAGCGGAGCAGCGGTCGCAGTTTCCCACATATGAGATTAAATGTGCGACGTTGCATCCGAAAATTTGCCAGCCACTGTTGATCTGAAAATTAAGTCGTCACCACTCTGTCCCACCAGTCGTTACTCCTCGTTCGGATCCATACGAGCTGCAGTAGAATTAAAACCAGTGGCTTGATATAGTCCGCAAACAGGAAGTTGATTCTTATTCGCTGTCATGTAAAACTCGCCGTGGTTTTGCGCTTTACTGCCCCCAGTCGTTAAAAATGGAAATGACAGATGCTGCAAGATCCGTTCTCGTGATCCAATCACCCAAAACAGTTACAAGTGACCAAGTGAAAACAGGGCCTCAGAGTGAGTATTTAGAAAAGTGAAGAAACTTCTGCTGTTCCAAAGTCAGAAGAACTACAAAGCTTTCCCAAACAAAAGATGCAGAAGAAGAATGTTATGAAGTCAAACAATGTTTAGGGGACCATGGAAGGAACAGAAAGAAACGGCCACAGAGAGGCTTCTGGTGCCGGGTGGTCGGGCAAATATTTGGGCCAGGACAAAGAGCAAAGAGAGAAAAAAAACCCAGAATAAAAGTGGAACCCCCGACGCTTTGAGTCTGTCTGGCCCCCGCAGCCTCCTGCGCCTCAAACCGGCCCTTTCATTACGGACGCCCTGCTTTGACAGCCGCCAGACGAGAAGCTGCAGGCTCGGCGGAGGCGGCGGCCTGGAGGAGGAGGAGGAGGAGCCTGCAGAGATGGAGGCTCCGCCGTGGGAGCCAGGGATTAGTCACGGCCGCAGATCTCCACTCTGATCTCCCTCATTGCGCTTCTTTTACCTTCCCTTCCCTCCCGCACGCACACACACGCACACACGCACACACACACACACACACACACACACACACACACACTGCTGCCCGTGTGATTGTCCAGTCGCTGGGAACCGACCGGCAGTGAAGAGGAATCTCCACCGGTGAGCGCTGACATTAATCTGCGTGCCGCCAGCTCCCCTCCCCCCTCCAACCCTCAGTGAGTCACTGATTCATGCCGTCGGACCGGGACAGGAAACGGACTCCATCCTTCCTGTGCGCTGAAGATGCTTGCACAGCTGTTTTTTTCCTCATTGACTTCCCTTCGCTGGCGACGCCTTTTGTTAATAGCTGTGAATAAGCTGCCGTTTGACCCGCTCACATCCCCGGTGGTCCCTGGGGACTCATTAAAGGCCCCACCCCCCACCACCACCTCCACCCTCTGGCATAATGAGATATCTGCTTGAATACAAGTGATTATTAAAACACAGGTCGCAACATTGCCTCTCTGAAGAAGTGAGAGCCGCCGCTGAGGCCTCAAAAGCAAGCAAAGAATAAAAAAAAAAAAAAGAGAGAGAGACTGACACGTCAAACAAAATCCACCTTCATTTGTTTTCTTCTTTCAGTTCCTCCGTCCCCCATCGCTCCGCCGCAGCTGCTGCGCGCCGGCTCCACTTACCTGATCATCCAGCTGAACACCAACTCCATCCTGGGAGACGGCCCCATTATCAGGAAGGAGATTGAGTACCGCGCCAGCCAGTCCCCCTGGTCCGAAGTGCACGGAGTCAACATGGTCACCTATAAGCTGTGGCACCTGGATCCCGACACCGAGTACCACATCAGCGTGCTGCTGACTCGGCCCGGCGAGGGCGGGACGGGCCCGCCGGGACCGCCCCTGGTGAGCCGGACCAAGTGTGCAGGTGAGCTGTGCTGGCCAGGGAGTCGCTGTGTAGAGCTGGGGGAGGGCGAGGGTGAAGCGGCAGGAGGAAGATTAGAGAGCGGGTCGACCAATTAGTCCTGGCAGCGCTGTTTCGTTTATTACGTCATGAAAAAAACAACAATTTAAAATAAATAACACAACTTCATCGAGACTCCGTTAAATAAATACTCAGGGAAAAAAAGCTGAACATAAAAAATGTGTATTATCTCTGTTTTTTTTCTCTCAAGGAAATGTTACACTCCACTAATTATTTCAAATTAAAGTGACTAAAATGACTAATGTAGCCCATAAGAATAATAACCCCACAACTGTTTCAGCTTTTGCAAACTTTGGGCCTATTTGCTTATTTATATAAATATACATGCTTCTGATTTAATGGCTGATTTAATTATTTAACATGTTTTTTTTCTTTTGCCACGTTGATCCACATGTCTTGGTCATATTTGATGTCTTCAGTGTGTATCTACTGTGTAGAAAGTAGTCAAGATAAAGAAGAAACAGGTGTGTCCAAACTTTAGCCTGCTTTAGAGTGTATATATACATATCTCATAGAGCAGGCGAGCAGTTTGCACTCACTGGCCAATTCTCGTCATGGACAAATTGCAAAGTTTCAGACTGATTAATCAGTCGGCCAGTCGATTAATCTGTCTGTATGTAGAGTCGACTCAGGATCTACAAAATAAACGAGTCGCCAGCCCAGCGTGAGCGGAACAAAGGCAGCGAACCAAACAAATCTATGCATTTATGGTAAACTTTATGTGCATTTTCTCCACTTTGAGTCAAAGAGTGAGATGTTTTTATTTTAATGCATTTTTAATTGAAGGGAACTTGGACCTGGATGGTGAGAGTCCGGCATCAGCGGCCAGAAATGTCCTTTTTTTTTTTTAATGCTGCGTCTGCCAATTATCTTGCGACCTCTGGAGGATCTTTAGGTAGTTAGCTGTCCCCGTTGCCCAGACACGTTGGCTCATTTAGCAATGTTTTATTGCAGGGTGTGTCAGATTATAGAGCGCCATTAGCGGCACTCTGCTTTTGTTTACAACAACTGAATTTAAAGCACATCCCTCTTCTTCTCCCCAACTGCCGGGTGCGTCTGACAAAACGCCACCCAGCCGCCCAGATCTTTATCTTCTCTATTTATTCTTTACGTTGCGTCGCCTTGCGTATATTGCGTGGCTCGTATCCTCTGCGGGTGGGAATTTGTTGATACTGTACGTCTGGATCGTGTAGACTGCCGTGGCGTCTGTAGAGATAACAGGATGAAAAGAGCCTATTGATCGTATTCCTGTTTGGGGATTTGCTGTTTTGCTTCTCGTCACTCAGTTTGCTCCAAATGACTCGGGGCATCTGAAATCAACCATTATGCACCATTATGGCTCTAATTGGAAGGATTAGTGTGCGCACCGCTCGACGAGAGCAGTAACCTAAAGCCAAGGAGAAAGGATTATAGCGTATCAAACACCTGCTTAGCAGTGAGGGGAACCAAACTATTCATGTGTTCTTGCCTGTCACTCACTCAGTTGGACATATGTTATATTTCGGTTTAAAAACATTTTCAGGCTTTCTTTGCATCTCCAACCCAAAAAGTTCAAGTTCAAAGCCGTGATGAGCGTCGCCGCGGAACTTAACGGCGCCGCGCTCGCAGTAATCGGTCAAAATTCAATCAGCGAGCGGCTGACGGACAAGTTTCCATTCAGAAGGCAGCGCGCGCAGCACTTATCTCGCGACGCAAACCCCCGCGTTCTCGGTATCGCCGGCTTCTCAGAACTGCACCGCCGAGCTCAGTGGAAAGGGAGACTTTCTTGCTGTCAGCGTGGTTTTATTGGTTTGACGCTTATTTAAGAGATAACGGCCGGCTGGCTGCGCTGACGGCGGCGGGGAGGGAGGGGTGATGGTGGTGGTGGTGGGGGGGGTCGGGGGGGGGGGGGGGGGGGGTTCCATGAGATCCACTGAAGATGAGAGGAAAGAGGTTTTTTTTTATGTGGGGTGTAACAAATGAAGGCCATGGGAGATGACAGTTGTAGGCTCGATCTCGCGGGCTACGGGATACATTTGCAAAAAAAAAAAGAAATGAAATATTTAGAATCCACATTGTCAAGCTTTGCCCTTTTCCTTCCATGAGTGCAGCGCAGTGAAATCTTGACAGGTACTACACACACACAGTAAGTGGTCGTTAAATAGTGCGAAAGGCCACAACTTCAGTCTGTATGCACAGCGGAAGTGATGAAATGAAAGAGGAGAGCCGACCACATTATGGTATATATTATTTCCAAGTTCAAATATCACTTTGGATTTTCAATATTGTTGAAATATTTGTGCCCCTGCTTCCATCAGACGGGACTGTTTCAGCGCAAATTGCCCAATTTTAATGCACAGTCACTGTGTTCTTCCATTGTATTGGCACTGAGTGACTCTTTCCCTCCTTTGAAACTCCTTTAATGTAAACACGTACGAGCTGCAGGGAGTAGTCGGCGCTTCTTCCTCCATCTGTTGTGTGTGTGCAAACGCGGACAGCTTTGTGTTACCCAGAGGCTCAGTGTGGCTTGGTCTTGCGTGGTCATCACTCTCGCGTCTGGCCGGCGGTGCCCTCACACACGGCATCCCTCACGCACCTTCCCCACCTCGCTCCAGTGGAAACTGCCCTGGCCTCCTCTCCTTCTCCAGCGACGTATCGAAGCTGCTCCCCGACAGCTGGAGACGCACCTCATTCATCAGGCACCAGCAGCAGCAGCAGCAGCAGCAGCAGCAGCAGCAGCAGCAGCAGCAGCAGGAGGCTGCCTGTCGTCTCCTCGCGTTTCCTCTCGACATCAGATTTAACAGTAAAAAATTAAATAATATGGTGCAGGATGACCAGAGAGAGCTGTGAGACTGGCAGGTAGGATGTGGGAGGGTGTGTGTGCGAGAAGGAAGTAAGTTTTTCCAAGGCGGAAAGTGAAACTATAGGAGAGGGACGTCCCTGCATGGCTCTTAAGATTCAAGTTTCTTTTTATTTGAAAGAGTTGCAGAAGTTTTAGCTTTAGCCACGTGAGCTCATCCAGCCATGTGTGGGGTACGTACGGTAACATCTTGCTATTTGCTCAGCTATTATTATTATATATATTATATTTTGCAATATTCCTCTATATGGATACGTCTGAAAAACCCCCTCATGAGAGCGTGAAAATCTTATAGCGATATTTGAGAGGTTTTTCCAAGTTTAGGGCGGTTTCCATCACCAGTTTTTCATCGCAATATTTCGGTTTTGCGCAATTCTAGGGCTCAAGGAAATGCAGCTACTTATCCAATTTTTCCTGATGTCGCTGCAAAGCATCTTTCTCCGCAGCGTTCCCCTCCCACTCTGACCTGCTTTGTTTCACCTCCAAGAACACCCCCCCCTCCCCCAGAGCTCCCCTGACCCCGACCTCACACCATCTGCCGAACACCGCCCCCCCCCCCCCCCCCCCCCGCCCCTCCGACCTCGACTTTCCGCCACAGAAATGCCGACCGTCGGGAGCCACTCTTTTGTCGTCGGCCTCATTAGCTCAGAACACACCGTTCAGATGTCGGAGTGGTTTTTCGCAGAGATTCCGCAGGAAGCAGAACGAACATTTGGATGCGCTCCCCCCACCCCCCCGCCCCCTCGGTATTCTAGTACTTCCTCTCCAGGAAACCGTGTCTGGCCACAGCCGACTAATCTCGGTTCCGTCGTCTTTCGTGCAAGCGCGCGGGCACGCATCCTCCTCCTCGCCAGGGCCCCCTTGTGGGTGCTGTAAACCTAATGGCCGTGAATGTGAAACACGGTCTCAGCCCCCGGCCTGGCAGCAGCCGACCAGGTGTGCTCGATGAGCCGTTCCTGTGATTATCAGCACGGTGCATTAGCGCAGCTTGAAGCCCCTCAAGTAAATCAGAGAAGAGAGACGACGCATTTGTTCTGCAGGTGGTCCCCAAACTATGTTAATGGGCTTCCACCTGCTGCTGGGTTACTGAACCTTTTTCCGTAGAGCCCCCTGCCACCTCTGACATTCTGGGCTTGTGTTAGAGAGGGAGGATGCTGCTGCTGCTGCTGCTGCTGCTGCTGCTGCAGTCTGAGCGAAATTAGGCCCATTAGGCTCACGAGTGCTTCGCCTCGCTCTGCGCCTCGTTCATCATGTTTGCCAGAAGCTCCCTCAATGTTTCCCTCCTTAAGGGTTTGGGATGTTTAGATTTATGTCTTTCTCTCTCAGTGCAAGGGGGGAATAGGCGTCTGTGGGCACAATTAGTCGGAAATATGGTTTTTCCCATCTGACGCGGCCGCCTGAAGAAGCCTGGCTTTGTCGTCCCTCGCCCCCCCGTAGCCGCAGCTTCTTTCGGGAGCTAATAAGTCGGAGCCTGTCGCGTCCGTGCTAAGTCCCCGATCACCGTGATCTCTGGCAGGGGCGACGGTGGTGGTGGGGAGGTTTCTTTTGGCAACCACCATGCCAGAAGGCCGCCAACACCACCGGCATGGCGATGAAGGAGCTGCAGCGAGGGGAAGGGGGCGAAGACAAATATCCACTTTGAGGAAAACCACAATGAGCACCACTGTGGCCTCTCAGGCGGCGCTCTCATCAAGTCGACAGTTAAATGCCTCTCTTTATTTGGCTCTCGGGCCGCGCAGACTATCAATTGCGCCGTCAGGACAATCTTCAGTCACACTCGACGACGGAACATTAACATTTCTCGCCGGGGCTGCGACGTCGCTACTATTTTTTAGCAATTACCGCGACAATGCATCGCGCCGCTGTCGCATTAGCCTCGTGATGAGGCTCGTCAGGAGGCTGCGGCCATTTCTTTTTCTCTTTTTGCGCCTCATAAGAAATGGCATGTAATTTGCAAGAGAACAGCGCCGATGGCTGCAGTGGCACAAGGTGTGTGTGTGTGTGTGTGTGTGTGTGTGTGTGTGTGTGTGTGTGTGTGTGTGTGTGTTTGGATCCACTTGAAAATTATTTTCCCCGCGAGGCGCTGCCAGGTGAATAAGAGATTGAGTTGGCGTGTTTAAGGCGGCGGACGCTGCACTATTTTTTTTCCCGTCCGTGTGCAATGCAAAGGGGGGAGAAAGTGGAAGAAGGACGGAGTGGATGTGAATCCTTGTGTGCCGCAGATCCGTGTTTCACTGTGTCCTTGCAGCGCTCAAGAGCACCGCCCAAATCCATTTTCTTAGATAATTCTTGTTTTAGTGCATTAGCCTCTGCTCACTGATGCATTAGCCGCCTTATTTAACCCCACCCCACACAGCAGCACCAGCTCCACTAATCTGTGCTGCAGCGGGAATCCCACAGAGTGCTGTAGTCGGCAAAGGAACTTGGGCGGGGGGGGGGTTGGTAAGTCACCTCAAACTCTGCTGATCTCTCCCTGCACCCACCCCGGATGTCTGCTGTCATCACTCGCCTCCCCGGCTCATTACTCAACGGCGCCCTATTAAAAGATTAAAGCGCGACTCCCTAAAAACATTATGGTTCAGATCGCGCGGAGGAAACGGCGCCGATTGTGTCGGCAGTAGCCGCGGATAAATACCTCCATTGATACGGAGGGACGTCCTTGGCTTTGGCTTTGGCTCTGCGTCCCCCTCAGTTTCTTCGGTTCTGGTGCACACTGGTCGGTTCTGTGCCTCCGTGCACAGTGGCTCTCTGTCTCCTCCGGCTTCGCTGCCGTTACGCTGGCGGAGGATCTCATAAAGACTGCGCCGTTGTTCTCTCCCGCCCAGAGTTCCCAGAAAGCCGGTGGGTTGAACCCGGCACGGACCAGACTCAACTCGCCGCTTTCTAAAAATACGTGGCGGGCCGAATCGCAGCGACCCGCCCCCTTCCCACCCTGACCACCCCCCCGCAGTGAACGTTGGCCGTCGGAAGTGAACGTCCTTGTACGGCGGCTGGTATTTTTCCGTGTTTCGGATTGCTCCTCCAGGGCGATGGCGTTTTACCCGCCAGGCAGCGCAGAGCCGGGGAACTTGCGAGACCGGGACGGTGGACCCGCAGCCTGTCCGATTAATTAGCGCAGTTGGCCTGAGTTCCCGCTCTGCCGGAGGGGACGTGGGCGCGTTGTGCTGGCAAGCGGAACGTTGACCTCCAAGTTGTGACGGGGCAATTTGGCAGAGTGCGGTTAGTGAGAATCTGCCAGGGAGTTCTCGCGGAAATTGAAAAAAATAATAATAACGTCATAGCCTGGGAAACTCGCAGGCCACTTTATTAGGTGTAATCCTCAATTGTGTGTTAATGAAAATAGCTGGTCAGCTGTGGCACACATGGCGTCAAGTTCAAAGGGAGCCTCAGAATGGTGAAGAAAGAGGGTTGAAGTGACTCGGAACACAATAAAATCATGTCTCGAAAGAGAAAATATCCAGTGAGCTGCAGTCACGTGGAGAAAAATGCCTTGATGATGTCAGGGGTCAGAGGTCAGAATGGTCAGACTGGTTGGAGACCACAGAAAGGCAACAGTTACATCTCCAAACATCTCGCTGCCGGTGTGTAACTGGTTACCACGAAGCAAAACACCATCTGCAAACACACAACACGGCCAAACTCGATGCTCTGTCCATTCATAACCAATAACTGTACACTTTGTAAGGTATCGGCGAACAGCAGGAAGTGGCCTGTGAGTTTGTTTTGAAATGTTTCTCGCGCCGCTTGTACGTCTTTCTTTTTTAAAGTCCTGTTCTCTTTGCGTTTCCTTCCCCTCCAGAACCCATGCGGCCGTTGCGGGGCCTCGTCGCCACGGATGTCCAGTCCAGGCAGTTGTCCCTGCAGTGGGAGAATTTGGCATTCAACCTGACACGCTGCCACACCTACTCAGTGTCCCTGTGCTACCGCTACACCACGGCGGGCGGCGGCGGCGGCCACAACACCACCGTGCGCGAGTGCCTGGCCGTGGAGCGCAACGCGTCACGCTTCACCCTGCGTGATCTGCCACCCTACCACAGCGTCCACGTCCGTCTCTCGCTGGCCAACCCCGAGGGGAAGAAGGAGGGCAGGGAGGTCACGTTCCAGACCGACGAGGACAGTGAGTGTCAGCGGAGGCGGTTGACAGGGAAGAATGATAAATGTGCTGCGGAAAAAAAGTATCAGCAAGAAAAAAAAAAAAGCAAAAGAAAAAAAACGTTGAATGTCGATTCACAGCTTGTCTGTCGGTTTCACCGTGCGGCTGCCTTGCGGTGAGGTGGTCGGTTAGAGGTTGCAGTGATAAATCTATTGTAGGGTAAAAAGTTAATGACGAGTCAACACAAAATAAATACAAAAAACTCTCTAAAGGGAAATACACATCAACTCCGGTTCAGGTCGACTCCAAGCAGCAACATTTACACCATGTTTTCAACCAAAACATCCGACCTGCAACATGGCAGAGTAAGCACTTCTCTTCCACGTCCAAGCCTCTGATTATTTCTCGTGCTCGGAGTGAGTTTATACTGGCAGCTCTCATTCTCGCAACAACAACAACATCATCATCTGGGAACGTGAAAACACGAGCAGGCGGGTCACGTTCTCGCTGATGTCTCACATTCAGCGAATCACGGCAGTGTTATGTTCTCTCCTGCTGCTGTTTCATTCACTGAGAAGCACGTGGCCAGCACTGGCGTCGCTTCCCTGGGAGAAAATCTTTCTTTCTGTGGACAATTTCATGTTTCATCACATGGAATTGTTTGCCCCCATTAAACAGTTGGAAAGTCACTAGTATCTCCATGGCCAAAGCTGTGAGGTGTGTACAGCAGTCCTGTACCGAATGTGTTTTGAGGCATTTGAGGCAAGTGCTCTTTTTCAGTAACAGATTGAGCGGGAAAAAACAACATCACAACAACATAGAAAAATATGAGGTAAAGGTTAAGCAGATTTTTTGGCATGACACTAATGTTCAACGAGAACATTTGAGAGATCAGATGGTAGTTAGTCCATGAATAAACTGATCCTTGAAATCTGTAAAGGGACTGTTGAACTTACTATTAACAGTATTAATGTGAAGCGGGAGCAACTGATAAACTGGCAGCTGAGCTCTGGGTCCCACCTCCACCACTACCTCAAATCCAACTTCATGAAAAGTCTTGACTCACAGGATCCCGACGCTGCTGCTGCTACTGCTGCCGCTGCTGCTGCTGCCGCTGCGGCAGATAAACCAAGTGACGCGCTGGTTTATATTTAATGATGTTTATTTAGTCGTGGCATTGTAACATTTCATTTTTCTAAATGACCGTGGCCTCAGGCGCTCCAACCCTAATGCACGGCTTCCTCCCCGGCCTTTATTCAGATATATCAACCGCTAGTGACGCCCGGGAGGCTAAATGATGGCCGGCGTGACTCTGCTAGAAAGCACAGAGTCAACATTGCACACACACACACACATGTCCCTAATGCAGATTTACATCGACTCGCACACCATCCAGAGTAATGATGCAGTTCCCAGAAATCCAGTCAGATGCAATAAACGCAGCGGAGATGAAGAATAACTGTAGAGAAGGACGTCAAGTCAGTGCAGCTGCTCCGTCCTTTGCAGCAGGAGGCAGCGGCTCTGAGGGGGTCTTCCCTCTGAAATCCACTGAACCGCGTCTCCTAATGGGAATGTTTTCCACTTTAGAAGCAAAATGCAAGCGAAGGTAAAAAGTTAATGACGCATTAACACAAAATAAATAAAAAAAAACACTCTAGAGGGAAAAATACAACAGCTCTGGTTCAGGTCGACTCCTAAGGGCAACGTTTACATCATGTGTTCAGCCTAAACATCCAATGTGCAACATGGCAGAGTAAGCACTTCTCTTCCATGTCCAAGTCCCTGATTATTTTCTCGTGCTCGGAATGAGTTTAGAGAAGGACGTCAAGTCAGTGCAGCTGCTCCGTCCTTTGCAGCAGGGGGCAGCGGCTCTGAGGGGGTCTTCCTTCCCTCTGAAATCCACTGAACGGCGTCTCTTCATGGGAAGCTTTTCCACTCTAGATGCAAAACACAAACGCCTGGAGAGGAACGGGTGTCTTCCTCTTTACATACACTCAGAATGCATCAGTTGTAAATCCTTTTTCTTTCCAGAGGCCTCTCTAAGCTCCTGTGTCCTCTTGACAAAGCCAATTCAACAAAAAAAATAATAAATAAATAAAAAAATAACAGCTGACTCAGCTGCTGGGCTTTTTCCTTCGCCTCAAGCCTGGATCTCACACAACTCTGCTGCTCTCTGTTCGCCACTTACACACACCGTGGGGAGTCAGCTGCAGAAAAACTATTCATTAATTAATTTAAAAAAAAGGCGGGGGGGAGGGTCTCCGACAACTGTGAACCAAGTATAAATGCGTGGGTATTGTGGGCCCCTCCCCCTCCCCGCCTGCCATGGGGGGATGAAATTTGAACAGCGGCGCTTTGACATGTTCATTAATATAATTTAACTCTGAGTGACAGACGATGCAAATGATGTATCCCGCACATATTGTCTTTCCGCCGTCTGTGTTTTTCCTCCATAATTGATGTGCTTCATAAATTAAATTGCCCTCTTCCGGCTGCAGCGGCGGCGGCGGCCTGCTCTCTGCTGCCGTCTGAGTGACTTGTGCAGCTCTTTGTTCTGAGCCGCCGTTGCCCTATTCCATTTTCTCTGTGGCGGGGGTGGTGGGATATTGACAGGAGAGGCTCGCTCTGGGATTAGCGCCTCACTTTTCGCCGACAAATGTTTGTTCCGCCAATTCTATTCCAGTTCCCGGAGGCATCGCGCCGGAGTCGCTCACCTTCACTCCGCTGGATGACATGATCTTTCTGAAGTGGGAGGAGCCTGTGGAGCCCAACGGTCTTATTACCCAGTATGAGGTGAGACATTGCTCTGCCCTGCAATTTTGTTGGACGATTTTCTGTGAACAGATGGAATGTTTATTCGAATATTTATTTTCTTCTTCGTCTTCTTTTTTTTCTTTTCTCAGTATAAAAGCATCTTTATAAAAGCACTGATGCCGCATCCAATTCCCATTCACTTTCACCATCACGGTCATCCTATTTGGTGTTTTTAAATTTGTTCCTCTCGATCATTGAGATCACTGAGGGACAATGCTTTTATTATAAATGATGAAAAAAGGTTCCTCACAATTTCAAGTTGAATCAAAATATTTTTAACTGTCATTAGACAGAACAATGTTTTACATTGAAGCTCCTGAAAATAAGACATCTCAACATTTTAGGAGCCTGCATTAGACTGAGGCTAATGAAAGGATTTGTAATGAGGAAGTGTCAGTAATGATGAAAGTCTCCACAAGCCGACTCCTCCAGCTGACCGAAGCAGGAAATGCACTAAAACTTCTCAGCAGCAGGTGGCACGTTGTTCCAAAACGTCACTGGCTGTGGAAACATCTCGGCGGAATTCCGACAGCTTGGATTTTGTTCCTCTCCACTTTTGCAAATGCAGGAGTCACCTTCCTGTCAGGAGGAGACTCTGGACCACCGGACCGACTCTTCTGATGTTGGTTGCTGCTGCAGCTGCAGCTCATTCCGGGCCGACGGTGGCTCTGTACTCTCAGTCTCTGTGAAGCCTCCTCCGTCTCTTGACAAGCTTCTGAAGGCTGCGTTTCTTTCCTGTCGCAGCTTCCTACCGCACTTTTTCTTTCCAGCCAACTTGCTGGGAACGTTGCTTTGATGCGGCAGCGACTCTGTTTTGAGTACGTTTTGACAAACTTTTCTGCAGCAGCAATTTATTTTGAGCTGGATTGAGTTTTTCATGTGATTCAAGCTGATACAATCAACCATTGAAACGAAAGGAAAAATAAATGATTGAGGCCTTTCACTTTGGTTGGAATGATGCTGGAAAAGCTCATTGTCTTGTGAAAAAAAATAGTCTTTCTTCTGTGTTTTGCTTCTTTTTTTCTTTTTTTGATGCGCCGACGCACAAGTCTCCAGGAGGACTGAGTTGATTGTGTTTTGGATGTTGATGTGCAGTTATTTCCGGTCAGTAGTCTCTGTAATGACCAGAGGAAAACAGCTGACTCGATTGGTAATAATAAGATATAATTTTTCATTTTTTCATTAATTTTTTTTAATTCCATTTCCGTTTTGGCAAACCTTCCAAAACTGATGGGCTTGCCGCAACGGCGAGATCAAATCAAGTCACGGCGAGCCCCGAATCATTTTCTGAATATTAAAGCCTGCTTCATCACGGGGTTGAAAAATAATTCCTCATTTGCTGCTCGATTCGTTTTCTTCCGCTTTCTGCAGCGGCGGGCGCGGCTGCACGTGCGCAGCTGTGAATTCTGCTCCTCCGTTGTTCAACCCCTCGCACCTCACACTCACGTGCCCGCTCGGCTCAGGATAGCGGGCCAACCTTGGGATCCTCGTGTTCCGCGGCCTCGCACGGCTCGCGCCTTTAATAGATAACACGGCTGCGTCTGCCGCGCTGCAGGCCGCGCTCTCGGCAGGGTAATGATTGTGGATTTTGCCGTCAATCCCGTGTCTGTGTGGTGAGCCATCGGTGGGGCCGGCTTATATATCCCCGAGCCCTCTTTCCCCGGCCTCTCCCGCAATACCTCCTCAAGGATATTATTAAATAGGATTTGTGGTTTGACATATAAAGAGGAGACTGCACAGGTCCCCCCGCCCCCCACCCCACCCACCCCCCACCGCCTACCCTGCACTCTGCTGATCTCCTGTGGGTGTAGAAAAGAGAGCTGTACATAGAGCTGCAGAAATCCCTTTCATTTCTCCCAGATTAAACCATTGACCGCTTCGCCTGAGCCCATCGACCGGCCGCCATAGTGTCCTGCGAGCGACCCTCCCCCGCCCCCACACCCCTTCCCCGCTGCTCCTTGCACCCTCAGCCACCTTTTTTTTGTTGGCCTTTTGTCGAGAAAACACAGCCGTCTGTGTTTATCCAGCGGGGGGGGGCGGATCATAATTCTGCGTCCTTGCGCAACGCCGGCATAATCGGGAATTAAGCTGTTAGGATAATCGGGGAAGCCTATGGCTCGGCTTTGCCGCTGTCTTCTTGAGTGTGCGTTTGTGTGTTGCTGCGTGTGCGTGGGATGCATGTGGGCGTGAGCGCTACCTTGCCTCGGCTCTATAAACCAAGTGCTCCTCTGTTTTCGCAGCGCCTCTTTATTCTATTGCCCCCGTATGCTCTTGCGATGGGATCAGTGTAATGTCGTTCAGCCTTCCAAAGACCATCAGCTGAATATGTCATCAGAAAGTACTGTGGTGGAAAGATCCCACATGTAAGGTCGCTTTTGTGCAGCGGTTGCCGAGTGACTACTGAACCCATAAACGCTGATATTGATTTCAACGCTGTTTCATGTGTGGTGTTGACGTGGCGATGTTGACATGGTGTCCTGTGCCACAGTTTGCCTTATACCCATAGGTCAAATGATGAGCTTGGAGGCCACAGTGAAGCTTTTGGTTCCAACAACTTGCGCCCACATGGCCGTGTTCAGATCAGTTTGCGGACTGCTTGGCTGAAGCTGTGTTTCCTTTGGGTGGTTTTCATTCCCTCTGTGAAACTCCAGAATGTTTTCGTGAATTAGAAAACCTTTATCAGAGCCTCCATCTACATTGGGTCAAGTAGTTGTTGGGTAAATTCTATGAGAATGAGAAATTTTTGAGTGAACTATTCCTTAAAGAACAAGATTAGTCCACCTCCATCTTCCTCCCTGTAGCCAATGCTAATTGTGAAAAAAGAGAAACAAACATTTTTTCCCGATGTATATTTCCTCTGCAGATCAGCTATCAGAGCATCGAGTCGTCCGATCCAGGCATCAACGTTCCCGGGCCGAGGAGAACCGTATCCAAGCTGAAGAACGAGACGTACCACATGTTTTCCAACCTGCACCCTGGAACCACCTACCTGATCTCCGTCCGAGCCCGCACAGCCAAAGGCTTTGGCCAGACCGCCCTCACCGAGATCACCACCAACATCTCAGGTAAAGCAGAGGCTGAAGGTGCCGAGGTTGAATCACTGGGGGAAGAGAAGTGGGAGAAGCTGCCAGGTGGAGACACCAGCAGACTCTCACCCACCGAGCGCTATATTTAGAATCCCGGGTTTTTTCCTCTCTTTTGACCTCAGCATCTTTCTTTGCCTCTCAGACGCGGCTGCTCCTCCAGAGTCTAAGGCTTATTTTTTGTTTTGTTTTTTCTCTTGCTTCTCTAAACCCGGTGACACACTGTCATCTCGCCGTCCCGGAGACACAAATGAAGTCTTTGGGAAGTCGACAAGCTCCGCGCGCACATAAAGCCGCCGCTGTGAGTTGTGTATAAAAAAAGACGCAGTGCTGCACCGGAGGACCAGGATGTCACCTTAGAGAGTCTCAGAGCTTATTACCGCTGATACACATCCAGTCCCCGTGTTCTCCGCTCCCTCTTAATGATGCATTTGTGCTTGTTAAGGGACAGGATTTTTCCTCCCAGGAACGCAACCGCGCTGACTCCTGGGCGTTCACGCGCTCCTCTACGCCCTCGTCTCTCTCGCTCTTTTTACACGGAAGCCCGGCCTCGTTTTTTTTTTTCTTTTCTCTCTTTTGTAATTACAGGTTTGGTTGCGCAGTCGCCGTCAGGCGGTGCGTTTTGACGCGCGGCCAGACGTCGGAAGGAGCCTCTGCAGTCTTTGCGCATCATCCTCAACCTCGTCCGCTGGCCCTCGGTGCACAACACTCACTTACACTGAGCGTCTGGCAAATCGGCACTGACAGCCAGCAAACACTAAACACCTTCAGCAGCTACGAATGTCTCCCAGCAAAACACCCACCGACCCCTCCGCCTGTTGTTGCTCACACAAACACACACACACACACACACACACACACACACACACACACACACACACACACACACACACGCACACTTACTCAGGTTTGCACTCACGCACACATGCTCACAGGCGTCAGTCTTAACGGCACAACCTTCCGTCAAGCAGACAATTTGACAGCCGGCCGGCGTCAAAGCCTCTTCTGAAGGCGGTGCTGGTTGAACCCTCGCCGTGCGCCGCTTGCCCCTCTGCCTGCTCGCTAATTGCAGCTAATATTTTAAAGAAATGCGCCGGCGGTGCATCTTTAAGGACGACCGTGGAATTCGGCGAGATTCTTTAAATCCGCAGCCCCGTTCAAATTATCCTCACTCTCATTTTGCCACCTAATTGGATTCATATTCGAAGATAACTGGGCAGGAAATTGAAGCAGTGTCCTGACTGCGAGAACGAGAGACATTCAGTGCATAATCACTGCGGGTTATTTATGTCGGGTTGGGGATGGCCACGTTTTATGGTCCGTCTCTTTTAGTGTCCTGCCGAGGGGCTGAATATGTTTGTGTGAAAATGGTGCAAGGCCTTGTTTTTCCTGAAATAACAAGTTCAGAAGTTTCAAAGCTTTTAGATGCAGTTTGAAAGTTTGTGTATAGCTAAAGCAGCAAAAGGCTTCAGGAAAAAACAAAATTGGTGGCCAGTACAGAATCAGTAAGATGAGAAACAGACGTCACACTCCCTCTAATGTTCTCCACCTCCTCCTTGTTACTGAGCGGGTCGGCTGCGACTGGTACCTCCTCGTCCTCTAGGCCTTCAGGACCGCTGACCACATCCGGCAGACAATAATTAACAACCGCTCGCTGTTAATGTTAACTAAATATGGCAGGAACACAGAGATGGACATCCTCTCGCGGTGCCACTGCGTGCTCGACATTGTCCACAAAAGATTTGCATGTTGCTTCATATCCGTTTTACCCTTGTTTGCTCAATGGAGGTCCAGTGTTCGCTACGCTGGAGGCCGCTGAACACGTGCAGGGAGCTGGTTTGATTTGTTGTGCACGCAGAGCAACAGCAGTAGAATGACTTTGCGCAAAAAAGCCTGATAAATGAATCTGCGGTGATGTTGTTCTTGTCAGCTCCAACGTTCGACTACGGGGACATGCCGTCGCCCCTCAGCGAGACCGACAGCACCATCACCGTCCTGCTCCGTCCCGCCCAAGGCAGAGGAGCCCCCGTCAGGTGAGCAAATCAAATCCGCTCAACACCTTTTTGTCCCGCCCGTGCAATTCCTCGGCTCGGCTCGGTTTTAACAGTGGCCCCTTCCGCCGTCGCCCAGCACGTACCAGGTGGTGGTGGAAGAGGAGCTGGTGAAGAAAGTGAAGAGGGAGCTGGGGTCGCAGGACTGCTTCCCGCTGCCCATGTCCCACGGCGAGGCGCAGGCCCGCGGCACACCGCACTACTACACGGCCGAGCTGCCGCCCAGCAGCCTCCCCGAGGCCAGTCCCTTCACCGTGGGCGACAACCACACCTACAACGGCTACTGGAACAGCCCCCTGGACCCCCGCAAGAGCTACCTGGTCTACTTCCAGGCCATGAGCAACTTTAGAGGGGTGAGTGTGAGTGTGGCAGCAGATCTGGCAACCCTTCCTCACCGCTCAGCGGTCGCGTTGGTGCTACGCCGAGTGAACGCTGAGCGGTTTCTGATGAGAATGTGTATTTACTAATCCCGTGATTGAAGCCGTCGGACAGCCGCCATTGTCCGGGCTCACGGAGCTTGAAGGACCATTTGAGTGGTGAAAGGGGCCGTTTGATGAAACCGTATCGAGCTGACAGTGTAACTACATGGAAAAGATGAATGTTGCTGCCCGGCCGCTTTGATTCTCTGGCCACAGAGCAGCTCTGAATTCCTCCACGGCCAGCAGAGCCGAGTAAACTGGCCACAGCTTGTTATTGAGGCTTCTATTTCTCCAACTCTATTCACCCCATGTCCTCGTTAGCTAATTTCTCTCATTCAACTGCTTTTTTTGTTCACTCTTGTTCTTTTGTTACTTTCAAATCCACCCGCACCTGTTCCATTGAGTCTTTGTATTTTGCCAAAGGCAGTAGGCAAAAACACTCGAGCAACATATTCAGGATTAGAAACCTTCGTGTCTTCCTCCGCCTGTTTTCACGAGACCAGACGTCTTATCTGTGGACCTTGTCGGTCGATAAAAACCGTCGTGTCACATAACGTCCTTTTTCACTGGGAATACGAGGCCCATCAGTCTCCGCTCTCGCACCCAGGGGACGCGACATTACTCCCCCAAATTCCATTACAGGAAGTGCAGCTACTGGGGTGAGGCAATTACTTATGGATAATTGGGCGCAGGTGCAAAATGATCGGGAGGAGGAAAAAGCGGCTGCTTCAGTATTCACAGGCCGTGGCGGCGGCGGCGGCGGTGCTGGGAAATGTTGCCGCAGGTTGGGTTTGGTCGGCCATCTGTGGCCGTAAAGTGATTATAAATAGGCGCCAGGCAGGTTAGCGATCTGTTCCCAAGACCCGTCGTCATCGGCGGTGGTGGCTGCACGGCCGCTGTTCTCTCATCAGCCGGCCGTTTGTGTTTTATGGAGTCCCGCGATCAGCGGCCGGCTGCCTCGTCCCGCCAGTGTAGCCGGGGTTTTTTTTTTTTCTTTCGTTTTTTCCGAGCCACCGGAGAAATATACAGAGGGAGTGCAGTGTGAGCACTTTGCTCAGCCCGGCTCGCTAAAGCATTGGATTAGATAGGGGAGGTCTGGCTTTACCGGCGGATGGGATTAGGTTTTGTTTTGCCTGGCAGGGGGGTGGGAGTGGGTGCGGGGGGGCCGCACCCATGACCCTCCGTGAGCGGGCCAAGCCCAGTCGCAGCGCCAGCAACCCCCCCTCTTCCTCCTCCACCCCACTGCTGTGTTTTCCGGACTCTGCTGCGATCTACTGGAAACACTGTGACAGCCAGCTGCACTAATCTGGGCCCCTTTTGTGGCCGCAGCGCTTTGCCGACGCCCCTCGCCCTCCGTCGAGCCGCAGCGACGCTTTAAAATTTAGATTTCGCTCATTTTTTTACGTCTACAATTTGGCAGTTTTGTTTTTTTTTTTAACACAGCAGCGGGAAGTGATGTCAGCTGCCGACACTGACGGCTTCCGCGGCGTGATTTAATTAGAACGGAATGGAATGTTTTGATAGCCGCCTCTGGCCAAGTGTTCATCAGAGTCTCTTAAAGCTGCAGCGCCGAGGCTCAGCTGTGGCAGCCTGCGCAGACGGGCCGCAACGGTCGGCAATTTCTAAATGGGTTCTGGTGCACTCTGTATTTATTCCTCCCGCTTGTCCTCCAATGTTATTGTGTGTATTAGTCCACCTACAGGTTTGTGCTCTCAGGACAGGGAAGCAGAGTTCTCAACTTAAATTTGGGGAGCAGCTGAAAAATTGTAAAAAAATAAAAATAAATAAATAAGAGTTTGTTTCCCTCCTCAATTGTTTCCTGCCATAATTTATATACAGTTCCATACATCTATTTATAAATTCCATGGATATTTGTATATATAGACTGACACAGTTGTACAGACACTGTACAACTCTAAAAGAAGCTAGTCAGCTTCTTTTAGCCAGGCTCAAGGTGTTGCCACAGGTGTTCACCAGCCAGGTGCGCTGTTTCCATGGCAGGGCTGCTGCTCCTCCTGTGATAAATTCAGGATGTAGAGAATAGGAGAGTTTTTTTGTCTCCTGGGAAGAATTCTCACCCTGTTGAACAGCCTTAAGAAGGTGCGAGACTTTGCCTAACTCTCCTGTGCTGGCAGTGGGTAATGGAGAATTATTATCTGAATATTGCCATACAAAGTGTGTTACAGTACTGGGACCCTGCCCTCTGTGACGTCACAAAGGGTACCAAAACTATACTGACACCCTTGAGTGGCAAGTGGCAACACACCAGTACAGGTGTTTATTCCACTACCGCCTCACTGCTGCCTCGTGGAAGGTCTCACAGAGTGGCAGTTCATGCAGGTCGTTCTGCTGGAGGTTGAAAACAGGGCTAAATGAGTCTTTAAAAAAAAAAAAGAGAGAAGAAGAAAAAAAGCTACTCTATTGAAAAACATCATCAAACATGAAGATCTGAACATGGTGATAATATGAGGCCTTAAATAGAAAGTGACGCCCCGCATGCGTGATAAGCCCAACTGTATGATTTGCCGGTAATGAAGCAGTGATCTTTCAGTTTGTTCAGTGCTTATAAATTAAATCAACAACAACAGTTAGAATGGAATAGAAAGAATAGGAGGAGGCAAATTGTCTGCACTGTTGGTTTAATTAATCCCTAATAACTCAGTCCTGATTACGTTGTCAGTTCCCGCCTTTTTAATTTGCTTATTGTTGCTCTAAGTGAGCAGATGTCAGCTCGTTGTGGTGTTGTTGTTCCGGGACATTGTGTCTCTAAATTCTGTGTACATGTGTATATTTATACCTCGCATCCGTCATCACCCTTCAACGGTTAAAGGCTGAAGCAAATATTCATTCTTTTAAAAAGGTGAAACTGCGCATCACATCCATATTCTAAATGAATGAGGGATTGTGATTAATGTAAGTAGGATTTAAGGGATTATAAACCGTCCTCAAATAGTAAACACAGGTCCGGCCGCCGTCCGAGTCCAGTCGATTGGTTTGTGGAAATGGCATGGCGTGTTTTCCTGCACCTGCTGAAGGTCGACCCTTCGGTCCGCAACCTGGCCGAAGCGGGGTTTTTTTGTCGTTTTTTTCGGGATGAGAATGTTTCCTCGATGCAAAAAAATATGGAAAAGTTTAATTTTGAGCTTTTTTGTTCATTTCCAAATCGGCAAAGATTTGCATAATTGTCCCATAATGCCTCGATTAGCATCTGCAAATCTTAATTTGATAATGCGTCTCCTCCAAGAGATGGCGGCCCGGAATTGGATTACAGTCCTGGATCTCATTAGTGCTGTTTGACAAAGGTCCTTTTCAGCACATCGACACCCAGATGTCATCAGCTGAAATTTGAATAAACTTAATTCCTTTTCATAGCAGTGCACTGATCTGAAACCCTCCTCTTAATTATACTTTCCCAGCCTTTCAACTCTCATCTTTTCTCCTTCAGCTAGAATGTCCCTCTACAGCACTTGAGCAGAGCACTTTGATTGCACAAATTTTGCAATTATTGTTTTGTTTTTTTTTCTTCTTTCTTTTTTCTGTGAAGATGCTTCATAACTCGTGGGAAATTTGTCCTTTCGGCTGCGCTTTATCAAAGTTTCAATCGTGAAGAACATTATGCAACACGCACTGTTGTACTTTTATTTTTTCCTTGGCTAAACATACACTGAGTCACATGAGCCAAAGGGTCTCAGTGAGGATAGAGTTGTGTGCATTTTGATGGAGTGGAGAAGTTAAAAAAATATATAATATTAATAACACAAAACACTCCTCCCATGATATTGATTTAGCATAATATCTCCTTCATCTGCTTCGGTCACAGTTTTATGGTGATGCAATGCATGCTTTTGTCTGGGATAAAATGTCATCCTGTTTTCTCCTGTTTCGAATGCAAAGTAGCGACCCACACACACACACACACACACACACACACACCACTCCCTCCTCTAACGTCTGGATTTTCTCTCTCCTCCAGGAATCCAGAATTAACTGCATCCGTATCGCTCGCAAAGGTACGTCAACCTCTGAGCCCCCCGTTCTCCCATATCTACCCCCCCCCGACACACACACAGACTGCAAAGACATTTAAGCACCATGTCTGTCTTATTTCATCGACGGGTAATTAACAGAGTCTTCAGACGAGTGCGGCCGGTGAATTTGGTTTGGATCTCTGCTGCTCGGCTGCTCTCCGCCACTCGCCGTCTGTCTCGTCTGGCGTCTGTGTGCGTGTGTGTCGGTCGGACAGCCGTTGTTTAGCGGCGGGCCTGCGAGAAAAGGGCAACACACGGGGAGGGATTAGAGGTCAGGCTTTCATCGTGTTTTGTTTGGAGGCAGACGGTGGGATGCGCCGTATCAAAAAGCTGCTCCTTTGTTCTCATCAGCGGCCGCCGAGATAGCTGCATCTGAAGCCTGTGACCCTGGCGGAGTCCACAGATGCCCTCCAGATCAAAACTTCGGCACGGAGCTCCCGCCATCTATCACAATAAGAAAAAAAAAGCTCTGCCTCCCCGCCTCCCTCCCTCTTACAACCCCCCAGCCCCCTCTCCCTCCACCTCATCTTCTGAAATTCAAAGGGACCTGAAAAGGGCAGGGATATTGACTCTAAGTCCTGATGGCAGCCGAGTCCCTTTTTGCCATAGTGCGCTGTCAGATTGCGGCCAGTGAAAGCGGTGTATTTTTCTAGTTAACGACGCCTCACAGCCGCAGGGCAACATGAAAACCGGATCGTCTTGCCGAGATGCTCGTCTTCCGCGGCGGAGGTCTGTTCCGGGAGGTTCTTCTCCCCAAAACAGAGCCAAAAGGCACGCTTGACCTTCCAGCTCCATCTGGCCAACACACACTTCTGGTCAGGGATCAGTTCTTATGCTTTTCCTCACAGCTTCTGGTTTTGAAGGAGACTCGCCCCTTTGCCTTCCAAGCAACGAGGAGCAAAACGTTGTACAAATGCAGACAGGAGCTGTTGTCAGTGTCAGTTTTATAATGAAAGAAGAGCTGTAGTAAGTTAACAGGGGTTCAGAGTTCAGCATGCTAGTTCTCATACAAAGACAACATAGACGACAGTTTGTTGTTTAGGCTGTGCAACTGCAGCATGTTAGCTCGATAGCTAGCAGCATGCTAACGTTAGCTGGTACGCCATCCACCTGAAGTAAGCGAGATTTCTTTCCCAGGAGGAAATAGAGAAAACCACACCCCGCACTCGAGGTTGGTTGAGTTCGGGGCGTGGTTATCCCTATTTCCTCCTGGGGAAAAAAAATCTCACCTCCAGTAAGGTGGTTTCGGTCAGTGAGTGGGCCAATGGTGCGCTGCATCTCAACACACTTCTCAGTGCAAATGTAGCTCAGATTTTACGGATTTCTGGACGTAAAATGGGACACAACTGAGAAGTAAGAACTTTGGTTTGTGTCTTAGAATAAAAACACCATTTATTGGTGTAGCAATAAAAGAACAGTCTCACTAGGCTTTGGGATGTGTTGGAAGGGTTTACAGTTTCTGTTTTTGTTGTTGTTGTTGTTTTATTGTCAGTTTTTGCGGTTCTCGTGCATTACTGGAAGCGTCACATTGTGGGCCTCTAAGCCGTAACGATCAAGTGGCCAATCGCAAGCAAAGTGGGAGCAAATGATTCTGGCATGGATAACAAAGCTGGAGATTACATTTCAACTTCCAGGTGACAGTTTAATTAAGAATCCTCTGGCAGACTCAGCACAACAATAGACTTCCATTTCTCCTCTAAGTGCCAATTTCCACCATCGGCCCGGCCAGCAGGTGCGTGGATTCATGTGGAAATCTATTTCATGCTACTCTTTGGCTTAATAGAAATTTCGAGGCTAAACGTGGCAAAGCCGTGTTATCTGTCCAAAATGTCAGGAGAGGGAAATAGATTTTTCTCTTTCTTTTTTTTTTTTGTCGTCTCATTTGTGCATGTTTTCTGTGGTGGCGTTTGCCAGTGTGTGTGAGTGTGACTTAATTTGGAGCAAGGTCAAAAAGAAGAAGAGTTACAATGGATTTTCTGAGCAGCCCGAAAATTTAGCCAGAGTAGGGCACAGATTTTGCCGGTGATATTTTGGTGGAGGAGACGCTACAAAGGCGACATTGATGAAAGCTTCCTGCTGAACGGTGAGACGTCGCTCAGAAGACGTTCCCAAAGTAGCGCAGACGGATTCAGGAATTCTGGCGACGACGTGGTTGTGTTTTCATCCTTCCTGCCCCAGTTCTGAATCTTCCCCAGCAGGCCTGAACATGGAGCTTCACCCCCAGGCCTGTTCCAATAGGCTGCTGGGAGGGCAGGCTGACACTAAACTGGATCACTAGGTCCCTTTTAAAACAAGGAAGGGGGAGGACCAAGTACTCAACTAGTGTGAAACTTTTTTATTTATATATTTTTTTAACCACAGAAATGTAACCTGCCGTCATTACAACAGGCTTCTTGGTAGCTCACCGACAGCAGGGGACTATTATATTTCAACCGCAGTGGTTTTACAACGCTACGCCTTGCATTGGATTGTCTGTGCTGTGCTTATTTAGGTTCATATAAATGGACCTTCACATTCTCTCTGTGTTCCACGAAAAAAATCAAGCGAAACAAATGAAGTTTTCAGGGAAACAGAGTGGTGCATTTTATATATTAGCAAGCTATTTTTTTAAAATAAATACTTAATCCATGATTATAATACAGTAATATAAGTCATACTTATTTGGTCATTCAGATTAATGTTGTTTCTTCTGACATTCCATATTCTTTGCCCGAGTCCTCTGAATGCACAGTAATGTGATGTTCTTTTGCGTGACTTCTACTTCTATTTCATGCTTCCCTGCTACATGATACATGGCGCATCTCCATAATTTCTACATTCCTTCTTTTCGTAAACACTGACGTAACTCCTGGCTGGATGACTCGTTGTAAAATCGTCTTGACAGCAAAGCTTTCACTCTGTCTTCCAGCCACGTCCCAGAGCCGGTTGTCACTTTGCGTGTCTGAGCGGTGAAGGTTTGGAAGACGTGGACGTTCACCGTCTACCCGCCCGGCTTCAGCCAACGTTTTTTCCGTCTTTGGGTGCCTTACAGTTTTTACCACTAACTTTAAAAGAAAATTCCACATGTATTATACGGTTTAAAGACTTGGATAATTCAGTGGATTTCCTTGGTGTGCTGGAGACGCCGTGAATGGCCGTAAAATTGTGGAGTGAAAATTTCACGTCTGGTGCAGGGCTGGAGTGCATGAATGAAAGGTTCTTTTCAGCACTGTGGATTTATTTGATGTCTTTTCATTTTTCTTCCACACCCTGGGTCTTAGCGCTTTCCGGTGATCCCTCAACACATTTTAAGCCTTCTCCTTTATGCTCCCCTACAATAAAAAGTATGAAAAATGTTGAAAAATGTTCCTGCTCTTTGTTCTGCTAGCCGCCTGCAAAGACCACCGCAAGGCTCTGGAGGTGTCCCAGCACTCCGAGGAGATGGGCCTGATCCTGGGCGTGTGCGCCGGCGGCTTGGTCGTCCTCATCCTTCTGCTGGGCGCCGTCATCATCATCATTAAGAAAGGGTAAACATCTGCTGAGAAGTGTTCATTACAACACACGCCTCATTATGCACGATCGCATTGCATCTCCTCCTCCTCGTCGTTGTTGTTGTTCTTCATTTTTTTCCCGCCAACCCCCATGGGTTTGTTTTGGAACACCGCAGCTATGTAAGCTTTTTTTTTTTTCCGCAAAGGTCACGCTTTGCCAAGGGAAGAACGAGCTAAAAGGCTGAACTAAACACCCTGAGCTCCGTCGTCGGAGTCGTATCCCTCACGGTGCACCAGAGGGACCGAGCAACACTCATTTTCCCGCCCGTTCTCGGTGTCAAGTATTTAATTAGCGCTGGAAACAATTCAATTAGCCACATAATTAGACACCCCAAGTAGAGGCCAGAGCCTTAAATGAGATGGAAATTGGCAGGGAAAAGGTGTGCTTTTGAAGATTATTAGCCAGTGATCCCGCAGCGCTACAGTAGATCACTTTAACAGGCATTAGTTTAGCCGACACCTACAGCCAGCCTCTATTATTTAACTCTTAAATCTCAAATTTTCCAACTAGGGGAAAATAGAATGCTCCCAGTTCCATAAGAAAAGCTATTAGTGCTGCAGTATGTTAAAAGCTGAGATGTAGAAGAGCCTCTCATCATGTTAGCTTGTGATTGATAGAGGACGGGACCGCACATTATTACTCCCAGGGTAGGGATGGATGGATGCCTGCTGGTGCTGCAACACTCTTGCTGCCTGCCTGGCCTCTCAACACCTGCTTGGATATGTTTGCACGTGTCATGTGTTGCCACCTGCACGGTGGAGTCTCTTTTTTGTTTTTTTCCTCCACAGCAATCAATGCATTCTGCCCTCAGCGAGCATTGCTTTCATCTCACATCTCTTCTTCCCTCTGATTATTTTCTCCTCCTCCTCCTCCTCCTCCTCCTGCACTCTCGCCAGAAGGGACTTCTACTCTTACTATCCGTAAGTGACTCCATCTCTTTGCTTTTCCCATTATTTTCTGCTCCATCTATGACATGCATCTGCTCTGGCTGCCAGTCACGAGTCACTGAGGCGGAACAGCGGGGCGGTTGTTTGCGTGCACAGCCGCTCCTTTTCCTCTTTTCTTTTGATTATTCCTGTGCAATTCCTGGCTAAACATGGCGTTTCGCCCCCTTCCTCATCTGTGCGGCTCTCATTTCCGGATCTGTAACTAGGAAACCGGGGAACATGAATAAGACGCCCATCACCTACCGGCAGGAGAAGAGCCATATGGGCTCCATGGAGCGCAGCTTCACAGACCAGAGCACCCTGCAGGAGGATGAAAGGATGGCCCTCTCCTTCATGGATGCGCACACCTGCGGCACGCGCGGTATGACGAATACACACGGCGCGCGACTCAAACATATCAGCCCTCCGCAGCCCTCACAATGCAATTTCGAACCCCGACACCCGTCATTCCTCACTTTGTAATCTGGCTGTCCGCCACTCCCCTCGCTCCAGAGGGGCCCGAAGCGCCTCTTAAGAGGCAGCTATCATCCCGTGTGATATATATAAAAAAAATATATGGAAAAACGGCTCACCCACAGCTCTTCACTGCACTGCAGATAAAATACAAAGAGACCCACCCAGCTGCCAAAAAAAAAAAAAAGAGAGAGAGAGAGAGACGAACACGGCAGCCAAAGTCACAAATTGGAAAGTAATTATTTGCCATCTAGTGAGTACAGCCCATCTCCGCACTGATAATATTCAGTGGTGGTGCGGCAGTGAGGTGGATCTCAGTCCCCAGCTGAGACAAACCTCCACGGGATCTTTTACAAAGACATCAAAGCCTCGCCCTGTCACACACAGCACCCTCCTCCCACCACCACCCCTCTCATCACAACCCGTCATGTAGCAGACGTTTCCCAGTGACAGATGTCTCCGGCACAGGTGACGCCCGCAGCCTGGTGAACGAGGCCAGCAGCCTGCTGGGGGGCTCCCCGAGGCATCAGTGTGGGCGCAAAGGCTCGCCGTACCACACGGGGCAGCTCCACCCCGCCGTCCGAGTGGCCGACCTCCTGCAGCACATCAACCAGATGAAAACCGCCGAGGGCTACGGCTTCAAGCAGGAGTACGAGGTGAAAAGGCCGCCGCCGCCGCCGCCGCTACAACTACCACTTACGGCGGAGCAGACTGATCCAATCCAGCAGAAACAAAGTGACGCCTTCACGCCGGCGTTTTGTAACATATGTAAACTGAACGGCGTCACTTTATCTTCCGCTGCGGAAACCGCTGCACCGCGGATTTTAATTGGCTCGGGAACAAATTACTGTCGGCGTGTGCGTACAGTAAAAATGACTTTGGTGGCAATTAGTGCTCATATATTAGAACTGAGGCAATGAGATGAAAAGATAAAAATGGAAAACAAAGAAACAAGGACGAATAACGCACAATGGCATTTAAACAGAGGCAAATAAATATACACAACAAACAAGAGCGTTGTGCATAATCCAATGTCACAGTGTTTAATGATGGAAAAAAAATAATTTCAAGTTTGTTTCATGGTTTTCATGCAAACTTCTTCTTTTTGCCATATTCATATTATGCGCATGAATAATCAGTGTTTTTACAACATTTTTAATCTTTCATGTATGTTTGTACACAGATTTATTGCCTACTTGTCTCCTTCTACAGTCATTAATGAAAGTACATTAATTACAAATATTCAGTCCGTCCGTCCATTCATCCCAGCAAAGTGAATTTCCAGGGGCTTAACTGGGTTAAGGTTAACCGCAGGGAGCCTCCCCACCGGAGGGCTTTTTTATTTTTAAATTCTGAGTGCTTCCATGGAAACTGGAGGAGCTTCGTCTCTGGAACGTGTCCTTGTTGTAACCCTCCACTCAGTCCAGGTTGTCGGCACACCTGTTAAGTCTCTGACCGCAGGTCTTGGTCAGCTTCAAGGAGTGTTCTGAAAGCGCAGCGGCACAACATGAAGTCCACCCCCCTCCCTCATCCCCCACAGTGCGCTGCACTCCTCGCCGCTCAGAGGCCGAGCGGCAGCAAAACTGCCTTTGACCAGCGCGTGAACTACACCAGAGAGGCTTGTTCCAGCTTGAAAGAGAGGACTTGCTTTCAGCATTCAACAAGGTGCTGGTCACGTCCCTCTGAGATTTTGCCTCCAACATTGCTGCAGCTCTGTTGTTGTCGGGGTTGAGTGTGATGACCGAGGATGTTATCTGTGTGGAGTAGGTCAGTGTCATGTGGAAGGAAGCAGTTTGAGATGAGTTTGGGGCAGCAGATGATGCACTACTGTGGTTGCAAAGGGACTGACGCTGCCTGCTGGAATTCTCAGGTCTGCTGCGGTGTGGAAGTGATGCTCAGCCGGTTCTGAGGAACCCGAAGCGTTCACCAACACAGAACCACCAGCAGGCTGAACCGTTGGGTGGAGGAGGATTTACACCTCACTCTGACCCTGCTGTCTGAACCCTGCAGTCCTGCTGTTGCCCGTCTGCTTCAAGATTCTGCGTGTTGTGTGTTCACAGATGGCCGTCTGCGTGCCACGGCTGTGCTTGAGTGATTTTTTAGGGCGAGATTTTGAGTTACTGTTGCCCTTCTGTCACCTCAAAACCAGTCTGGCCATTCTCCTCTGACCTCCGGTATCAATGAGCCATGCAGAAATCTGCTGCTTACTGATGCAGATATTTTTGAACGTCACGTCTCTCAGTCCAACGTACAATTTTCACACGTCTAGTCAGCAGGAGTCCTCCTGTAGCCCCCTGCGGTAGACAGAGAGTGAGGTATGTGCATGTGAAATTCTTAAATTACCTTGCTTGGCTGAATTAATGATCGCTCACATTCAAAATGATCGATCGGAACGACGCATCTCACCTCAGATCTTTTTTTGGAAGTGTGAGCTCCTGAGTGACTCTTCTCTCAGCAGGAGATCCTTAATATTTCCCTCTGACTGCGGAACATTTTTGGAAGACGCCCCAGATTGTGGCTGTGGTGGAGTTCAGATTGTCACAAAGTAGAGGCCTTGTGATCCTTCAAATCACTTTTCTTGTTAGTTTTCTTCTATCAGCAGATGATTTGTCCAAGTGACTTGTCTCAGTAAACACTAAATAAGTCCCAGTGTGGAGACACAGATCCCTACTAGTTTCCCAGAGTTAGTTTACACTACAGTAACAACAACAACGACAACAGCAATGGTCTGGGACCGAAAGCTCACACTGTCCACGCAGATGAAATATTAATAACCTAAAACAAACCCAAAGCAACACACACATCATAACAAAAACAACAAAAAACAAAAAGTGAACTACCCACTTGGTGGTAGAAAAATAAAAAAGTGGAAGGAAAACAGGCAGCGCAGTGTTCAGCAGTCAGCACGGCCGGAGTGAGAAGCAGCAGTGGTGCCAACAGGAGCCCAGCTTCATATTTACTGCTGTGCACCTCAGTGAAGGTCGACCTAAAAAAAAATCAATGTCCAGTCCAAACCAGCAGTGTTATTTTTCAAGTATTGCTCTTCCCACCATAAAGTAGTTGGACTTGTAGGGCCAATGATGTAACATTTTAAGGCATCTATAGACAGGAAATAGAATTAAAAAATTCTTAAAATTTGAAATTTAGTAACTTTTTGTTCAATAGTATTAGCTTTACATGAAGAGCAGATTCCCAGGAGTGGGACAGTAATTAACATTGACATTGTTTGCAATGTGCCCTTTGTCCCCTGGATGGCGCTAAATCTTACACACTGGGCCTTTAAGGCAGCATGGCATCGTAAGCGATTCCACTTGGATGTTTAGAATTAATTAGTAAGACTTGAAAAATATATATATATAGATACATGTCAATGATATTAAATAAATAATCAATATTGTTTTACGATTCTATGATTTTAACCATGTAACCGTCATTGCTGGAGTTACTCTGACGTTTCTCGAATGTAATGTATTAAATACTAAATTCACCCCAATGTTACAGCTGATAGAGAGAGGGAGCGACGAGCTGACTGGCTAATGAGGCATCAGTTCATTTTAATTTTATGATCATGATTTGATGATCTGATGCAGCCCAGTATGAAATGGGACGAGAAATATGTTCCGTGCTGCCACACCAGAGAATAAGAAATCACACACTTGGACACATAGACTTTCTTTCCCAGGCGCTGCTGCTGCAGCTGCTGCTGCTGCTGCTGCTGCTGCTGCTGCTGCTGCTGCTGCTGGGAGAACAAAGCATGAAGATTGTAAATCTGTCCTTGTTGATATAACATCACTTTAGTTTGCTTGGCAGCTCACCGTATCAGGACTTATTTTTCATTGGCTCAGTCGCGGCGCAGTGATTTAGGCCTAAACAGAAGCGGATGAACAGACGTGTTTGTCTTTCTGCTGAACATCTCCTGTCCTCCTGCTGCTGCTGCTGCTGCTGCTGTTTCTGTGGCTCCTCACTCCTGTTGCCCCATCCAAAGCACACAAAGATGGGCCAAACCTCTCCGAGCACCTTCTCCCAGTGGAATGATTGCGCCTGAAAAGTGAGATCACACCTGCAGGAGCCCATCCAAGGCGCACTCTGTCCTCCGGCATTATTAGAAGCCAGCTTCCTGCCTCAGGATAATGGCACCCCCACCTTCTGGAACTCTACATGTAGACTCATTAAAGTGTCCCTCTTGGGCAAAACACAGTCCACTCAAGAAAATCAATACACACCTCTGTGTTGTTTTCCCCCTCCGTGTTTGAGAGTGTGTTTTGATGAAGTGTCTCTCTCCATTATGATGGAAAATGATGAGGAGTGTCACATTACACTCCCGGAGCAGGTGTATGATTATTTTTATTTCCCAGGAGGCAATTAATATATTTGTGCGCGTGCGTGTGCTTGTGCGTGTGCGTGTGCGTGTGCGTGCGTCTGAACATATATACATACAGTACATGTATATCATTTTTTTTGCCTGCCCTGATCAGGAATTTTATAAAAACCATTGGAGGCGCTGCTGTCACTACAACCATGTTCACACTGTAGGAATGGAAAGGAGAAAAAAGAAAGTAGCTCAGCTTGAAGCTTTGATTGCACCATGTGTGCCCCCAGGCCCAGGTTAGCAGGGATGATGGACTGAAAGTTAAGCTACAGCGAGCAGCTGCACCACTGACTTATTAAACAGACCCCAAAAAAATGAAAGAAGCAATCAAAAACAAGAGCTACCTCAGCTGACCTCTCCATCAGTGGCTGATTTTTAGAGAGTGTTCAGAGAAATGGCTGCTGGTTAAGTAGATATACTGGCTACTAATAAAGTGGTATAGATTTTGAGGAAGAAATAAGTTTTATATAAGAAAAATGAGTGAAAAATAAAAGATGAATTCTGAACTAAACCTAAAGACATTGTCAGAGAGAAGTGACCTGCATCACTTCAAATAACATTAAATGCTTTATTTTTTTGTGCAAACGTTCACATTATCCCAATTTGGATATATATATATATTTTTTTTTTTTTTTTTTTGAGCGCAGTCACTGCCCAGTGTCTGAATGCTAAACATCAGTCTGATAAATCATTTGGCTGATTAATCAGGCTGATTAATTGCTCAACCTCTTTCATTAGTATGACTCACACTCGTCCACTACCATATTTTTGCCCTAGAAACTCCATCTGACAGGTTTATGTTGCCGTGCCTCAGATATCCCTGATTGGATTTTCACTAAATGTCATGAGATTATGAATGTCATTACTGTTTGGGGTATTATAAAAAGTTATGGGTCAGAATGAGACGCCATGTGTGAAGATGTAAGGGGGTTGCGTGAGGACCGTGTCTTCCATCTGCGTTAAGCGGGGGTGGGGATGGGGGTGAGGGTTGGGGGGTGGGGGGAGGGGGGGGGGGGATAAAGCGTGTCTTGAACCAATTTTTTTTTAAGGATGTTTGACAGCACATCGACTTGTTTAAAAAGGAAAACTCATTTTTTTATGATCCTCTTAACCAATCCAAGCCAGTGATCCCTGCCAGCGAGGGTGTCTAATCAATCCTCCACAGGCCTGTGTTTTCCGCACTCCTTCCCCCTCCAATATAACTGCCACTCTCCCACGGTTCCTCCCCCTCCATCGAGAGATGCGAGGCGAGGAGTGGAGAGCGCGGGAAAAAAAAAGAAACATAAAACAAAGAGACGCCGAGGTCTAAGTGTCAAAAATGTAAGAGATGAAGGGAGAGGAAGAAGGCAGAGGCGGACAGGGAGCACCAGTGTTGAAGGGAGGTGGAAGGAGGTTAAGGGAACATGGGAAGCAGACAAGAGTCAAACACTGACAGAGAGTCGAGGGAGGGGGCAAGGGGGGGAGAAGGAGGCTGTAATCCCAGGCAGGATTTGACTGCTTTCTCACTCTCTGTGGGGAGAGCCGGCTTGTAATCCCCTACTCAGCATGCAGACTTGGCCAGGGTTTCACCAAATTCCCATAGTGACTGAAAACCACAGGGGGTCGACTGGTCTGGATGGATCTTCATGTATGTCTAATTGAGCGTGTGTGTGTGTGTGTGGTTTATATGTTTATCTATATCTATATATATAGATATACATATTTATCCGAGCTTCTGGAGTGCCGGTTAGCTGCCTAAATATAGCTCTTCGGCGGACACTTAAAAGTGGCTTATAATGATATGAGAGAGTAAGTGCTCTGAAGTGTGTCCGTGCAGACAGGTGGATCACAGGCAGCGGGGAGACGCTGCGCCGAGTGTGATGTCTTATAATGAGATTTAGCAGACATCAGACGTGGCCGCGGCAGACGGCTGCACCGCTGTCAGTCAAAAGGGAAATGTTCATATGTGCTCATATATGCGTGTATACACATATGTATATACATATATGTACACATTTATGTACATGTACATATACATATGGATATATATACATACATATATGTGTGTGTGTGTGTGTGTATAATTACATCCTGCTTATGCATGCAGATGGAAACAAACAGGTGACCAATTTCTCTGCTGGATATTTTGAGTCATTTGTTTAATTCAACCACGACGGGACAAGACGGCGAGAAACATTTCAACTTGTCACTTCAGACTAATTCAATTGAATATGTTTTTCATCCTGACACGTTTGGACTCCTCCGGTATCGCCAGTTGCGATTTCCTCCCCCCGCTGCATCGGTAGCCAAGTCCTTCCTGCTTATGCGAGACACTTGATTGGTTTTTCCTCACGCGGTGACTGATGGTCTCCTTCTGTGCAGAGTTTCTTCGACGGCTGGGACTGCACCAAGAAGAAGGACAAGACCAAAGGAAGGCACGACACCTTGCTGGGATGTGAGTCATTTCTCTCTTATGACATCCAGCGCACAGTTGGGAAGGAAAAAGAACAAGAAATCCGATTGCGCTGTAACAACTCTGCTTTCGTTCCCTCTTCCTCTGACCAGACGACCGCCACAGAGTCAAGCTCCACCCCCTCCTGGGAGACCCCAACTCGGACTACATCAACGCCAACTACATTGACGTGAGTCTAATCCTGTTTCTGCCGCTTCCGTCCTGAACACAAGCGGCCCATCTCTCTCTCTCACTCATTCCTTTAAGCTCAGCAGTCGGCTGGCCCACTTTCACCTGGAGGCTTCCATCCAATCAGACGAACCCCCGCTCGCTGGTGTTTCGCCAGATGCCGCGTTGTCGACTGCGGCGCTGAATGCCTGACCCAGACTGACTCACCGCTATCACTTTTATTAAAACCCAGTGGGATAAATGCATTGCGGAGGAGATGAACCCTTTTTTTAACACCCCCCCGGCCCCCCCCACGCGAGATGCCGCAAATCCCCTGAAATTAATCAAAAGACATCATTGATGTTATTCAACCCCCCTCACGCTCCTCCCCGAACCGTCAGCCACGCATGCAGCACAATACCAACAACCGCAGCAGAAGCAGCAGCAACATTCCCACTGACCATTTGAAAAAAACAACATGTATACATGTGCTTCTAATATGTCTCATTCATGCGTGTTCCCATTCATAAATGAAAGTTTGAGGCTGGAGCTCGCGATGCCGCGGTGGCAGCTGTGAAAACACATCACCAAAAACACAAATACAAATGACACATTTCCCACTTCCTCTGATTTATGTTGAGATTGAGATTGAGAAGTTCAGCGAAGCCGACGCACTCCCACTCCCTTCCTGGGATAATGCGAGGTTTAAAAAAAAAAAATCCCTTTCCTCTCCTAATCTGCACACGGCATACGTTTAAAAACAATCGTTTGTGTTTCCGCCACGGTGATAAATTAGCGTGCTGTTCAGAGGCTTTACTTCTCTCTCGGCGAGGGGCTTTGCTTGAAGGTGCTTGACACTCCGACGCCTGCAGAGGACACGGGGTGCGGAGATGCTTCTTAGGACTGCGTGGCTGGAGTTGTTGTGAAGGTGTCCATTAGTGTTCCTGCAGGGAAGGAAGGCAGGAAGTAGAGGCGGAAGCTGCGGAGTTGTTCCTCTCGACCCCACAGGGCCGACCTGCCCGCCTGCCAGACGGCTGCTCGGCGTTGGCAGCCTGTGATCACTGCTGCCAAGTTTAGATGGGAAAGTTTCTCGCGGCTTTGAGACGCTGTTGCACTTTGACAAACGGGAGGGCGGGTGAGAGCGCACGTCGGCCACGTCCTGTCGCTGCTCGGCCGTGGAAACCACCGCGTCCGTCGACATTTGCAAGTTTAATACGGTGTGGCTGTTTGTGGCTGCTGCCAGTGTGTCTCTGCTGCTTTTAATGAGTGCCAAGGTCGCACACACTGGCATTAATATATGCAGAGATACTGTGGGAGGATGCTGTTTTTGTTTTTTTTTTGGTCTAAATGTGATTTTGGAAGAGAACTCAAATGTGTTTGTAGCTCACCTCTCGGCCGTAAAAAGTAAAGTGTTGAGTTTGGTTTGGCTTTTTCATAGTGTTGGTGGAAGAGTGTTGCGCTTCATTCATTTTCTGCCCTTTAACTCGGCTTTGCATGCACGTCTGTCGCACTCCAGTGCACCAACACCTCTCCAGCAGCAGTTGCACTGTCAGATTTTCAGCTGAACATATCTGGGTCACTTTTCTGGAGGGAAATTTATAATAGATAAAAATCTCCTTTGACATAATGGCATATTCATAATTACATGTCTGGAAAGGTTCTCAGGTCATCGTAGTTCTGGAGATGAAGTTAAATGCAGCTTGACTGGTTTCATATATGATAATGTCCCATGAAAGACAAGGCAGCTTGAGACATGAAACCAGTGTTTCATCTAAAATCTGTCTGCCGACCCCATCGGCTCCTACGTGGAAGCAGCTTGCGCAATTGAATTGCAGCCGCTGAATTGCATTTAGTGTGATGGAGGCATGTCTTGATAACCAGGCTTGAATTAATTACATAAACAAGATCTGAAAGGGAATTTGTCACGAACACAGTCGTTACCCGGGTCGTGCACGAGCTCTGGCCGTCGAGCCTGCTGCTCCTTTTCCTGTGAAGTGCAAAGATTTCACGCATGTTACCTAAAAATTACAAGAAGTAGTAGAAGAAGAAGAAGAAGAAGAAGAAGAGGGAGAGGCGCACCAATACACCAATACTCTGTTAGGAAACAAAATGCATGTGAGGAGCAGCAGCCATCGCTTATCATTATCCGCAAGGATGGCTTCAGAATTAGAGTAAATAAAAAGTAATGGCTGTAGGTAATAAAATGCCCGTGAGGAATGAGTGCTCTAACCCACTTCTCTCCCCACCTGTTTGCAACCATAAGTCCTACTTACCGAGAGCTCCTTTCATTAACTAGCATATATGTCTTCTTTTTCTACTCCCCTCCCCACTCCCTCGACCTTGGACCCTGTAGATTCGGATTAACAGGGAAGTAAGTACTCGACTGCTCGTTCTTCTGCCTGCCATCGCTCTACTTCCTGCTCCCCCTCCCTCCCCCTCTTTTTTTTTTCTCTTCACTCTCCACTCTCCTGTATTTTTGCAAAATGCTCAAAGGTCAGTGTGCTTGAGGACTCGTCCACAGTGGGGCATCGGAGGGTTGGAGGGGGGTAGTTTCATTATAAGGAAGAAAAGAAAAAGTTAGAAACCGTTTTTGCTCTAATGATTTTTAATGATAGAGTCGGATGTGTTGTTTCGCAGCGGTGATTACAAGGCGTTAGTCCTCTTAAGTGGCCCAGACTCGGCGAGTTCTGTTGCCGTGGCAACTGTTTCAAGTGGAGGTGTGGCAGCCGTTGTGCTGATAGTGTTTGATAGCCGAGGATCTGAGTGTTTGATAGCCGAGGATCTGTGGTTGCAGGCAGGCAGGCAGGCCACCAGTCATCCATCTCCATTTCTAACACGTCTCCTCTCATCCCACTCAAACCAGCTTAGTTAACTAACCTCCACTCCACACACACACACACACACACACACACACACACACACACTCAGCGCTCAAACTTGATTTGCCTTGTCGTCGTGACCTGGTGAGGCTTTTTTTTAATTTTTATTTATTTTTTTTTTTTTTCAAAATAGTCGGCAGCAAGCAGCATCACATTAAATAACAGAATATGGAAAACAAAGAATAACACAGGCCTGATTGTATGCAAATGTTATTTTGTGTTCTTATTTTTTGTCTGGGAATACTTTTTTTTTTTCATGAAAAAAAAAAATAATAATAAAAATTTCTTTAATAACAACTCAAAAGATTTAAAACCCGTTCGGCTGCTTCTCGCAACTCTCCAAACTGGGAACACTGTGTGTCATGTCTGGCTCACCTTGACGCTTCACATCAGCCAACCTCACTTCCTGGAGATCCTCTTTGAACACTTTGCGCCATTTATTTTAAGCATCAGAGGGTCTCTGTTGTGTTTACCCCCCCACCCCTCCCACCCCCTCCACCACCACCACCACTCCATCTCCCTCCGCTTTGAGGCCGCAAGCCCATCATTCACATTCACCTCACGCTCCGTCACTTGGATGTGTCTGTCATCCACATCAAAAAGGCTGTCACCTCCTTTAATTTGCTCCGATCTGCAAACGCCTCACTGTACGCGTCAGATCGGGCCTGAATCTCCGGTTTTAAGTACAAAATATATATGTATTTTTTTGCTCATTTTTGATTGAGTGGATGTTTTCACTTTACTCAAACGGGTAGCTTCTGGTCTGTGCATTTTTTTTTTGTTGTTTTTTTTTTTTTTTGGTTTGTCTGTTTTTTCAATGGGACGGGACTCTGTCAGACTGTCACAGGGACTCAGTCAGTCAGATTGTGTCTGCTTGCCTTAGCGGTAGACATATTCCCAAATATTTATCAGCCGTTGCCTCGACTACTAAAAAGTCCTAGTTTGCATCCGAGGGGGAAATGTTGATTCAGCTTGAAGTTAAATGTCATACAGCGGCAGAAAATAATGCCAGGATATGCTATTGTGTGTACACGGCTCAATTTGAAGGCAGAATGCACAAACAGAAACACAAAGGGGAGTGAGACTGCGAGAGATCCACGGTCCTATGCAGTCGTGCCCGAGGAGCTGATGTCTTACTCAGCATGTCATATCTCGTATGTATTTTGTCTTTTTTTCAGGGCTACCATCGATCCAACCACTTTATCGCCACTCAGGGTGAGTATCGCTGGAGAGCATGAAGTGTTTACCTGTGTGTGATTGTGTGAGTGCGTGTCAGTGCAGGTTCGCGCACGTAACGGTTGAGTGCGTAATGAACTGAAGCTGATTCACATTGCGGAACTCGTCGAATTCGCATAATAAAAACCCAATTGTTCGCAAGTCATTATCGTAATATTTCACATTATTCGCTGCGATTCGAGGAGTCGGTCCGGGCCGTGTCTTTAAACACAAACCGTGTCTGAGTTCTGCCACTCAAACACAACAAGGGACTCTGGCGCTGCTGGTCTACAAAGCTTTCTTGATGAGCAGACGTGTCACAATCTGGAGGGCTGCCATAATAGCGTCAAGGAAGGTTGAGACAAACACAGACGTAAACCTCTGAGTACTTATGTTTTGGCCCTGAGATTCCTTTAAACCTTCAAAGTGAAGTTAAAAACGATGAGGCTGGGCTGTTGCTGCACAGACGAGGAAAAACTGATTTATTTTTTACCTGCTGTGACATGAGAATCGATGCAGGCCTGCAAATCGTTGCTGCTGCTTTTTGGGTGACGCTTAAAAGCCCAGTCGGCAGTAATAACAGCGACGTAATGGCTAAGAAGCTATTAGGTAACAGTTGGCATTCTGTGCACTAATAATCAGCAGTTGCCACCACGTAAAGTGGCTCCACTTGTAACGAGGCAGCCTCATTGCATAACAGTGGAGCTGCAGTGGCCCTGAATCTGCTTTGGATGTTTCATGATGTCACCGTGTCATTGCAGCTGATACAAGAAACACGTGAGCTCAGATGTGGCATCAGAAAACAGGGATTGATGATAGCATATTGTCTTATATGCTCTCTTACCAGCAGATGGGGCTAAATCTTACTCACTGGGCCTTTAAAACAAAGATTTTTTTCTTTTTCTTGAGTATCAAAGTATTTATTATCAAAGTATAAGAGTAGCAAGTTTTAAATACCTGAAGGGCCTCAACACCGATATACCTCTATATTAATACGTCTGAAAAGCCACCTCATGAGAGCATAAACATTTTTAGATGTTTCCATGACCAGTTTTTTATTGCGATATTTGGGTTTTGCGCAATTCTAGGGGGTCATGGAAACGCAGCTACTGTTGCGTAGTTTATGCTGGCACTTAACCAAACTGACACTGTGCTGGGTTGCCAGTTATATTTCTGTTGAAAGACAATATGTGCTACTCATGTGGACGTGGCCCGTGAGACATCAGCTCCCTTCCTCCCACATCGCGATGTGAAAGTGTCACCACCTTGGAACGACCCCTTCACCTCCATGACAGTGAGTGACAGGTGGCCTCTGCTGTTGTTTTGGTCACCTATCATCCATTTTGCCATCTGCCTGGAATACCCAATAAGTTTATTGACTGCGCAGATCTGAGAGATGAGTTTCCCCGGTCTTTTGAGTGAGGTCACGACAATGGCAGATTTTCACAAGAGAGGGGAGGGGGAAAAAAAAAACCTTCCTTTATTGCAAGGCAGACTTTGATGCTGTTGTTGTTTCTGTCTGCTTCTTTTTATTTCCTCCCTCCCTCCTTCCCTCCCCCGCCAGGGCCCAAGCAAGAGACGCTGTATGATTTTTGGAGGATGGTGTGGCAGGAAAATTGCTTCAGCATTGTCATGATCACGAAGCTGGTGGAGGTTGGCAGGGTAAGTAATGTGCCGCTGTCTTTGCCTGTCAAACCTCAGTAGCGCAGCCATGAGGGAGCCATTCGATTCTAGCAGAAAGGCTTAATGTGTTTCCCCACACGCACACACACACAGATTCCTACGGTTTCTGCGAAAACAATAGGAACGGAGGAGAAAAACAAATTGGAACCACAGGGTTTTTGCTTCATTGACCGTAAATAAAGTAACAATTTCCCGATTACGAAAACCCTAAAATACAACAAAGGCGTAAAAGAGCATCCTCTGCTCACCAGCTGTTACTGCTACTTTCAACATAAAGGAACATTGATGGCTTTTTGTTCAAATAGCCCCGTGATGGTGTGTGATTCTCAGAAAGCACGCTGGACCCCGAACACATCCATTTTTAAAGCACTGTTACATAGATTACACCTTATTTGCTGGTGTTTGAAATTACCATGAAATTGTGTCTTGCGTTTCATCGAAATTTACATTACGTGTCGCGGTGATGGCAGTGCGTAAAATGTGCCATAAAACACCTCTAATGCATAAAAATGTCTCCTCAGCCACGTATCCGTGGTATTGTAATGTAATGCGTGGCTGCACAGGTTTAATGGCCAGCCAGCCTGTGCTACCGCTATTTTTCGGCTCACATAAACATTTTTCTTTTTAAATCCGGCATCAAAAAAAAAAAGATGTTCCGCCTCTGGTGGATGTGGAGGATCACACCGCCTCACACTCCTCATGCCTTCAGTTCCCCGCGAGCAGGCGACTCACAACGGCTGCTCGGAATCCAGATAACACGTCCGTTAATGATAAAAAATTGCCTCCTTTGTGACTGGTGCTGAAGAGGAAGATTGCTGCTCTCATGTTCATTATGCTTTTCCCCCAACACACTGTGCTTTTTCTTCATGATTCTTCTTTTCTTTTTTTTTTTTTGCCATCCATGATGAAATTTATCTGTAAAGGGACAGCTTCTGTTTGTTTCTTTCACCGTGTTTGAAGTATTGTGGTTATTAAATCAACATTTTTCCAATTATAGTTAGAATAAAGTGCTTTTCTGATGATTTATTGTAGCATATTTTTGCAAAGGTGTGTTTTCTATGTCCAATATTTCTTTGCCAGCTCTATGATATATTTTCTTATTTATTCATAAGAAAATAATAACAAATGATAATATTGAGGAAAAAGTTGTTATGCAATCACTCTGGATGAAGAAACCAATTCATATCTATATATTTTTTTTTTTTTTAGCCTGCTCACCTGAGGCGATTAATGTGACCAGCACCCTTCACAAATAATCAAAAACCAGCCTGTCTCACCTTTTCTTTACGGCTGTATTTTAACCAGAGAATCCTTGAAAACAGCACTGCCTGATGTCTGGACAGCAAACTAGTCCTCACTTAAAAATGTTGTCACGCAAAGAACAGAAGAAGTCAGGATTTTCAAAGGTCAGCGATGACGTCCCCAAGTATCATTAGCTTCCAAGTTTGTGCCTTAAAACAGAACAAAGACAAGGGAAACGCTGCACTTCTTAAAGAGGAAGCAAAAAAAGTGATCACAGTTTCAAATCACACTGTCGTAAGGTGACTTGCTGTTTGTTTTTCCCTCCTGCTACTCCTGGAATGTCACTGTGTTCCCTCCTGTGCTGCTTCTCTCTGTCCAAGCAGGTGAAATGCTGTAAATACTGGCCGGATGACAGCGAGATGTACGGCGACATCAAAATCACGCTGCTGAAGGAGGAGACCCTGGCCGAGTACACCGTGCGCACCTTCGCCTTGGAGAGGGTGCGTATGGGTGCATTTGTTCTGAAAAGCGATGTATTCTATTAATAATCGGGCTAAGATGGTTGGCAGGAGTCACCTGCTCGTCGCTCGGGAGCAGCGATGCCAACTTAGCAACTATGTCGCTACATTTAGCGAGTACTCCGACCCCTCTGTCAAACTTCTTTTTTAACAATACATCCATGGCAACATTGCAGAATGTGTTAACACCATGGTTAGCGCCAGAAGCTGGGTGACTTCACACGCCGTCTTTTGCGACAAAGCTGTTACTCCGCAGCGCCCCCCGCGGGCCTCCCAGGAGCATCCCTGATTGGAGGAGATGAGAGAGAGGGATAGCGGCAGTGCTTATTCAAACCTGCGTGAATTCCAAAGCTGGTGACAGCAGGGTTTTTTAATGCGTTCTTTCCTTTACCAAAAATCTTTGCTCTGCGTCACTCGGCTTTAGAAGTCCAAATTGCCGCGCGCGAGTGCCGCAGCCTCCCAGCAGGCGGCCGGCGAAAACCCTGCGCAGAGATCCTCGGCGGAGGATCCCCTTCCAAACTTCTGTCACACAGTGGAGCATGTGCAGCGCCCCGAAGCCTCGCTGTCCCTGCCAAAAAGAAAAAGAAAAAACTACACGCACCACGTAAATAATGCCCCGCTTGTCCTCCCGCCGAACCCAAGAATCTGCCAAAAAACCAGAAAGTCTGCGGCGGAGGGTCTGAGTTACAGTCGCACGTCTCGGGATGAAAGCGGAGGCCCGCGGCAGGAGAGGGGGAGGCGGGGGAGGAGGAGGAGGCGAGGCGGTGATTCGGGCTTCGGGCGGCAGAAATGTAATTATTTGCACGGGTTGTGTTGATGTGGACAGAGAGGATACTCCACCAAGCACGAGGTGCGCCAGTTCCACTTCACCTCGTGGCCCGAGCACGGCGTGCCCTACCACGCCACCGGACTGCTGGCCTTCATCAGGAGGGTGAAAGCCTCCACGCCCCCGGACGCCGGACCCGTGGTGGTCCACTGCAGGTACGCAACCAGTTACACGCACACACACACACGCACGGCAGCCCCATTTGACCCGACCCGCCAACTGTGTTTATCCCCCACTTTTATGTGCGTGCGTGTGTGCAATGACATCGCAGCGCAAGCAAACACTTCTCATCTGCCTTGAAATCCTGCAACATTTTCTCCTCAAATGGAAGAAAAACAAAGAGGAGGGAGTCGACACCCAGCAGCCTTCAGGCGGCTTGTTGTCTGAACACCTGGACGGCATTGCACCATTAGTGTGTGTGTGTGTGTGTGTGTGTGTGTGTGTGTGTGTGTGTGTGTGTGTGTGTGTGTGTGTGTGTGTGTTTACTTTATTCTGTCATTTTCTTCCGGTGCTGCAGGGAGAGCAGGGAGAGCAGGGGGCCTTCCCTCCATCCTTCCTTCCTTCCTTCCTTCCTTCCCTTGTTCTTTTGAAAATGGTTCAAAATAGTTGGAACAGCAGCAAAATGTTCGAGAAAATTAATTTAGTTGAAATTGTTGAACAGAGATGTTGCTGTTCGATTTCGGAGTGAACTTGAATTTAAAAAAGACATTGCTCATTTTTTTTCTGTTTTGTTGTTATTTTTCTTTGATACATGAAGTCTTGGTCTGGTCTCGCTCTCAATACTCTCTAGTCTTGACAATGCCTTGGTCTCACTTGGTGCTGTTTTGACTACAACACCACCATTTCCTCACGAGAGCTTGCTGTGTGTGTGTGTGTGTGTGTGTGTGTTTTCCGTGTGTGTGACAGTGTGGGAGCGGGCCGCACCGGCTGCTACATTGTCCTGGACGTGATGCTGGACATGGCGGAGTGCGAGGGGGTGGTGGACATCTACAACTGCGTGAAAACCCTCTGCTCCCGACGCATCAACATGATCCAGACGGAGGTCAGGGAATCAACCGCAGCACAAAGTCGAACATCGCGCGCTCACACGTCTCGCCGCTCTGCTAACAATATGAGCCTAGGGCGCTTTTTTTTGTTTTGATTTTTTTTTTTCCCCCCTCGCCAACGTTTGTTTTTCCCTTCCTGATGTTTGTAGATTCATAAAGTGAGGTTGGAGTATGATTATAGTCCCTCCTCTGGGACCTTTGCAAAGGTCACTGCAATAGTTGGAGGGAAGAGACTCCCAGTGTTGCCGCAGAGGCACGTGCTGCTTTGTATCTGAGAGTCATTTGCATACACAGCCCTTATTATGTAAATGCACATTGGCTTTCCTGTTTATTACATCTGTGCTTATTTTCCGGGGGAGTGGAGGGGGGCGGGGTTGATTAAATGCACGCCGCGCGTGTTTGCTTGCATTAATTTATTTATGAATTCCCCTACAGCTTTGATGCAACAGGAGATTACGGCCCGTGTTTAATTCTGATCAAGCCGGGTTAACGAAGACACGCCTCGCATTGGTTCAGAGTGCGCGCAGCTAACGCCCTTTTCTAATATCTGTATCCGTATCGACAGACACTTGTTTGTTATCGGTAAACATCGCTAGCGCTGTAATAATAAGTGACAATAATGATACAGTTTATTTATGAAGCACTTTTCATGAGGAAATCTCAAACTGCTACAGATCAAAACAAAATAAATGAAAATCAGTGTGAGTCAACACAATTAAAACTTAATCAAAACTCTGACACAAACGCCAGCGCGCTCTCCTGTGTGCGCTCCGTGCGCGCCGTGCTGACGTGCACGCGCCCTGACGCGACTGTGTGACTGTGTGACCCTCCAGGAGCAGTACATCTTCATCCACGACGCCATCCTGGAGGCCTGCCTCTGCGGAGAGACGGCCATCCTGATGAACGAGTTCGCCGTCACCTACAAGGAGCTGCTGCGGGTGGATTCCCAGAGCAACTCCTCTCAGCTCCGCGAGGAGTTCCAGGTCAGTGAGCGCCAGAGGCGGTGGGATCGCCCACAATGCACATTTTGCACCTCACCTGGCCGCCACTGCATCCACCGAGGCTCCGCTGGTATTTTCCTGTGACCCGGTGCCATTGCAAACCGTGGCCTTATAGACACAGCGTGCTTGCAGCTCATGGGTCAGTGCGTCATATTGTTGCGGCCACAGATGGAAACAGCCCCGCCCCCCCCCCCCCCTACCCCCCCGCCCCACCCTCCGCTCGCACCCCTAAAGAAAAGATTAAAAAAAAACTTCACAGTGTTTCCTTGGTGACCGTTCAGTTTGCCTATAAACTGCGACAGTAGTGGAATATCTGCTGCAGCCTCCTCCTCAGGCGTCGCATTATTATTGTAGCTATGCATTACGTAGCTACATATAGCATGTAGCATGCTTGCTAATAGCTGGCTAATATGCCATATGGTGGCAAAGGCATTAGGAGGAGGCCAAAGAGATTTTTTTTTCTTTTTCCTATAATCGTGGGGAAAAGCATTGCCATCGGTGCACTTAAGGCATATTTTTCTAATCGTTCTTTGCAATGGCTTGAAATTGCTTTCCCTCTTTGAAACTCCACTACGCTTACATGTAGTGTTGCCAACTCAAACCCGTCCTGTATCCATTCAAAACAGGACGCACCATTTCATTGTCAAATACGGGACAATTGTGTATTTTCAGGGACGGTTGGCAACTCTTGTGTCATGTGTCGTGAAATGATGGCTTCCTTGGACACAGTGTGTGGTGAGCTGACACAGGGGGAAACTGCTTCTAGCACATAAAGCTTCGTTTCATCTTGTTGCAAAAAAAAGGAAAAGTGCACCTGTCAAAAAAACCGATGAAGTCACTTTTGTGACTTTCATCTCACCCACCCATGCACTGATGAAATAGCACAATTACAACCTGATAGCAGCTGCAGCATACATAGATACCTCTAGTGCTCTCTTGTTTATGGCTGCAGAGAAGATCTTTCTAGCAGGGATAAATATTTAAGACGCTGTTCCATCACAATTTTCACTCTCTGCCAGCGCTACTGCAGCTCATAAAATAGAATCTGGGCGTCCGCAAACAGAAGAAGCAGCCGTGTAGACGGAGCAGGATGATGCTCTTCACAGCCTCGGCACCAGATCCGGGTCGCCGAGGAGGGGGAGACGGCGCTGTGCTCGCGAAGATGTGCGCTTTCCCCCTCTGTTCTTTTGATTCGGCGCCACTGTCACTTTAATGCGCTCGGCGGGAGAATCAGCGCGAGGACATTTTGTTAGATGGTTATTAGGAGAGAGGAGAGCCAGCTGTGCTCCCAGGTGCCTTACCTGCCTCAGTCTCCTCCCTCTGCAGCAACAGCTGCATCCATTCTCGGCTTGGGTTTAGCATTTCAAAGTGAGAGCTCGGGGAAAAAGGCCTCAGTCCCCCCAACACGCCTTAATCTTATACATATACAGGAATCCTGTCAATGGTATCGCTCATCATCAGGGTATTGTGCTGTACGTGGTGCTGCGTTGGGATTACAACCTACCAGGGAGAAAGAAGAGGGAAAAAAAGACGCATCGGGATCCAGCTGACGCGCTGGCTAAACACTCTGTGTTTGCCTTCTGCGTTTGTCATCCCTGCAGCCGGCAAACAGCCAACCAGTGGATCAGCCACTCACTGATCTATTATTGATGAATCCACTTGTGAACATCATATATATATATATATATATATATATTTTTTTTCCCCCATGTTGTCTAACGTAATGACGGCTAAACAAACAGAGCGCTCATCAAAGAGAATTAGTTTTTTAATATTTCCTTTTGATTTTTTTTTTGATTTTTTTTTTTTTCACTTCATTTCACGGTGCAGCAATTATTCCGCAACTTCATCCTCCCGAGTTTTGTTAGCGTGCAGCTCGCGGTATTAAAGATTCCTTCACTTAAGATGATAAGATTCTCGGCGTCCTCCGCTCCTGCCACCTTCTGTCTGATTCACTCCTCCTCCTCCCTCTCTTCCTCCTCCCACTCGCTAACATATTTGACTCCTCCACCTCTCGGCACGCCGCCTTTTAAACATTCTCTCCTTTCGGCTTTTTTATTAATTCCTCCCGTCGCTCAAGACTCACCTTTCAAACGTATTTTTTTTCCCTCTCCCGCAGACGCTCAACTCGGTGACCCCCCACCTGGATGTGGAGGAGTGCAGCATCGCTCTGCTGCCCAGGAACAGAGAGAAGAACCGCAGCATGGACGTGCTCCCCCCCGACCGAGCGCTGGCCTTCCTGGTCACCACGGAGGGCGAGAGCAACAACTACGTCAACGCCGCCCTCGCCGACAGCTTCCACCGGCAGGCCGCCTTCATCGTGACGCCGCACCCGCTGCCCGGCACCACCGCCGACTTCTGGAGGCTGGTCTTCGACTATGGCTGCACCGCCGTGGTCATGCTCAACCAGCTCAACCAGTCCAACTCAGCCTGGGTGAGTCGGACACCTGATTGACTGAGATCCGACATAGGGGCCGCTAAACTGCATGCGCTCGCATGCAGAGTGCCCGTGTTGTTGGTTTCTGTGTTGCAGATGAACGACTGACTCTGCAGGGGCCGACATGGCATGATCGATTTTAACCCCTAGTCAAGGCCAAACGAATAAAAAATGCTTAGTTGTGAAATATAGACACACACACGCACACACACACACACACAAACACACACACTTGTCAAGATGTAGTTTATTTTAGGCAAAAAAAAATGTATATATATATATATATATATGTGTGTGTGTGTGTGTGTGTGTGTGTGTGTGTGTGTATATGTATATGTAAATATGTATATATATATATACCGTAATTTCCGTACTATAAAGGGCACCTGAATATAAGCCGCACCAGCTAAATTTAGGGGAAAAAACAAATGTGTACATATACAAGCCGCACTGGACTATAAGCCGCAGGTGTTTCGTCAGGAAACGGGTCCGCGGAGCGGATCGGTTCGGCGGCTGCGAGCCTGCAACTCCCGCTGGTCACCTCGGTTAATTGGTATGGAGTCGGACCAGAACTCGAGGCAGCGACGCACCGGAGCTCACAAAGACAGAGCGCATAAAGACAAGAGAATATATATATATATATGTATATATATATATATGTATGTATATATATATATATATATATATGTATATATATATATATATATATATATATATATATATATATATATATATACATATATATATATATATATACATATATGCATATATGCATATATGCATATATGTATACGTATATATATATATATATATATACGTATATATATATATATATATATATATATACATATATACGTATATGTATATATACATATATATATATATATATGTATTTATATATATATATATATATATATATATATATATATATATATATATATATATATATATACGTATATATATATATATGTGTATATATATATACATATATATATATATGTATATATATATGTGTGTGTATATATGTATATATGTATATATACATGACATAGCCTCTGGCTGAAATACAGTATATCCACATTTTTATTCCGAGTTTCTCTTTTTATGAAAAACAAAGTTTCTGCAGTGCACATGCATGCCATGGTCGGGTGCAAAACGAACTACATGGCATTTATAATAATAAATAATATTACATGATAAAATATATAAAATAAATAAAGTAGTAAAACTGTCTGTCCTTTCCATGGGCATTAACTATTCCTAAACTAACCCATGTGTGGAAAAAAAAGAAAGAAAGCCTCCAAGAAGGTGAACTAGGTTACATTTAAAAAAAAGATTAGGCAGCCTCTCAGTGGCTATAAGACCATCAAAAATGATGCTACATGCTTGTTACATTTCAAAAAAATTAAGCATGACAGGTTTGTTGCACTAAGCCTCGCTCTGTGCGGGTGCATTATAATACCTCCGTGACTAAATTCCCTCTCTACTGGTGCACTGGTAGCAGGGACACTAAGCACTCTCATAGCCACCCTATGAAGTCTGGGGAAACCCTTAGCATGTCCATTCCACAATTCCACACAGTCTGTTTGCGTTTCTTCTTCATCGGCCGCAGTGGACTCCGAATTCTTGATGTCGCGCTTGAGTTCAGATCTGACAGATGAGGCATGGTCTGGGTTCCGCTTGCTTTTCTTCCGATAGGCTGAGAACAGGCGAGGAACTTTGGCAGGTGTCGGTGACTGCTCCTTGTCATCCTCACCACCATGATGACTGATGATGTGGGAGGGAGGGTGAGAGGGACGCGACGCGACGCAAGGCGTTGCTTGGCGTGGAACGTTTGACGCTGCGTTTCGCCCACCGGAGGTGGTTTTGTGGGAGAGGGAAAGGAGGGTAGTGGAACAAATGTCCCTGGCACACCCCCCAAAAATAAATAAATAAAAATAAAGATTGCCCACGAGTCTTTGATCTCGAGTCGAGTCAATTTTCGAGTCGTTTAGGGTCGAGTCCGAGTCGAGTCTGGAGTCTCCAAAATATGCGGCTCGAGTCTTTAACGAGTCTTTAACTCGAGTCCCCATCTCTGATATATATATACACACATATATATAAATATATAATATATACACACACACACATGAAAACACACGTTTTTGCTCTTCAACGACCAATGTCCTCATTCGCTCGTACTGCCAGTGTTTTGCGCCAAGTTAATACCTGCATTTGAAAGGAGCTCAATGGAAACACAGAACTAACAGCTTGGGTAAATCACAGCGCGACTGCTGAATAATCTATTTATATCCTCTCAGAACGGCCAATATTTTGTGCATCTCTATCCGTATCTACATATTCATTGAGCTAACGCACTAAATAGACTCCATTCATCAGCGCGTTGATTCACAGATTTTGTCAGTTTTTCCTCCCGTAAACCTTTAGTAATTCAGGCCCAAAGTGTTTTATCCTGCAGTTTTTTTTTCCAACCCAAAGCAAACACCTTCACACGGACGCCGTTTACACCGCAAGATTTTAGTTCCAGTTTGGCGGCTATTTGAACTAAACTCAAGCCTCCCCTCCAACACGTCCCTCCTCGACTGTATCGCACTGAGCTCAGGATTAGTTTCTTCATGCCATTTTTCCGGGCTTTGATCCCTGACCACATAGATCTTTAGGCACAACTAGATAACACCCGCCCCAGTTTTTCCTCTTCCCCTCCTCAAGTTACATCTCTGGAGAATTGGCTTGCATTAGCCTCCAGCCACATTTCTTATTTTTCCTTCTTCTTCTTCTTTTTTTCTCTCGGTGTCCCACTTTTTCTCGTGAGCTTACTATATACTGTATATTTCCCCTCCGACTGCAGCGCTCGCTCTTTTTGCTTCGTAACTCGGTGGAACTAACGCGGCGCAACAGCAAATTGCGGTTTCCGGAAAACAAACAAGGAAAATACGTCGACGCGCTTGTAATTTTTTTTTAAGAGGCGCATTAAGGAGGAGCACAACCACAAGTTTTCTGTGAGTCCATGAAAAAAGGAATTAACGGCTTCACCAGTCGCCACATGGGAAAATCTTCCCAAAGCCACCAAATTACTTGTGGTATGTTTATAAAGGAAAGAAAATGTGGCCACAGAAATATAGTTTGTGTTTTGTGGTCAGGAGTCTCACTGACTGCTGAGCTGATGAAGACATGTCAGCTCAGTGTGAGACCCAGTCAAGTGTGGATTCAGTCACAGCAGGTTGCAGAGCCCCGGCCGTCATTTTGAAAATTGATAAGTGATGATGTCGTACACGCAACTAAAAACTATAAGCTCCAGGCTCAAGATATGATCAGAAAGTGGAAAATGGATTTCTTATGATAAAGTAAACGCTGGCACTCTGCCTGTCATTAAAACTCTCTCCCGTTTTTTTCTTCTTTTTCTTGCCGTTGGATGCAAAGTTGAGAGAGTGAGTTTTGGCAGGCGTCCAGCTTTAGATGGAAGATAAACAGTTGTGCCGACAGCAAGGCTATAACGCTCAGCGGTGGCAGTTGGGGTGGCAGGTATCAGCTGATATTATCAGCGCGGAAGTGCCGATCTTGACGGGACATATTGTCGCTCAAAGATTAATTAATCAGAAGTGGAGGACGGGATCGCTCCCGGGATGGATGTCGGCGCCTCGACAAAGGCTGTCACACGGCAAACTGTGCAGACTTGGCACGCAACAGGAAATATGCAGCAGGCAGGAAAATCGCTTAATTACTTGGACTTTTAACGAACTGGGTCCAAAAAGCGGCAGACCGATCAGGCTCTGAGGAAATAACCCGGGGGGGGTTTACAGAAATTATTCATAATTTCACTTTGGCTTGTTTTTGAATACACAATAAGGTTTGTGTGACCGTGACAGACTTTGCAAAGTCCAACTTTAATACGTTGCATCGCAGCCTTGCAAAAGCTGACTCTCGACCTGCATTTGTAATCTTCCCATGCAAATTCTTTAATTTCAGAAGATACAGGCAGTATGACTGTGCTGATAAATAGATCCAGACGGCGCTGTTTGAAATGGGCCTGTTTCCTCCCCTGCTCATCTATTTGAATGAAAATGATTGAAGAAGAGAAAATAATTCAATCATACAAACACTGCAGTTCCTTCATGAAGTCAAACCTTCGGCCACTGTGTCTGATCTGCTTATTACGATCAACTTTTTATGCGCCTGCAAACTGTTTCCTAACACAGCGCACCGTCTGGCAGGCACAAAACATTTTGGAGTCTCTTGTTCCATATATTTCAGCACAGCGCACCCCTCCCCCACCTCCCTTTGGGCACTCAGATGTGATTTATCAACGCTTTCCTCCTCCAGCACGAGGTCTTCTTGTTCTGGAGGACTCTCAAAGCACATTATCCCCCCCTCCTGCTGCTCCGGAACACTGTTGTCTTGCTGAAATGATGCATTTTCCATGTGTGCATCCAGGCTCCGATGCATCTATATGTGCTCTCTCACGCGCCATACGTCTCCCCACTCAAGCTTGTCCGCACTTAAACTGCCCTGTGGTTTTCACCCAGACGTGAATTGAAGCCATTTCTCCGCCTCTAACTGCTCAAGATGGCGTGATGATTTTCTCCTGTGATTCTGCTGCTAGGAGACTCTGTCTCAGTCTCTTTTTTTCTCTTCTCTTTTTTTCCCTCTCTGACTGCAGCCGTGTGTGCAGTACTGGCCCGAGCCCGGCCTGCAGCAGTACGGACCCATGGAGGTGGAGTTTCTGTCCATGTCAGCAGACGAAGATGTCATCAGCCGTCTGTTTCGGGTCAAGAACGTCACCAGGGTGAGTCATCACACCCTCCCTCCCGCAACATGGTACACGTTATTCCACTTAGTAGCACGTCACAAGTGATGACTTTCAGCTCATCAGAAATGCCTCAGTCGTGGCTCCGCCTGGTCAGTCCGATGGGACTTTGAACTCGCAGCACAGTCGGTAATGGGCGTCTGGGAAAGACCTGACACAGGCCCTCAAAGAGCTCTGCAGACTCAGCTGGAGGAAAGGGAAAAAAAGGAAATGCTGCGCACCTGAAAGCTGTCGTCGACGGCCTAAGAGCCTGCAGCCGCAGTTTGACGCAGGATTCTCCGCTTTCCATAAAACCTTTTGAAGCGTTTAGAAATTTGCATCACAGATTTTATGGAATGGGCACAATTGAAGTCCCTCCTGTACGCGCTGAAGTTAGCACGCTGGCTTGAGGTCGTATTAGATTTTTTCGAATCAGAGGTTGTGGAAACCTTTTATGGAAATGGGTTTGCTAAATGAACTAATTTACACAGTTTAAATAATGACCACTGGACTCCAGGACGACGATGATGTGACGAGTGAGAACCTTCACAGACGTCCTCGCTAGTTCCTCCCACTGGTTTTGTTCCCTGTTTCTCCGAGGACACAATCAAAAGCGCCCAAAAATCTATAATGTAACAACCTTTGTACGCAGGCTCTGTAATTTGCACAAATTGCTTCATGAGAATGCAACATTTCCAATTTTTTTAATTAAAATTTTTTAAATGAAAATATTATCAAGATCCAGATCAAGAATCTTCATCGTCAGTGAACATAAAAACAAAGCTGCAAAACAGCTTCAATAAAAGTGTGATAAATGGCCGTTGAGTTATAAATTACAGTGAAGTTAAAAGTAAAGTTACAGTTCTCTAGAAGTTCAAAATTGACTCTCTCATGCAGACAAGTCAGTAGTTCTTGTTTTGCAGACAACAAATGCTTTTAGATTAAAAACCCGCCAAAACGCAGTCCTGTCGTATGAATCGAGTGTATCGCACACATCAACAGGACGCTGGTTGTATAGCCAGCGGCGCAGAAAATTAAAGCAGTGGCACCAGTGTTTCCATTAGAAATCCTCCGAGACGGCGCATCTTATCAAAACTTTCGGCAGGGGGAAAAGGTCGTCGTCACGCACGCGCGCGCCGGGTCAGTTTCCCCCTTTTTCAATTTCTTCCTGTCATTACCTGGATCGCCGTCTTCCCACTCAGCCGCGCCTGTTAGCATACTAAAGAGGGTCCCCGGTCTTTCATCACTGTAATGCATGCCGTATTTTCGCTCGCGAGAGACTCTCCCTTTGAGCAGATCATAAACCATGTCACAGGCCTTCAAAAAAAGAAAAAAAAAACGTATTGAAGAAGGAAGACCTCACCAAACCCCAGAAGTGAAGTGAAGTGAAGTGAAGTGAAGTGAAGTGAAGGCGCAGTCGGCGCCTGTCGCGGCGGTGGAGGCACGCAAGGCCGAGCGCACCCTTCTTTTTTTGATGCATGTGTTAATCAAAAAGTTTCCACTACACACACACGCACACGCGCACACACTTGATTAAGCTGGTTGTGTATGTGTGTGTGTGCAGGTGAGGTTCAGGCCTCGGTGGGGGATTTGCATAAGCGCATGCATGCGTTCTGCTCTGCATCGCTGTCAGCCAATTAGCGGAGAAGTGTGCGTGCAAGGCGTTTCCTTCCGCCATGAGGCAGAGCTTTCCTCTGATTGGCGCCGACCTCCATCCCGCTACCCTGCTGTCAACGCCAGCCACCCTCTTCTCTCTCGCTCTACCTGTGTCACCTCCACATTTCTTTTTTTAATTCAGTGTTGACCCGTTCCAAGGGCAGAGTGCCGAGGCCCCGGAGGACCCGCAAGGCGGGAGACTTTTTAGTGCAGTTCAACTCAGCAAAAAAGATTTGTTCCCGAGGGAAATGGAGATGGGGCAGGGAGGTTCCAAAAATAAAGATGGCTCGGCAGGTGCAGAGTGGCGGGTGGCAGGAACTGGGAGAAATTCAAAAACAACCCTAAATGAACACGCAAAGGTGAAGATGAAAAGCCCTTGAGAAAAACGGCGAGAAAGGCGAGTGAAAAGTGAAAGGCCTTTATAAAAATAAAAAAAAATGAAAAGCCCATGACTAATAAATCTTCAATAGAAAGATTTAATATGTGCCGGAGACGTCGTGTCAGCTGTTTTACAGGCATTTATTTTTGTGCAGTCTGTGGGAAAAATGCTTTTTGGGCTGCGTGGGTTTTTGCCTGCAGTACCTCGAGTGGCCACTGGAAAAGAAAATTGCTGTGCCACCATATTTGCTGTCCAGTATCCAGTTCTTATTATCCAGCCATGCTATATATATATGGGAGGCAATTTTATAGCCGTAGAGTCAAAAATTGCCAGCGACGCCCCTGATTGAAGGAGCTCTACCACACTGGATGGAAACTATGTACCCAGGTGTGCCTTGCTGTAGCTTCGACCAATCAGACGTCGGCCCCGCCCCCACCGCTGTGCAGTCCTGCAGGGTAACACGAGGACAGAGAAACAAACACAGCACAAAATATACAGTACAAAACCAAAGACCGCCACACTGAGCTTCTGCAACGAGCGTGGGAGGGATGAAGTCACACGGATGTTGCGCCTTCATCCCTGTTTTTTTCTTTTCCATATTGTGTGTGTGTGTGTGTGTGTGTGTGTGTGTGTGTGTGTGTGAGATAGAGATAGAGACAAAGACCAGTGTGCGTTGGGACCAACAAGAAGTCAGAGGAGGAGCGCGTGCGAGCGCGTCGGTACGAGTGTCACGCGGCTCAGTAAAAAAAAGAACAATGTTAACCCCCCCCCCCGCCGAGGACGCTCCTCTATGCGGTCGTTGGCGTCTCCGCCGGCCCAATTTGCATGACGAACGGCTCTCGGCCGGCCCTTAAGCAGTGGGTTGGACGGCGCAGCACCAGGTTATGAACACGCAGGGACCCTCTGTTACGCGCACCTCGAGCCCCCACTCACTCCCGCACGCTCGTATATCTCCGAGCCGGCGTGCTGAGCAAGCAGAGCCGTGGGCTGCGGCGGCGGCGGCGCACAGCCTGGGGAGTTGTTCGAACACGGGCCCTTAACCGCGACGCAACTTGAATAATGCGATGCAACAAAGGCGGGTGGTAACTTCCTGAAAAAGTGTCAGAAAGTTTTGCATTCTTTACGCTCACACTCCCTCTCTCCCTCCCTCCCTCCCTCTCCCCCCCCCCAGCTCCAGGAGGGCCAGCTGGTGGTGTGTCAGTTCCAGTTCCTGCGCTGGTCGGCCTATCGTGACGTCCCCGACTCCAAGAAGGCTTTCCTCAACCTGCTCGCCCAGGTGCACAAGTGGCAGAGGGAGTGCGGCGAAGGGCGCACCGTCGTCCACTGCCTGTGAGTCATCGCCTGGTCGAGCCCAGTCTCACACCCCAAGATTAGTTCAGTTTAGTTTATTTAGTTTGTTTTGAAGACGTTCAAAAAAAAAAAATAATCAAAATCAAAGGATAAATAAGAGCATGTACATGCAAAAAGAAACAAACTGGATCAGAATGTATTTTTAACATTTCAAGTGCATAATTCAAAAGATTTCCACGTTCAAAAAGGAGCAGAGAGAGGTTCAAAAACAAGAGATGAATGATCAACTGTAGTTTCTGACGCAGTGATGATGTGTAGACGATGAAGGAATCTCAGTTGACACCAACTTGATTGCAAAGGAATACATGTATTGCAAGGAAAAAAGTCTAGTGTGCGTCAGGCACCTGGTCCTCCTGAGGGAGCTCTCAAAGCCAACAGGGGCATCTCCAAAGTTGCACCTCCAGCCTCTCAGGGGTTGCGCTCTCATACATAAATAAACAATGCTTATTCTCCAGCAACCAATGGGGCTCATGTAATAAAGCCCATCTGATGAGGGATCAAAGTGGTTCTTTGGCTTTAGCATGTCTGAGTTGGGGCCTGATGTGCCATGATACCGTCAGGCAGAGCTCATAATAATGCACCAGGTTTAATCGCTTAGGCCCTGTTTGCACTTGGTCATTTCAAGCGTTTTTCGTGTTCCCATCGGCAAAAATCACACGAGTGGAAACAAGTGGAAACAGTCCAAATCCGTATTGTCATCCGATCACTCAAGCCACCACAGGGAGGTGGTTTCGACGCTTCGCATAGCATAGCATAGCATTCCTCACGGACGTGTGAACAGACTGCGAGCTCAGTCCAGAATAACGACTGCCTACTCCACTCGCCTCTCCCGTGTACGCACTTGGTCAGCGCCCCACCTCCCGGCGTCGTCATTATAAAGTTACAAACAATTATTTTTGTTGGACTCTTTTATTAGGATGCTAATAAATTTCATTCCGCATTAGCGTATTTTGTCAGCGGAGCAGCGGTCGCAGTTTCCCACATATGAGATTAAATGTGCGACGTTGCATCAGAAAATTTGCCAGCCACCGTTGATCCCAAAATGAAGTCATCACCACTCTGTCCCACCAGTCATTACTCCATACGAGCTGCAGTAGAATTAAAACCAGTGACTTGATATAGTCCGCTAACAGGAAGTTGATTCTTATTCGTTTTCAGGTAAAACTAGCCGTGGTTTACTTACTTACTACGCTTTACTGCCCCTAGTGGTTGAACTAATGCGATCACAAGTGGCACGCTCGAGACGCATGTTAATGCTATGTGCGAACAGATTGTGCAACAGATTCAAGATGCGTACTTGGTGATACGAACAGTTGCAAATGACCAAGTGCAAACAGGGCCTTAGACAGGTTACACTTTCTAACATGAGGGGACCAAAACACTTGTCTTGAAAATGCACCTTTTGTTTCTACCCAAACTGACCTTGTATAAATGAAATCAGTCATATAATACATCAGACACCACATGACAAAAACAGCAAAGTCAGTGAAGTGCCATGTATACGCCTTAGTCGGACAATGCGTGTGCGTACGCGTCACGTCTCCCTCTCGCGACTCTTGGCCGCAGAACTACATCGTCTAACAAAACAGACGGCGCGAAAAATCTTAGAAATTGTGACAATTCGGGAGGACTCAGTCCACATGCTGTGCTCATATATAGTCCGACCTCCAAAGTGGACCCATTGTGCTGTAACACGCCTCCTTTGTGTGACTGGCGAGACAGTCTGACTGCGCTGGTGAAATTGGTCAGCTCTTTTCAACCCTTTATGTTGCAACTGGCTGTTTTTCTTTCTGTTCTACTTCCGGATGCACGCTGGCTGTGCAGATGAACAATTGCCCAGCACAGCCTGATTTGGTTTTAATGCAGCCTGCGAACCAGTCATCAAAATCTACCCTAAGCTATGATTTTGTGATAGTTTTTTTTTGTTGTTTTTTCAGCAGCACTCACTGAATGATAAGCTTCCTATTTATGAGCCCAGGGGTTCCTAAACATTTTTCCACGGCAAGGCCCCCCAAACAACAGTAGCATCTGGCCGCAGAGCCCATTCGCAGACTTGTCCATTTTGTATGACCTAAGCCAGCTTGAGGAGCAAATCACCTTGATGCATGGCACAATGAAATCAATGTTTTTGACTGGCAGCCAATCATATAATATATCATTATAGATTATATTTGATAAATAATGTTCAAACAATAATTATATTCAATCTGATGATAATGATTAAAATATAATTCAATTATATTATTTATTGTTTTTTATTAGAATTTTTTTATTATCTTCTCTCCAGTTTCCCGCCCCGCTAGCGCTCCCCGGCGGCGCCCCAGCTGGCCGCGACCCCCACTTTGGAAACCACTGTACTAGCATACAGTATTGAAATGTGCTCAGCAACAACACGTGGGAGCTAATAGCGTAGCTGTCCTAAGCCCCGTCCCCGAGTGCACGCCCACTCACAAATGCCATCGTCCAACTCATTTCCAATCCGTAACACGTTTCCCCCCAACCCTGCGCCCCACCCTCACCCCCCAGTGCCAGAGGCCCATCACTCATCACTGTCACACACTGTTACCTTTGACAGGCGGGGACGAGATTATGGAGATCAAATCAATTATGACTTAATACCAAAGCAACGCTGCCGCCACTACAGTAAATCCAGGAGTGCCAAAGCGCTGATGACGATTGATTGCCCTAATATTGCCTGTGTGCTCGCCGCCACCGGAGCTGCAGCGCCCACCGTCCCTGCATCCGTCTCTGGAGACAGGAAGTGGATTGTCCTCCACTTGTTTATTGATATTGCCTTTCATTTACGATGACCGGGACGGTATTCCAGCAGGAAAATGCCATGGCGCTGGTGTTTTATCAATTTTTCTCTCCCGCTCAGCTCTCCTTCTTCATATTTGTTTCTTCATCATGTTGCTATTTTTGTATTTGTGGAGCCGGTGCACGCTCAGAACTTTATCAAATTTTTCACGAGGCTGCACAAACACAGACACGGGCACGTCGGATTACTTGTTATTGTCTTCCTCTAGCCTGCTAAACTTGTTACAGTGTGAGGCTTTTTCCAAAAGGAAACACCACTGAATACTCTGAGGTTCATACATGTTGAAAAAGACTTTTTTTTAAAAAAATATATAATTCCCCGTCAGGGCACAACCATAATGGATCTGAAATGAAACAATCACATGATGATTGAAGTGCTGGCGTTCTGCTTTATTGCAAAGGGTTGTTGATACAGGACATATTGTTGGTGCCATCTGTAAGATGTTTGATGAGACACTTTCTGCCCACGGTGCTATTTAAAATAAGCTAAGACAACCATCATCAGTTCTCAATAAGCAGTGCATTCTTGGAGAGAGTGAACAAATGGTGCTCACTCTGCTAAAATACAGCACCGCCCGATTAAAATGTCTGATTCAGAAAGTGAGACAGCTCTTTGTGTGCGCTGCAGTAACGGCGGAGGTCGCAGCGGAACCTTCTGTGCCTGCAACATCCTCCTGGAGATGATCCAGTACCAGAACATGGTGGACATCTTCTACGCTGTGAAGACTCTACGCAACTGCAAACCCAACATGGTGGAGTCGTTGGTAAGAGAGTGGCGGGAACAAACACAATAAGCAATAGTAATGTTTTTTTTTTTAAGCCTACCAGCCAACTCGGGTAGGCTCACTGAGGAAGTGTAAAGCGTGGTCAGGTAAACTAATGAAGAACAACAGCAACAGTGCAGACTGGAAATACTGACAGAAATTGGGAAAGTTTTAATTATTATTGCAGGTCAGCTAGAATCAGCTTTGATGAGTCAACCGCTTTCTGAAACAGCTCAGTCAGCTGTCAGTTTATTCAGCAAACCAGTTTTAATTAAAAAAAAAAAAAAAAAAAAAAAAGTTTCCCAAGAGACTTAAACCACCTGAAGGGAGCGCACCAACTTTTGTGCAATTTAGAGAATGTTTATTATTTTTCTTTCAAATTGTCAAACTTCTTCATGCAGTATTCTTGAAAAAGACACATTAAAAGGCTTCACGGGAACTCCACTAATGTGAGAATAGACTGTATAGCATCTATTATTGACTCATAGATACATATATTTTTTTTCTCCCCTCTGTTTCTTCAGGACCAGTATCGATTCTGCTACGACCTTGTCCTGGAGTACTTGGACTGCTTCGATGACAGATAGCAACTAAATGTTCACCAGAGCGATGGCGCCCAGCGTGCTGGAGATTTGATTCTAAGGCCACCCAGTGACCCGTTTGTTTCAAGGTTGGGACCTGTGGACTTTGAAGCGCTGGAGCAGCAGCAGCAGCAGCAGAAGAGGACGAGGGAAGAACAGACCTGGTCGTGGTTCTAAAGTTCAACCTTTAATGTACAGCCGTGATTTCCTTCTTGTTGGTGATGTTTATCTTTTTTGGATATATATTTTTTGTGCTTTTCTCACTCTGGACTAAATCCTCTGCTGGGTTCTGTAGCAGCAAAATTACATTCTGAGCTGCAAAATGTTCTGGGGGGGGGGGGGGGGGGGGAATGCCGCCTTGGCCGAGTTTCAAAATTTCATTCGAACAACAGCAGCAACAACAAGGAGGCTTCAAAACAGGATGAGAGCTTCAAAACTTGGAAGCATTTCTTCCTTCTTTAAGAGCTACATACAAAAGTAGTCCGCTGTGCTGGCAGTGGGACATATTTACCATAAACTGCCTTATTCTGTGAAGATAGGACCAATAAAAAAAATCAAAAAAACCCCTGCAAGGATTAAATCAATACACACATCTCGTCACGCTGGTGTGAAAAACCTGAAGAATTGGGACAGAGCAGCCGAGCATCTGACAGTATTGACGCATCAACTGTACTGTAGTGCACCGTGTTGTGTTGTGTTTTTTTTTTTTTTTTTTTTTTTGTGCGATTTGTGCTGGTCGACCGTTTCTACTGTTGCTGGAAGTTTCAAGGGGCCTTCAGCACTTGCTTTTGTTTTGTTTTGTTTTTTTCCCCTCGTGGGGAGAATCCTGTCCCTTCGCTGTCACAGCTCCGATCCAGTCGACGTCACTGGTTCCCGGCCTATGCTTTCACTCCGCCTGCTCGGTGCCGATCTATGCCTACAACTGTAACAGTGTGCGCTGCGAGTCAGCCAAGGCCGTCACTCTAAAGTGGTTCTTTGTCTTTTAAAACCCGGCTGGAAAGACGGCGGCATAAACTGTAATTCCGCCGGGGTTACGCGGGGGAGGAGTGCGAAAATCTCCTCAAATGCCGTGACAGCGGTGTGAAAAGTGTCGTTGAATTATAGACGCCGGTGCCGCGTTGCAGAACTTGAGTCTCTAAAAACCTGTTTTGTTGTCTGAAGTGTTCGGTCGGAATGTAAATTGTTGAGGCTAGCAAACGAAAAAAAAAAAAAAATTAGCTAGCTCGGTATTTGTTGTAACCCTCGAGGTTGGAGGTGAGTTGAGTTTTTCATCATTATTATTATTATTAGTTGCTGTTCCTAGTTACGTAGGATAAATGAAGATATATGAATTTAAAAAGTGGGCATTAAGACTGTGACAGGAGGAGCTGCCATCTTTAATTAAATTGGCAGTTTCTCTTGGTAGTGTTATTTTTTTATGATTATCCTTCTTTGTTGTATGGAAATTAAAGTAGTGCTTCAGAGTGAATGAGATAGTTAGAAGCCGCTGCCCACCAACCCTTCTGATGGCCGAACAAATAGCATTGTGTTTCATGCGCCAGCCAGAGCCTGGATGGGTGGACAGAAACTGGGCAGGTTGGCTCGTGCCTTTGCACGGAAGTTATCTGCGTCCACTTTGAAGCATCCTCCAAGAAAAAAGAAACCCCCACCAAAAACAAAAAAAGCCCCAGACAGGATGCAGACGGCGCTGCTCTTATAATCCCCTCTCAAATCTCTTATGATTCGCCACATTTCCCCGAAAACCTCCTTTAAGTGGAGGGTTTTTTATAAGAGAGGAGCAGCCTTGATAAACAAGGACAGGCAGCCCGGAGGAGCCTGCAAAGCTTTGGCCAACTGCACCGCGCAGTCCGGTCGGGGGGGTCAAAGAGGCCAGAAGCAGCGAGGAATCAAAGAGCTCAGCGACTCGGGGTTCAGCTGTAGAGAGAGCAGCCGCTCTGGTAATGAAGACGGAAGAGTCAGAGGTTTGGTTTTTTTCTTTGCCTCAGCTCAGTGCACACGGCGGGGTCACAGCAGCAGGAAGTGCCTGAACTGGACACTTGATCTCAAAATAAAAAGGGGGGGGGGGGTGGACGGAACGTGTACATACAGATGTATATTATGCCGTGTGAATACTATGTGAATAATCTGTGTTTGCCCGCAATGACAGTGCGTAACCACGACATTAACCCGCAGAGGTGAATGTGTGCAGTGCGTGAGCCACCGTGTGAGTTCAAGTTGTGTGTTGAACTTTGAGCAGCAGAGCGCGAGGAGGAGGAGGAAGAGGAGGCGCCACCACCTGGTGCTCGGATGCCATCGGCTGCTCTGCGTTTTGTTCATTTCCAAAAAAAAAAGAATAAAAAAAGTAATTATATATACATATATATAATATATGAAAAAAAAACAACCCGCCGACCTGCTTTACTTACTTCAACCGCCGTGTTCTCCAGCTCCACCACCGTGTCAAGTGCATTGTACTCTTACCATTCCAAAGCTTTTTAATATGAGCGCCCTCCGCTGCGTGGTACACGGCTACTGTGTTTCTGACCATTGTGTTTGTGTGGGGGGAAGGGGGGGGGGGGAGCACCTGCGTGCTGGATGGGAGAGATGGAGATATGTAACCTGTGGGGGGGGGGGGGGGGGGGGGGGGGTGTTGGAGTTGTGTTCTGAGAAAATGAGAACAATAAACACGGGGGGAGAAAAAAATAAAAAAAAGGTGTCTGCGTCCAACTGTTACTGTGGCTGCATGTAAAAATGCATCTTTTCCGAGCTGCTGCGCCGTTCTTCTTTTTTTTGTTCCTCTATATAATTGGTTTGTCAGCAGGAGCGGGAGCAGCTTGTGGCCGGACTCAGACTTCCTGTCGTCTGTCGACCACGACCGGCCTTCACCTTCCTGCTGCGGTTTCCCCCACACGCTTGTGTTTCCCTCGGCCGCTTCCCTCCACGTCGGCCATTTGATCCTTCCCCTCTTTTTAATCTTTCACCTCATTTCTCTCCCATTTCCCATCAACACTCGCACCCCCAGCCCCCCCCCCCCCCGCCTCCTCTCTTTTTCCTCCCCTCTCCTTCCACCTCCTCCCTCCATCACTTTCATTTCCCCCTCTCATCCCTCTCCATCTCCCTCCCGCCTCGCCTCGCCTCGCCTGCCCCCCGCCCACAGTAAGGTGACTGCGGACCGCAGACATCCTGCGCGTCACCCGCGGCTCTTGTGAATAATGCATCAGCCCTGCAGGAGAGATTCAGTGTTTTACAGGTGGGAGCAGCCAGAATAATTAGAGGACAAGACCCCTTGCTGTTCCACTGAGGACAAGGAGTCTATTTGGGGTTTTTCACTCACTTGATTGTCGATTTTAAAACCTTTGGAAACACACACACAAAAAAAAATCCCATTTACCAGCGTATGGTGCTGTGTAAAGAAGATTTTTTTCATTATTCATAGGAAAGATTATGATTATTATAGATTAATCATGCAGTCGTAAGCCTTTCCGGTCACACAGTCACAGTTACACCATCCTGTTGAACACAGTCAAGACTTTCTCTCTTTTCTTTTTTTGTCCACAGAAAGGTATTACAACATTTAATCCTTCAGTCATATTTGGCCTCTGCTTTATGTTAGCAGGTAATTGGAATCTTATCATTTGTTTCTGGGGATGTAATGGCGACCGCCCTATTGTTTCTCTCTCTCTCTCCTTCCCTCCTTAGGCTTCCCATGTTCCCTCACTGGCAGGCGAGTGTGCGATTGTTCACTCCTTCAGGTGAGGCCTACATTGGACTTTCTTTCATAAGCAATGAACAGGGGACGCCAGTCAGAGAAATGAATCATAATAGGCTGGTTTTTAGGGCACCCATTCTGACACAACATAATAACATAAACTCGGTTCTACCACTTTTGATGAGAAGCTTCCATTTTATCAGACAGAGCTGCTGTTTTACATGTGCGGGCTGTGAGAGGCTCTGCTGAAAAACAAAAACAGAACAGAACAACATTATTTTAATAATTGGACCTCTTTCTGTATCTGCTGTTGGTATACCAACATGACTCTCTTTGAAAAATAATGTGCTCCATCTGTGCGCTGCAACTTTTTGTGCTAAGGCTCACACAGAGCAACACAGCAATTAAAGGGGGCTAGCTTAAGATTAGCCATTTTATTAATCAATCATTTCTTCTCCTTTTTTTTGGCAATATATTAACCCCAAGCTTCATTGTTACAGCTGAGAGTTAAAAAAAACAAAAAAAAAAACACCAGTGAATCCATTTATTTCCACCACAAGAAGTCATATTGACGAATTCCCTTCATGCTTGTTGACATCCTGAAGAGCAAAGATAGCATATTTCACTTGTGCCCTGCGCTCCTATTATTTGCAATATTTTCCCTCACTTCAGATGGTTGAACACCAACACATGGAGCACCTGGGTGACTGCAATGCTAACACTAAGCTAATGCCGTCGTGTATTAGCTTAGTGTTAGCATGTGTTCAGAGTGCTACCTTATGAAAAACCTTTTTGTGATGACTGTTTCTCCTTTAGTTTGTTGTTGAGCAAAACACGTTAAGAACTATATTCAACCTGTTCAACCAAGTTATTGTGTAATAAATGATTGTGTCCCTGAATGGGTCTACCGCGCTCTCTATTTTTTAAGCTAACCTGCTGGCAAGCTATTAAAAAGGTAAAGTTTTGTTTGCCTTAGGTCTTAGCTTGATATCTACTAGATTTACTTTATGACACACGTGAAGACAGCTAGCTATGGCTAAACCATTCAGATAGACTCATGCTATAAAATTTCCAGTTACTTTCACATCGTTATAGACTTTTAAGAAGAAAGCACTGTCGCCCTCAAGTGTCAATAATGACATTGAGTACAAAATCAAGTGCGTTTTAGAGTTTGGTAGAAAAGTTTGCATTTCTCAAAAGAAAGACTTTACCTGATATAGATTACAGCCAAATGTACTGCTGAATACTTTTTGTTTTCTTTTAAGAATGACCTTGCCAGAGTCTCAGCCAGTGCGCTGAAGCAGACAATGCATATCTTTTTACAGGCCTCAAAAATGTTTTTCTGAGGCTTTTAAAAGAGAGCCATCTCAATCAATGCATTATGTGATTTCTCTGAATCAATACTGTCTGGTAAACACAGCGCTGTTCTCAGAGGATGAATTGTTTTTTTTGTCTGCAGTTTGTCCGTAAGAATCACACCAGGTGAATGGTGGCTCTCTCGCTCTCGCTCTCTCTCTCTCTCTCTTTCTCTCCCTCTCTCTTACACACATACACACACACACAGCCAATTTTCCGTCTTATCATCCTGCTGGTATTCAGCTTGCGCTAGATAGAGAAGTGCACATGTGGGCTTTTTTCAGTTCGGTGCTCAGTGGTGTGAGGAAAGCGAGCAGCTGTCCAGATGGCGCCGTCCACCGTCTTCTCTCACCGGTCGTGTTGCCATAGTTGGTCTGACCAGGGTCCTTATCTCTTCTCGCTCTCAATTTTGTTCACATGAAGGCGAGGGTAGCTGCGGCGCCCGATGGTTCCAACCCAGATCACCCAGGCAAACAGGAAGCCCGAGGGCAGATAAACCGAACGGCAGAATGCGAGTGTGACCCAGCCGTCCCATTCCGTCTTTATCGAGCTCACCTGTTGTGAAACCCCCGCGGTCTGCTTCGACCACATGTGGCGCACAAACGGTCAGAGATTGGTTGTCTTGAATTGAACTGTTGGGATTAGCCGGTGCTGAAAAGCAGCTTGTTTGCCGTGACATTTCTCCACTAAAAACAAAATAAAATGGATGGAAACTCCAGGAAAAGAAAGAAGATTTAAAGTTGTCTGTCTGTTTGTGGAGAGCTGACACTGACGCACACAAATGCATGTCAGGCACCCCCACCCCCACCCCCCCTCTCTGGCAATGAAACAATCACAGGTGGAAGCAGAGAGTGAAGTTATATCGCCCCCAGGGATCAAATGTCATCAGTGGTGGAGATGTTCCGCCTGGACGCTTCTGGCCAGACGCTTGTAAACGACCCTGTGTTAGCATGTGCCATTTCTAGGCTGAGGCAATAAAGCATATCGCCGTCAATTTGAAAGATGGACTTATTAAAAAAAAAAAAAAAAGGGGGGGGGGGGGGCAGACCTTTGAGCGGCTGACTGGGCGAGCGGGATTCATCCTTCGGTTTATTCAGGGCGGGAAAACGGGGCTGCAGGTGACGAGCAGCATCGATCATCCTCCAGCGAGATCCTTGACAAACGCCACGCGAGGATGCGGCTCTCTCCGTTTAGGGAAAATTAGATAATATAGTGTGGCAGTGTGAATTACAGCCACCTGGTGTCTCGATGAGTTCCGCCTGCTCCGCCTATTTCCGATGAGGGCGCTGTTTATAAAAGCGCGGGTTGTGCAACAGGAGCCCTCTGGCTGTTGTTGTATGTTGTTCTTTTCCATCATGAATTTTGCTTATTTACTCAGAGCGTCCCTCTCCGTCATCGGGAGTACTTCCCGGACACTGCAGTCAGCTGAGCCAGATACAACTCGTACGACGCAAACGTAATTGTGCTGCAGGGCGCCGAATACTTCGTACTCCTCTGTTGCGATACTCGGGAATCCGGTAGAGGTACGTCATGGCAAGTTTTTAAAGTGGTTTGTTTTATATTATTTCTTACTTCTTATTGACGTTTCTTTTCCTGCAGCGGGATAAAATCATTCCTCTCATCCCGACACGCCCCCTATGGCTGCTCAGCCCGCTGCTGTTTCGCCTCAGCTCTTTTATTTAGTGCTGCTGCTGCACCCACGCCACCCTTCCGGTGCTGTCGCAGGCACCCAAGGGTGGTGCGGCAAACATTATTTTAGTGGTTCCGGTCGGGATAGGCAGATTTTTTTCTTTGACAATAAAGTTCCTTTATGTGTCTTTGTTTAATGTTGTTTTTGTTTCGCAGGTTTATTAGTTATGGTTTATTAGTTATTGTTGGCTTGCTTGTTTAACATTCACTTTGCTTTGCATGTTTATTTTGCCTTTAATTATTTTCTTTCATGTTTAGTTTGCATGTTCGTTGAGTGCCATTAGGTTGCTTGTTTAGCATTTACTTTGCTTCGCGTGTTTATTTTGATTTTGTTTATTTTGTTTTCTTGATGCGCGCATGCTCGTTGAGTGCAATTAGTTTGCTTGTTTAACGTCTGCTTTGTTTTGCATGTTATTTGGGTTTTGATTATTTTTCTTTTGCTTGGCTTGATCTGCATGTTTAATTTGGGGTTATTCGTTTCGTTAAGATTATTCTTCAGTTGGGTTATTGAGTGGGTGGTCTATTCCTCTTGTGTTTGGTTTTTGGTCTTTAGTTTTGTTGTTGAAGATGAACGCAGTCTAACCCTGGGTTTTTAACTAATTTAGTTCTTTGCCCTCTTCTCTTTTGGGTGTCTTTTCCTTGGGAGGGTTATTTTAATATATGACGCGCACTACTTAAGACGCTTCCATTTTATCTCTGTTGTCTTATAAAAGAAAAGAACAAATATATTTCTTTCTCCAAATAAAATGTATTGCTTTTGTATGCTGGACCCAGTCTCAAGCTTTCATCAGTAACGAACTTGTGTGCTTTTCATATTACTCTTATGAATTCTCCAGGTGAAATTCCTGGAGTGGCGTTGTTGGCAACTATTTAAGTTACTCTTAAAAACTATAGGTAATACATAATCCTGAGGAATTAAATTAAAAATTCTATTGATACTTATATGCCTTAATCTTTGCGGTTGCCACAATAGGGAATTGTCTTTTTTTTTTTTCTCACAACTTCAAACTTGTTGATGGTGTTAAATGTTAAAAGAACCGATTCAAATCTGCCAAACAAGTGTTTCTTTCAGTGTGGAAAACTACACGTGCCTTTTTTTTTTAATTTTTTTTTTAGGTCAATTACAAAATGTATCTCCACCTCCCCGGGCTACTTGCCAATCAGACCTCCTGTCTTCATGACGGCACTCATTTCCAGGCGCTTCTTCTCCCCTCTCTTTCTCAGCTCCACGCTCTGACAGTTTGCCTCGCCGTCGCTCCACCTTTTCCATTTCCCGCCATCCATCTTTGTCTCTACGGTGCTCCGCGTCTCATTTTCCCTTTTTTTTCTCCTTCAGCGAGTGTGTGGGGAACGCATGCTGCCGCTGGAGGACGGCGTGCGCTGCCGACGAGCGGCGCCGGAGTCGTCCTGGTCTCCCTCATCTGTCTTCGGCCTGCAGATGACCTCGCAGCCTCCTGCTCCTGCCGGGAGTGACCCGGTGCTCCTGAGGGGGGCCTGGCATGCTCCTCTCACGTGAAGGAAACAATTCTCAGCCTCCTCAGTGAAAACATTCCTTCACTACGCACCGTCAACCACTGTGGGATTCACACCGAAACTTGTCTGGCTTTTGAACAACGTTCCACGTCCCGCTCGTGCGGAGGGTACCGTCAACGGCCCACTAATAATCCTGCAATTAGCGTTGTTGTTTTTAAACTCTGTCGTACTCCATTAGTCCCTGGGGAGTGAAGGGGGATTTCCTCCCGAAGCTGCCAAATCAATTAAGTCAAATTTCCAACCGTACGACTCTTTTCTGTTTTTTTTGTCAGTCTGTTCATTAAAACGTCGCTAAGAGTATTTTTTTATTTCCTCAGGAAGACCTTGATTAAAGCTCGCAGCAAAGTAATTAAACGGTAAAAGGCACCAACACAAACCCTGTTATTACTAAAGCGTCTCGGTGCTCGCAGGAAGAGTCACCGGCAGTAATAAAACCCGCAGAGATTTATCACAGCAGCCTGGCCACATGCTGCGTCTCCGAGATTCAGCATCGCCTCTCTCATCAACCTCTGCTCGCTAGCGGCGGGCAGACGCGGGCAACAAGATAAGGAAGCTCTTGAAAAACCGACACAGATGTCCAGAGTGAGTGGAGGCCCTAAAGACATGAGAGGGAACTCAACACCAACCTATGAACTTGTCCGGTGGCCAAAGAACAGAACTGCAAATGAATATTGATGTTGAGTTGACTAAGTAAATAGCCTCCAGAGATCGAACTGTCCACTCGGAAAAATCAGATAGGGGAAATAATAAATAAGTAAGTAAAAGGAAAAGTGTTTGTCAAAGAACCTGTTGAGGCGGCGTGCCTGAGAGTCTCGTCATTGTTTACAGACTTTACTGAGAATTTCAAATTGCCAGTGGTCAACGTCGATTTGCTTGTCTTGCGTCCTCCAGCCCTGATCTCCTCGGCAACAAGAGCCCTGGTGCTTCAGCCCTGACCAGCCGAACTCTGTGAGGATGCCACCAGGAAGTTTCCACCAAGGAAAATCATGAGTGAATGGTATATTGGTAATTGAAAAGTACAAGTCAATGAATCACCCACTGATACACTTTGATTTCAATTTTTTTTTTTTAATATTTAATTCTAGTAATTATGTCTATTCAAAATCTCTAAATTGCAAGGCAAAATAAATTACTGAGAGCAAGACAAAACAACAAAACACCGCACTGGCTTCCAATTACATGGAATCTTACATGACTGTTTCTTTATATTTTTTTGTCAGTAAATAAAAACATTGTAGGGACGCAAATCAGGGAGGGATGTGATGTATACTGATTCTCCTCAGAGTCGCAAACAGCGTCTGCCTGCGAGTTGCCTTGCTGTGTTTCGATGCTCAGTGAGCAATTTTTGTTTGTGGGGGAAGAAAAACAACGTGTGCATGGTCGTGTCTGAGGTTTTATCTGTGTTATAAATAATCCTGTTCTGACTCCAACACAAAATGATTATCACCTTCTGCAACCGTGGACACATTTCAACAACATTGTGATGTTTATTCTCTTCCGCCCATCTTACCTAAATGAGCTCATCAGATGAATGTAATCACACGCCTTCGCCTTCTCTCCTCCCCCTCTTTCTCTTCCTCCTCCTCATCCTCCTCCACCTCCCCCTCCCCCTCTCCCTCCTGCTGGTCGTGGAGACACACACTGACTGACTGGGCTACAAATTGGCCTCCAGGTTTAAGAGTCTTGTCAATTGCCAGGAGAGAACAACTGTCAGTGTCATGCTCTGGTCTCGCGCAACCTTCAAACCCAATTAGAAGCAGGAAACAGCTTTTCTTTTTTCCCCCTCTCTCTCTCTCCGCCTCCCCCTGTCCATCTCTCTCCGTGGTATAATTCCGAGGCTGGACCTCAGAGAGCCGGGGATTATGCTGCAGAGGTCGGACCCTCGCTTTTCACATCCTGTGCAAGTATGAATGTTTTAATATTTCACTCCACAGGTGTCAGAAAAATGCAAGCCACACTGTCAGACAAGATAACAACAATAATGTATGCCCCCCAAGCTCATTTTCACTCTTGCTCTTCTTTTTCCCTTTTCCTTTTCACATCTTCTCACCTTTTCATCAGCTCACCGCCCTCCTCCCCCCTCGCGCCGTGTTTCACCTGCTCTGCGTCATGTGCGACGGCGGCCGGCAGCGGGAGTCTGACAGCTGTTAGAGCGTCTGCGGAGATGCGACCTCTGCCGACTCCCCCCTCCCCCACTTCGTCAGCTGTCTGCTGTGCTCTGCGCCCCGAGGTGACGGGGGTCACCACTTCCTTTTGAGCGGACATGTTTTTGATGTTGTTGTGTCACTCACATCGGCGGTAACAGCCCTGCACTGCTGCCTGTTTCAATGCATCGCGGTTGGTTGTCACGCAGGACTCTGTGATTTTGATGTTTTCAATGCAATTCCCTGCAATTTAAATGCCCACTGAATAACAATGACTTCAAAGGAGTTGAAAAGGTGTTTGTCATTGTTAGATAAACGTACAAAAAATAAACACCTGAGGTGTTTTCGTTCTCTTATAATAGGCGTATGTGTATGCATGTTGTTGTTGTTATTCACACATCTTGAAAAAGTCCAACTCAATTTAAAGGCCGAAGCATGAAATATATTTATTTATTTTTTAAATGTATCTGTTTTGGTTCAATAATATGAAGTTACTGTGGTGTTTTTTTGGCAATGTGCAGAGGGCCCGGGCGGGCTTGGAACCCCAGACTCCCGGGTAATAGCCATGCGCGCTTAACCATTCGGCCAAAGGGAGATCCCTTTGGCTAAGTAGCCAGGGCACATGATCAACTGGAGGCATAGTGACAGGACCGCCACTGTCACATCTCTCCCCCTCTTTTTATAAGCACATCCTCGTGCTCCGCGCAGGCTGCCCACACCAATGAGGGATCCATGGACCCACCCGTCGTGCTACATGGGTGCTGCGGACAACGCCAGAATGTGGCAAGGCGCAGAGGGCCCAGGCGGGCTTCAAACCCCAGACTCCGGGGTAATAGCCATGCGCGCTTAACCATTCAGCCAAAGGGATATCCCCTAGGCTAAGTAGCCAGGGCGCATGATCTATTGGAGGTATAGTGACAGGACCGCCACGTCACATTTTCATATGCTAATAATCAGCCTTTGCGTTCACATTGACAGCAGGTGCACTAGTGAGGTCGTACTGTCCCAACATGTAGCCCAGCAGGTGGATCAGCAGACGCTTTGGTGATATTAATCTGACATCACAGCTGGTAGGAGGAGGATCTGACATTAGGTAGGAAGCCATCTTTTGCAATACATTTTCTTGCTGGTAGAGGGCACTAAAACTCACAAACTTTGTCTTTAAATAACAAAGTGAAAGTTTCATCCATTCAATATTTACTTAGTAGGAGATAAAGTGCAGTATCCAACAAAAAAAAATTAGAATTACAATTTCAGACTAATGAAATGTAGAAGATTTTATTTATTTATGCTTTTAATATTTTATTGCTGGTTACGAGAGTGCACTTGTCGATTAAAACAGAGTCTCTCCAATTTCATTCAAGGGCTGTTTGTTATAATTCTTTGCAGACCAAAGAACATCATATAGTTTTCTTGAACAACCATACTAGATGGACACCGCACATCGATTATTAGCTCCCGCTGGGTGAGATGAAATATTCAGTGTTAACTCCAGAAAATGCATCGGACGAGTCAGTGAATATTCAACCTCCTATCACACAAACTGGAATTGTTCATCTTAACCAAATGTGAACTTGCAGACGTGTTTTGTTTATCATCTTTTCTTTTTAATGTATTCCAAAGTTTTCAACGCTGCTATTTGCTCATCTGTCTTGTTTTGCGGTTGACGAGAGAGACAGAGGGGAAGCCGATGAATCTCCAGGTGAATGATAATTTCACCATAATGACACCTCTCTGTCATTTTTGGTGGCTGGGTAGGTGTTTTTTGTTTGGTTCAGAATAAAATCGACTTGGTCCACAGGCAGCGGAGCGCAGGTCAATTTAGCATTGGCACGCACCCATCAACGTGATGGGTGCGAGTGAAAATGGTTTTGTCAGGCGCTTGTTTGTTGGAACTGTGCAGCGTCGGTTTTATATCCTGCGATGATTGTGCTGCATGTGAGGAGAGGAGCAGGTGGTTGGAAAACATTTTGTTCGTCCACATAGGGGATGGGGAAAAAAATAAGACATGTGTGAACTGTAACCGGACTCTGACTGCAGGCTTGTGCATTCTTATTTAAAGAGCCCTTTGATGCGCAGCAGCAACCCCTAATGGCGTATTTGATGCTAATCTGCTGGAATGAGAAGGCGGATGGAGAAATATGACGCCGCGTAGCGTTTTGCACCGACCCTAACGTGCGTCTCTAAACTGCGACTGCCATGGAAGGCCCAACGCACGCTGGCATTATGGATGGGAGAATATCTGTGTCATCCTGTTATCTTCACTCCAGTGTTTGGGTTATTATTCTTTCCTCAGAGTAGATACAGTCGCAAAGAAAATGCCAGGTCAGTGTGAAGGTGTGTGTCAGGGGGTCCATTTTCCGTCACGGTCGAGTGCTGTCCAAATAACTGCAGAGCGAGGTGTCGCATTTGCAAACTAATTTACAGGCCGTGTATCGCAGCTGTTTGTCTGGCTTTCAGTTCCTCCTGGCTCCGTATCAGCAACACATTCAAAACAAGAGAGACAGTCGTCCCTTGTTTGAGAGCTTGCATGTCTCTCACACACACACGCACGCACGCACGCACGCACACACACACACACACACACACACACACACACACACACACCAGCCATTTACAGCCCTGCGGTAGAAAGGGTGAAAAAACTGAAGCTCATTTCAAAGGTTCCACATATGTAACATTGTGGCCATCCCCCGCCCCCTCCTCCAGCCAGGTATTGACTCCGCCCACTGAAACCTGTATCTTGACAACCTTGTTTTCATCCCCAGCCAAACAACAAAGCATCGCTTTCAGCGCAAAGCTAAAAACTGAGGGTTTTGTTGGTTTTTTTTGCACAATGCTGCAAACAGAGGGCTAAATATTCTGGATCTATACAAGTTTTTGAAAAAATAATTAATCCTGGGAGGCTTCTCCAACTGACTCTGGGATGATACACATTGCCATAAGGCCCGATGACAACACCAGACAAGCGTGACAGCCCTGCAGTCGTGCAGTTTGCTGTGTGGCGCTGGTGCTGTCAGTTGATGAGGGAACTGCGGTGACCAGTGACACGTCTGCGCCGGTGAGGGATGGCAGTCGCAGCTGGACAACTGGGACACCCATTAGAAAATAAATGGAAAACGTTGCATTTCTGTCACAGCGCCGCATGTGGTGCGCGCGCCTCTTAATTAGGGCGAAGGCCTCAGACGTGGTGCAGCTATTTCCGTCCGACTGGCCCAGTGATGAGGTGACGGCAGCAGGCGGCTGCAGACACGGCGGTTCTGTTGAAGACACGGCTCTCAGCCCGACGACGCCTCATCTCCTCACAGACACGCATTAGCTGAGGAACAACGGGGGCTCTCGGTTTAATCTGCACAGAACAAATGTTAACTCAACAAGTCTGTGCCATAAAGCGCAGCCGTTTGTCACAATGAATTCAAATTAGACTCGTCTGCTTCTTTTTTGTCTTTCTTAGCAGCGGCGGAAACTTCCGACGTCACTGTCCTGTAGCTCATTAAAGGAAAGATGCTTAAAGCTTATAGGTTTTGGTTTTGTCTGACTGCATTTATTACGATGTCGACAGCGCCTTGGCTCGACGATGATAGCGGACCCACGGAGGGTTCAGGTCTCTCAGGCTCGGGCTCAAAATAAAATAGCTCACCTTCACCTCCGTGTCGAGCAGAGCGGGAGAGAAACACTCCTGCGTAGCAGGCCTCCAACACCTGCATAATTATCTTCTCTGAACCTTGAGAACATCAGGTGGCTCTTCTGTGGCTCTCGCGAGGAGGACGGAGCGTCTCTCTGCAAGTGTGTCAACCCCAACATTAAAACAATAACAGAAATAACATGAAGGCGTCTGCATGTCTTAAGAATGTGGATTTTTCTCATAACGCGGCTTCTTTAAAGATGGACGAGGCAGAATGTTTTTTTTTTTGTTGTTGTTGTTACCCCTCCACCTTATTTTGCGTCAACTTATTCCGCCTGTTCTAAGGAGTTTTTTCCCACACCTGCCTCTAAGCCTTCACAGCTCCAGCTCCTGGGCTTTGTAAAAGCTGCTGCTTAGAGATTGTTTGCAGCCGCAGGCACTTCCAGCTCAGTTCCAGGGGAAAGGAAAAGCAATTCTATGCTTGGGCCACAGTGAATCCGTCTCTGTCAGTTCCGCTTCTTGATGCCCTCAAATCACATTCTTCCTGCACCCCCCTCTCCCCCCCTCCCCCCCCAGCACACCCCCCCTGCACCACCCAGCCGCTCTGCCGTCACCTCTCGGTCGACGTGCTGTGATCGGGGAGTGAAAGAGCATCCACCTAGAAGGGGAAACGAGGATGCGCTTTACATGCTCCCTTACCGCGCTGTCCTCCTTGATGCCATTCACTTTCTGTTCCCTGGCACTTGCAATTTCTCCCGCTCCGCCAGCGAGCTCCATAGCTTCACGCGGGACTAACCGCGCTCGACAGATGATAGACCGACCGTCTCCTCCGTCCGCCGGCCGGGGCGCGCCGCCTGGCCAGCTGTCATTCAGTGATAAATGCACCAATGAAAGCGCTTGGTTTGAGGTGAAGAATCACATTTTCAACCGTTTTCTTGTGTCGTGGTTACACGTTGCTAATTTCGTAGTGCAGAATCAGGCTAATGACGACACAATTTTCCAAGTAGGGACACGGATTTGATCAATGACACAAGTGGATCAAAGGCATTCCGCATTCTGCTGTTGTGGTGCCCACCACTGCCACTGGCCATCCGCATACCCAGGACCGGATTTACATCCTCATTGCTACAATAATTGGATTTATTTTCAGCCCTCTCTCAATGTACGCACCAGACTCATTCGGTGTGACCGAACTTGTTCCCTTTGCCCTTTGTTGGACAAAAAAAACCAAACTTGGAAAAAAAAAAAGTGACAGATTATTTTTGAAAAAGCGACGAAAAGCATGCAGAATGATTGATGGCAGCATATTGGAAGGGGAAAATAACGTTCTGGACCGTTAATTTTACCAAGTCAAGGAAGCAGCCTCACTGTCAACACAGGAAATGAGGAGGATTTATCTCTGGCCTTGTGTCTTGGTGGCTTTTTTTTCTCACACTGGATGCATTTCAGTTGGGGACCACAGTGATTGGTTCCATACACAGTGTCAAGCACATTATAAGGACGAGACGCTGTCTGTTATTGTGGCTGGCAGTGTCGTTAAAACGTCCACAGCCCCTAACTTTTCTGATGACAGTCTTATGAAGTTTGACTCTTACAATGATTTGGATGGTGGTGGTGGTGTTTGTGGGTGTGTATGCGGGCCGGCGGGTGGGTGGTTGGGGTGGGGGGAGGACGTTCACAAAGTTAAACTCATTGTCTTTCTAGAGGCGCATTCTTGGAATGCTAAACTTTTCTTGTGTCTTTTCCAGTCTTTGCCTCATTGCAGCTTATAAATACTCGATCCCTCATGATTCCTCGCTGTCAACACTTCGTTGTCTAATGGGACGTGTGTGTGTGAGTTTGCCAAAGCAACAGCAGCGCACATCGGGGACCAGACACTCTTCTTTTTTTTTTTTTTTAAAGAAAAAGAATGTGATGATAATAACTCTTCGTGAAGTCTTACAGCCTGCCCTGCATGCAGCAGCTCAGTTAAAAAGGAAAGGCAAATTTGCACAGAATCACAAAGAGAGAGATGCATTAGCACCACATTAGCACATGTCTTGATGAAAAAATAATACAAGGTTCATGCCTATCATGATAGAGAGGAGGTGCATACCTCAATTCATGACTCTCTCCAAGGAACCCTTCTTCTCTACGCATGTGACTGGAATGTATGTTGCCTGGAAGACGTGGACTTGATCCAGAGCACTGAATATCTGCCAAAGAGCGGAATGACGCAGACGCTCTCACCATAAATCCTGCTTGTATCGCTGTTTGTTAGGATTTGCATTTGAAATTACTGTCATCGTCGGAGTCTCTTAACTTCACGCAGACGTCGTCATCATGTCACCATAATGACCACGTTGGGAAGATGGCATCGCTGCTGATTGATTTAAGTTGGCGGTGGAGAAATAGTCGGCGGTGACATTTGACTGTGATTGATTGCACTTCGGGGGAGCTTCTGCCGGCGGCTGCCATCAAGCCCGGCGCATTTTTTATTTATTTATTTATTTATTTTTTGCACGTGCTGGGGTGCAACAAAAACAGAAAGTGAATGGGGGTTATATTCTAAATTGTACTTCAGAGGTAACACAAACATATATGTTTGTGTTTGAAACTGGTGGTCCGGAGGAAACTGCAGCTCTTGGAGGATTTGCGGCATCGTACTTGGGGATTTTCTTATTGTTTCGGCCGCTGTGGCCTCCGCGGAGGCAGAACGGAGGCTGATGTGAGCTGACGCACATATTTTCTCTCTGACACTCCCGTCTCCTCTGGCATAAGTCACTGTCAATGACCCCTGAGTCAGGAGCGAGGTGCGAGGGAATGATACAGCCGCTCGCAGGCTGCCGATAAATCTGGCCTGGAGGAGTGACAGCGGCGCTGTCTCCCCAGGGTGAGGCGGCGGCGAGCCGGTGGGGCCACAACTCACTGCGACATTGACGACGTTTGTCTTCGGCTGAATTCTAAACACACAACCGCAACGGCAAGCGAACGTAGCCGCGCAACTCTTTTAAAATGTGTTGCAGTGTGTTTCTGTTTTACTGAATGTTTTAGAACTCACATTCAGATTCTGTTTAAGTTGATTCAATTCAGTTCTGTCCTCCTCCACTTTTACTGAGTTTTTCTCACTGCACCTCACTCTGGCCTCTCACCTCGACTATCCCTATCTCTTCAGCTTTTGTCTTCTTTTTCACCCCAACTGGACACAGCAGGCGGCCGCCCTCCAGAGTCGGGGTCTGTCGGGGGTTCCTGCCAATGAGCATTTTTTTTCCTGGCCTGGTTACTTAATGCTTATTCTGGCTGGTTCAGTTGGTTTACGCTTTGATCAACGCTTCAAGACACATTTAGCTGTGATTTAGACGTTGATTTATAGAACTTTGCAAATTTCTCCTGGGTCGTTCTAGTATCACAATCAGAAAAAAACTATGATTTCACACATGTCACGTGATGTTGGTGCATAGCAAATGTTTAAAAAAAAAAAAATTCAATAGTAACAAATATAACAATATAAATAGTAAGGGTGTCAAAGTTAATGCGTAACTCAACGCCGCTTTATCACCGGCACACGGTGCTTTATGAACCTTTGGCCGCTCCGTAGATTGTGGAAACGGGAAATGAATTGACTCACAGCGCACAGTCACACGCTTGCAGCCGGCTTGTAAACACAACAAAAAAAAGAAAAAGACACTGAGCGTAGATGAGCACTAGGAAGGACTAACATGGATAAGGCGTCAACACAAGAAAATCCGGTGAATTTTCAAAATAAAAACCGAATGACAAAATCGATCATATTTGTATGTTATATTTGTCAGTACATTGTATCAGAGTGCGAGAGAGATTAAACAAATACACACACACACACACAACTGAATGACACAAACCTGTGCATCTTTTGTTTTGTTAGTAGTATTTGTCATTGCTTCAACACGAATAAACATGCTGCATTTGCAGAAAGCAAGTATTAGTACTCCAATGTTGATATGATTATTATTATATCAGTTTACGGTAGATTTAGAGCAGATTAAAAAAAAAAGCGATTAATTTGCGATTAATCGCGAGTTAACTATGGAAAACCATGCGATTAATCGGATTAATTTTTTTAATCGACTGACAGCTCTAATAAATAGATATATATGCAGTCTGTTTTTCAGAGAAAGGAGTAGTACAGCTGGCAGTGATACAGTGAAAAGAGAAGTCCAAGCGCAGCATTGAGTTAAACTTGAAAAGAAGAAAGAAAGAGAAATTTCACTTTGGACATTTGGCCACATATGATATATTTTCCAGATGTCGGGCACCACAGACAAATACAGTCAAGTTGATAAAATTGGGACTGAACAAATACTGCGTGAAGACGACAACACATGAATGTGCAAACCCGCACATTCTTTGGCACCTGTTCACCGGCAGCGCATATCAAGGCTTTTTGTTCCGGTTGTTGGGTTGAATATGTTCTTGCTGCAAACAAACACTCCCTTTATATTTCAGAACAATGTCTCCGATCCATCCAGGTGTGAGAGCAGATTATTTTTAGGGATAGGTTTGTGTACATAAACACATCGAGCGTGACAAGAGGACGCCGCAGACACCCACGCAGGCATCGAGTTATCTCTGCTTTTGCGTGGCTGAGCTTTTTATTTTCTAAACTTGGTGCTGTCGTCCTCTCTTCAGCAGGGAAACCGCAACTGAGACAAATACTTCAGGGCACAAAGAAGCAACGCATCGAGGGGAACGTGCGTTTCCATTACGGGACGTGCTGATAAAAAGAGTCCATCAACTCTTTGAGCTCCTCCAGTTAAAAATAATGCACTAAACAAACTGAGCAGCAGGTCACATGGCCTACGTACTTTAGCACGCCATCCCTCGCACCCACTTGGCAAAAGTCAGTGCGCTGACAGTGGAGGCAATCAATATACATGGAACAGTGCGGTGGAACCGTCGGAGTGGATGCAAATGTGTGGTGGGAGGAAATTTCTCCAAGTATCCTACTCAAGGCGTCGTGAGCACATTCGACTGGCGCGGCGGCGTGCACGGCAGTGGAGGAGTCTGCCTGCGCGACGGGTTGCCTTCAGGGCCACACACACTCACGCACTCACACACGCACGCGCCTGTTTGCTTTGCATTGCTGATTTGGACACGCCTGTGCAGAGGCACTTCCTGGCTCAAATGTGTGAGGAGATTGGCCTTCAAAGCGTTTCACTCTGAGAAAAGCACAAATTCAAAAACCGCACTTCATTATCTCATTAAAAAAAAAATGCAAATTTCATAATGAACAAAGTCATTGCCCCATAATTGCCGCAGCCATAGTTTATGAAAATGATGAATGCTCAGCTGATAAACCCATCAAATATGATTATGTTGAATTTTCTCGCTGTGGATTAATAAAGTTCTGTTCTGTTCCAAGAGGGGATTTCAAATCACTCTGAGGTTGTTAGAGAAATAAAAAAAGAAATCAGCAAATAATGCGCGCAGGATGCTGAACGGGAACTGTTGTTATAATGAAAATGAAAGGACAAAGTGAAGGGAGGTGCAACAGTGTGGATGTTCTGGTTTGCCAGGGGTCAAAGGTCAGGTGTTTCAGTTCTCTATCAGCAACTCATTATTCCTGCACAAAACCAAGAATCCACTATTTGATTCTTCACCTTCACACTCGCCCCTTTCATACCTGCCTCATTACAAGCATCATTTTTGTCCGGGGGCTAAAATGGACAGTTTTTGCAGAATGCTGTAAACAGAGGGCTAACGTCGCTGTTTTCTATAGGGCTCTTTTGCTATTTAATCGTGTGAGGCTGCTGCACTCGGATGACAAAATAAAGTTAAAAAAAAAGAAAAATAAGCAATGTGTGGCTTCTTTACAGGATATCAAATGGTGCTATTTTTTGCATTTGAGCACCATCTTCCCACAATATACAGAATATATATCTTCTCACCGCGGCGTGACTACTGTTAAATGCCTTGAACTTTGCTACTCCTCTGTCTGTGCCTGATGAAGCGCGCTGCAAAGGTCAAAGAGCTGCTGCGGAGGGGGAAAGACGGAGCGGCGGAAGGTTTCTTTGCTTTTCGCTCGCAGCAGACAGCATCTCTGCTTTGATCCGTACTATTAACACCCTGTCAATCACCCTCTCCCCTCATTTCACAGAAAAATTTAAAGACACGGCCCCCAAACCTTTGCTTGCAGTGCGGGGGCTTGAACTCAATCTCGCAACAAAACACACACACACACACACACACACACACACACACACACACACACACACAAACACGCACGGAAAAATAGTCAACTTTTCCATTCGGGCCAGGCTGCAGAGACGTTGTAAAGTGCCGGTGTACCAGATTGCTGCACAGTTACACTGTCCCCCCCCCCCCATCCTCCTCCCTTGGGCGACTGAGGTGAACAACAGGAAAGTGTGGCTGTTATTGCTGCCTTGTTTGTAATTTCAGACATGACATGACCGAAGACTGGCAAGGGAAGGTGTCGGCCGCGTTCCCAGGAGGCACAGTGCAGTGTGAGGGGCGCCGTAAGCACAGCACTGCCGTTAAACCTTTCAGGAAGGAATTCTCAGCTGCACTTCAACGTCACCAGCGCTTTTAATGTTTTTAATTTTTAACGCAAATGTTTGCTCAAAACTTAACTGGCATCTAATGGGATCGCACTAAATGAGGGAAGACAGTTTAGTAGCATAGTGTAAAATGAATGATACACTCTTTTGCAAATGTCTCAGAACTCATTGTTGTATAGAGAGCACTGTAGTCGCAATAAACTGAGACTAGGAAATATTAATATTGAAAAGACTTTGATGATAAATTAAAATACTTCCTAAACACTGTACACAAATTTGGAAAAGCATGATAATGGTGGCCTGTACGACCCTTAGAACCAAAGTTCATTTAGTTAATGGTGGACTAACAGAGAGGTAGGTGGGCATGTAAGTTTAAAAAAAAAAAAAAAATGAAAAAAAGTCTGCAGAGGCGTTACTATGATGATCATGTTCGCTCTTTAAATAGGAAATGGCTGAAGACATGTTAAAAAAAAAAATGTTTTTTCATCACAGGGCCCCTTTTCATCAGTGCAGTGCAACAAGATCCGCAAGGGTTCAGAAAACGCACTGATGGCCCCGAGTCTGGAAAACATGACTCAGATCTCAGCTGATGACGCCGTAGGTCTACGAGAAGCCGCTCCAGTCTGCAGGATGTCGCATGGTATTAATAGTCTAATCACACTGCTTTCATCAAAGCTGGAGGAACGTTGTGTCTTGTTGTCACTTTTGACAACAGCTTCTCTTCACACTCTTGTTGCACAGCAGATGGTGGGTTTAAAATATGAACACAGACAAATCTACAAGAACGAGGTGAACACGGAAGAGCGAAGACCCTGAGATACACATACAGGGGGCTTCAGCCGGCAGGCGACGCGAATCACGGCGATCCAACAGAAGTTCGGGGACACTTTTCAGGTAAAATACAGAAACATGTGAATAGCCAATCAGCCAGTCACGTGACAGCAACTCATTGGATGGGGTGAAGACGATGTCCTCAAAGCTCAAAGCAATCATAAGAATGGGAAAGAAAGAGGATGGATGTGACTCTGTATGTGGTGAACATGGTTGTTGGCTGCAGGTCTGAGTGTTTCTCAACCTGCTGACCGGCTGGACTTCCACAACATCGCAACCTTCTGCAGGGTTCACAGAGGTCAGTGGCAAATAGAGAAAATATCCAGTGAGCGGCAGTAGTATAGAAGAAAATAGCTTGTTGGTGCCAGGGGTCAGAGGTCAGAGGTCATAATGGGCAGACAAGCATTAACACAGATGACCACTGGTCATTGTGCCCTCCAGCTACTTCCCTGTGGGCACAACAAGTCAGACAGCCGTGGAATTTTCCCATCAGTCTTCTTGAAACCTGTCACCTTTGAGTCAGCGTACATGAGACGCTGCGCTCACATGCTCAGGTTACTGAGCTACGACTCCCTGATTACACGGCACAGAAAAAAAAAACTCAGCCAGTCAGTGGCTGTGTTTTAAACATGCATTATTTGCCAGTTTGTCACTGTGACAAACAGCACAGATTTGACACTAAGAGCAAAGTTAACATCTATTCAAACTCAACGATGGGTTCTGTCTGATTAAACTGCAAGGGAGTTTTTGTTTTTCTGCGTGATAATTGCTGCTGAAATGGTTTTAAACTGCTCGGTTAGAGGCACTTAACGCCACATGGATCTGCGCGCTGCTGCCAAGGGACTTTTCACTACTGCTAAATCAGAACGTCAGAGCTGACCGGGAGAGGCTTTTTGTCATTTTTGATTAAAGAAAAAAAGAGAGAAATCTGAAGGGAAATGATTATCAGCGCAATTTACATCAGACCAACTAAGAGGATAATTTATAGTTTTGATCACTCAGATTTAATTGACTCTTCATCCGACTGAGCTTCTTTTTCTAATCTGTTTATGAAGCTGTCTAGAATGATGACTGATGACTCTGCGTGACCTGCAGCAGTGAGCCACATCATTGGGCCTCATTCAGACACCCGCTCTAATGCCTGTCACCATGGAGAAGAAATTCTCTTCAAGAGTCAAAGCCATAAAAAAAAACATTTGAAAGGAATATGGCGGGGTGAATTTCCGCTTTTTCTGCAGCCTGGTGGGCCAAGAACCCACACCCTAAAATTAGTAACACTCGAAATCATAAACAGGGGCGCACAATCACGTTGAAGCAGGTAGGGAAATTAGACTGATGTGTGACGTACTTCTCTGCGAGCTGCACAAAAGATGTTTCTGTCGAGACCCTGAAATCAGTCCCCCTTTGTCAGAGCACAACAGTGAAAAGAACTAAAAAAAAGAAAATAAAAAAAATGCTTTTAGCATTCTGGTCTTGGTCCATCCGGGACGAATGGTGTAGTGGCAGTGCTAGCTGGCAGTGAAGGCTTCAAGCATCACCCATATGGATAAATTGTAAATGCAGAATAGAGCAGAATACGTGTGTGTATAAACATGAATAAAGTGGGTTGGGAAAGTATTCAGAGCCATTTGCTAAAATCAATTAATTAATTTATTTTTCCTCATTCAAGCACACACAGAACCCAATATTGTCAGAAAAACACAGACTTTTAGAATGTTTTGCAGATTAATTACAAAATAAACACTGAGATATCTCATGGCCATAAGTATTCAGACCCTTTGCTCAGTATCGAGTAGAAGCACCTTTTTGAGCCTATACAGCCGTGAGTCTTCTTGGGAATGAGCCAACACATTTTTCACACCTGGATCTTTTGCCAGATCCTCTGCAGTTCTGTCAGGTTGGATGGTGAATGTTGGTGGACAGCCATAGTCAGGTCTCTCCAGAGATGCTCAATTGGTTTTAAGTCAGGACTCTGGCTCGACCATGCAAGAACATTCACAGTTGTTTTGAAACCGCTCCTTCGTTATTTTAGCCGTGTGCTCGGGATCATTGTCTTGTTTGAAGGCGAACCGTCGGCCCATTCTGAGGTTGTGAACACTCTGGAAAAGGTTTTTGTCCAGGGTATCAATGTTCTTGGTGATATTCATGTAATGTTACACTTTCACGCAGTGAAGTGCGACTTCTGATTAAAAAAAAACATTTATATCAAGTAATTCAGGCTATTTCTGCCCGCAAAAACAAAACAATTAACCTTGCTTCATCTCCGGTGTGCCGATGACAGCATGATGCAGTGGCTTCTATGAGTAGGACTTTCCAAATAGAAGCATGATTAAAAGGAGATGACTCTCCAGCCGGGGACGCTGTAATGACCCTTCACTAATGACAAACACAACTCTCATTATCACTGCGCTAACAAACTCTCTATCAGGATTTGTTCATCGCCCACTGGAACGGCGTAAATGTTGGAATCCATCGCTTTTTAATTTATACGCCCACAAAAAGCTGCTCTCCTGTTCCCGAGAGGCTCAAGCCTTTAGCCTTTATACTAAAACTTTGAAGGGAAAAACATAAGATTAAAAAAGATGTATAATAATTTTAATTATAATATTTATCATTTAAAATAAATAAAGAAATAAAACCAGTGTTGCACTGGAAATATTGGCATAAATAAACTGACAAGTAGCCAGGGATGCTCATTAATCCAACGACAACAGGAGATTGTGGAAAATCTGCCCCTTTTAATTTTCCACCTGAGCTGGAGTCGGTCCTTGAGTGTGTGTCGCTGAACCATCTGTCGCGAGTGCTGCGAGAAGAGAGCCTCTTCATCGGCTGAAGCTGCATCCTCAAGCAGTTTATCCGACGTCTGCAGGTGTTCCTGCTCCTCTAAACTTAGTGAGTGCCACACTGGAAAAAAAAAAGGATGTCGGGTGGGTGGGCGGGGGGGGGGGGGGGGGGTTTACTGCAACTTTACTGTGAGTATACATTAAAAAGAGATGACGGGCAGGTTTTTTCATGTTGTTTTTGTTGTAGAAAGTTTAGGAAGATGGAAGATAAAAGTCACTTGTTTTGGCTCGTCCACTTTCTAACAGATCACTTACCTAAAAGAGCATCCTTGTGTGACAGTGGCGGTCCTGTCACTATGACTCCAATTGATCATGCGCCCTGGCTACTTGGCCAAAGGGATATCCCTTTGGCCAAATGGTTAAGCGCGCATGGCTATTACCCGGCAGTCTGGAGTTCGAAGCCTGCCCGGGCCCTCTGCATCTTGCCACACTTGGAAAAACAGAAAGGATTTTATTTTTTCAAGAGAGTTTGGTGAAAAGCATGAATCACTTTTTTTTTTTTTTTTATCATTATTCTCTTTTTTTTGCCATGTTTTTGGGTAGCACTGAAAGAACTGTCCGCAATGTGTGCTGCACAACAACAACAGACTGCATCACCTAATCCTTTAATGTCACGCTATTAGCCTTAGGCCTGAGCAAGGCCTGGCTAGTTAGCCACTTAGCTCCACAGTTAAGTAGCTATTTCATTTCTTTCAGTATATACAGAATCAGTAATGGTGAAGTTCCTTTGTTTTGCCTCTAAACCAAACTTTGTGACAGTTCTGATGCCTGATATTAGACGGCAGTGTGTGTATATGACCTGAAGCTGTCCAGGAAGTTCCGATATATATTGTTTTCAATGCGTTTTGACTTCCTGACTCAGCGCCGCAGGGCTGCTTGACTCGTGAACGTACAGCAGAACTCACACTCCAAAAATGACAAACCTGATCTTGGGCCAACGAGCATCTAGCTGGTCACACGGTCCGCTAGAGGCTACGCAAAGAATCTTCTTGTCACCTGTCACGGTGAGAAAATGGTCCTTCACCACTGTGGGATGAGCAAGCAGCCCCAAGGTTGGAAACAGTGTTGCAGGTCTGGTTGCTTTTATTTTCATAAGCGTTAATACAAGGGTGGCTTTGCGCTCTCACGCTCGTCCCCAGGGCTCAGCCGCTTGACCGATACCGTCGTAAATGTTGTGGCAAATGACTCTGGCAGAGACGATGACCTCTGGCCTCAAGCTACCTGGAGAGAGCACGGAGGAGAGAGAGGGTCGCTGTGCACACAGCCTGTGCCGGCATGCGTGACTATAAGTGCGCGTGTGAGTCGGCGCACGTTTGAATTCAGGTCTTGTGCACCTCCTTCACACCTGAGCGCCCCACGTCGCCCCCATCTGGGCTCTCCCGGGAGACAATTCCAAGGATAAAAAGATGCGTTTTTAGAGATGTTCGGGTCGTTGCAGCACACACACACACACACACACACACACACATCCTATTTTCAATTACCATGTTAGACATTCGCCCCCTCAGCCCCACTCCCTGCTGTACTGTAACGGTGGGGATTTAATACATACACACTGTGGTGTCCTTCACATCAACAGGTGCTGCTTCTTCTCGCCCTCGCAGACCCAACAGTGAGAGGCGTCAGCTACTACTTTGACCTCGGAGCCACTCAGCAGTGGCTGCGCTTGTTTCGCCTCTCAACGTCCCCCATGTGACTAATGCGCTTTCACAAAGAGGTTGTAGGAATACGAAGTATTAAATATCAAATCACATTCAAACCTCAGTAGATTTGAGTACATTTCAACTGAGAACATCAGAAAGGAAGCTGGAAAATGTATTTTTTCTGGTAATGACCAGTGGTGGCCTTTATGCTTCCAGCACCACTGTAATAGGCCATTGCTGCTGTCGCTGGCAGGGTTAGCCAAGGTGGATTAATGCAGGGCAATGGGTCATCATTTCAGAAAAAAGGCTCATGGGTTGTAAAGGCAGAAATGCAAAGATGCTGTTTGGAGACAATTTAAAAAATTTGCCAGTCTGAGCTCCCAAAGTGCATGAAACGTCCATTAGGTTAAAAAAAGAAAAAAGACCACAAACCTTGCGCTGAAACCCGTCTCTGGGTTATTCTAAGCTTATCCAGCGTTTTCTCTGTTGCCGCCTCACAAGCAACCAGGGACCAGCAACAGATAAAACTTTTCGACAGATCAGGTTAACATTTGAGAAGGAGCATTTTGAAGACGTGTCATGAAAGCACCGCGGCAGACGTGACCTTTTCAAACCCTTAAATACATTGCAAAAAGTGAAAAGTCCCCAAAAAGCTGAGGTTAAGTCGAGGCAGCGAGTTACGGAGGCCCTTTGGGTGGTGCATGCAGCAAAACACCGCAGAAAAACTTGATTTAATGCCCGGCAGCTGTGTTTGGCTCTGGTTAATAAAACGCTGGTGTTTCCTGAATGAGGAACTGATGGGGGATTATGTCCTTTATGGCTCCTGCAATATAAACAAAGCCATCTCAGCTTTTACGGCCCAGACCTGTGATTCCACCTGTTCCCGCATATAGGAAGCAAAACTTGAAAAATGCAGCTGGGAAAAAAAAAAGTATTCTTGTTTGTTTATTGTGTCGGCTGTGTCGTCTGTGGCTGCATCGACGCACAACATGCGTGACGTACACGGCAGAGCGGGAAGAGCACGTGCGACGCCAATACGCTGAACTAAAACAGGTGTTTCTGTGTGAATGAGAATGAGAAGCAGATCTGCTGAGGCTTGGGACGAAAACAAACAGCCTTATGGTTGTATGATTTTTTTTTTTTGGTGAAGTAAAAAAAAAAAACCCACAACAAATCTGCAGCAGATGCTTGAATCCTCTCAGGGAGCCTCTGAGCCGCCGCATTGAAAAGTCCTCCAAAAATGTTTCAATATTTCCATTCAAGTGTGCATAAAAGCCGCACACGTGCTTTTTCTTTCCTCCTCTTCCTTCTTCCTTTATCGTTTATTTTTTAAAAAAAAAAATGTTTGCAATGCATGTGGAAATGCAGCAACTGTTATTTCCTTGTTATTCGTGCCACTTGTCCTCGAGCCAAATTTAGGTTGGAGCGAGACCTCGGCACGTGCCGGGATTAGAAATGTTTGCTCCATTTGACTGAGCTGCTCTGCTTAAAGTGCAGATTCTCCTTTTTTTTTTTCCCCACCTCCTTACTTGAAACGAACTGAGCCGAACCAGAACTCAATTCAGGGAATCTCACGGCTCCTGGAGACTGGGTGAGACGGTGCGATAAAAGCTCACGGCAGGTCTCGTCTCACTTCGACCGAGAATTTCCTGGCTTAAAGTGATCTGAGGTGAGGCCGAATCCTTTTCTCTTCGCCGTCGCTCGGGCAGTTTTCCTTCTTCTCACCCCTCCTTCCGCCTCGCCATCTCGGCAGAACGCGACGCCCAGCGGATGGCTTTCAATTCTTTGGGGAAGTGGCTGAAATAAAGTGCCTGAGTCTGCGGGCGAGCGCTCCGTATTGAGCTCTCGCACTTCTTTCAATTTCTGCTCTAATGGCGTTCACAAACATCTTCAGAAATCCTCCGCTGCCAGTAATGGACTTCTATTCAATTTCTGCTTTACACTCATCCAACCAAGTGCCACCGTCTACGCTTTTTTCAGAACATTTCTGACAATATTATCTCTCCCGGCCGTGCAATGGCTGCTTTTTCCATCACAGTCACGCAGCGAATAATCAGTAAATAAACACGCACGTGCACGTACACACACATACACACACACATTTTGACAGGATTGTCAGAACAAGTGGTGGACACACGCACACGCACACACACACACAGCCACACGCACACACGCACACACACACACACACACACAGCCACACAGCCCAAATGGGAATAATAACAAATGATTTCCACTGGGTTGGGTTATAATCTGAAGCTGATTCATTTACTTTTTTCCTTCCCCTCCATCACCTGTTAACAACAACGGCTGAGTAATTGAAAAGATCTGACAGTGTGTCTGCTCCCTGTGAAAGGTAATATTCTTTGATCTCCTATGATGGCTTTTAGAATTTAAATTCAGCTCTCAGTTTTTATGAATAATTTAAATGAAAATGTTGAGCGGGGCAGATAAGACAGCACTCCTTCGCCCCGAGCTGCCTTTAGATTCCTCTGAATATGCACCCTCAGTCTTTTTGAAGGGAAATACTGCACGGCACAATAGTTCGTTTAGGGAAAGATCAGTTCCTGAGTGATATACTACAACCAGCTCTGACCACAGGCGTTTGCTTTGAGGGCTTATTTCATGCAGTATGCATTCATAGTGGATGTTTTTTTTTTTTTTTTTTAATCAAATATTAAATCAGGGTCTTTCTTTATTCTATTTTTTTATTTAGTGTGTCTGGCTGTTTTAAGTTGTCTACGTGCTGAGACCGCAGATGCCACCGCCACAAATCACGAGGCTTCATGGGAGATTTATTTCTCATCGTGTGGTAACAAAGTGCTCGTTGCGGTGAAGCTGACGAAAGAACTGTCTCATCTGACAATCTCATGGGTGCAATCTGGATGGGTTTTTGTCACCTGAACATGTTGTTTAAACTTATTTGGCATTAATAATTTCTGTCACGATATTTAGAAACCAGTCTAATTAATCAACTTATTTAAGTTTTTTTATAGATCAACAGTTAATCGAACTTGAATGTTGAATGTTTTTTGGGACCAAATTATTGTATCAAAAGTATAGATTGTAATGCACCTACCAACCAGGCCTTTTGTTGCAACCAGAGGCCAACGCTCACAAATTCCAACAAAAACAAAAACTCGCCCTGCAGCAACATTTCAGACCATGAAATAAAAGAGAAACCTGACTGTCATGATTTGTGGGCTTTCAAACAAAGGTTACGTGTGATGTGATGTGACTCCGATATAATGCACGTACATTTGCTACCGAGTATTCGTAGTAGCCCAGGATGTGGATCACCTCAGACTGTGGTCATTTCACCATGACATCAGAGCAGGTGGAAGAAAGATGTGATATTAAAAGGCATAAATGCGTTCACAAAATGGATTCTTACCAGTAGGTGGCAATGAACCTTCAACACTGGGCCTTTAAATTGATGAGGCATTTTGACCAGCAGTTGACTGAGAAAAGAGATGTTTACAAGAAGCCTTGAGGATATAAAACTAAACTCCCTCCCTGAGTGACAGAGGTGACAGGCAATCAATAAGCTGCTAGGGAGCTGTAGGCGCTTCATTAGATGCTTATTTTACTGATGTTTAGACTAAGAGGCAGCGCTTTAGAGGGCTTAATGGCACATGTCGACTCTGGGGAGTTTGGAGCGTGTGTGGCTCCCCCCTTCCCTCCCTGGGCGATGTATCCTGACTTGGCAAATGCTAAAAGGATCAACCAGATGCTGAAACATCTGTGGGCTTAATTCATTGACTGAACACTCCATATGGGGATTGTCCTTTGGTGCTGCGGGTGAGAAATAATTCATCCTTTTACCATTCATCCTTCCCACAGCAGCTCCTGTCACATGTTGGCAGTCTCTGGGGCGTGCAGAGTGTGGCGGGGAGGGCGTCACCTGTTGAGACGTACGGCAAAACTAAAAATCTAATCAAAACTGCTTTTATTATAATTTTGACCCAGACTGAAGGAACACCCTCGGGGGGGCTTTGTTTTTTTGGAGGGGGAGTTCATAAACTGTGCGCACACCTTGTGCCACTCTGGGCCTGTGAGGACCAGAGGATTAAGAATAGCTTGCTAACTGCTCTGCTTCAGTTAAAACTGCTTTAATACAAGATGTTCGTCATATAAAAAAGAACGGTGAAAAGTCTGGTTGTGCATTTGTTGAGCATAGTGTGTGTTAGTGAGCGGCTTACACAAACACACAAAGCTGACAGTATTTGTGAATTTACTTACTAAGCCCACATTTTTCTTCATATCAGGCTGCAGGTCTCTTGGATGTGCATTTTACAGTCATTATTACCACTCGCCAAAGTCATTGATGTTTGAAAAAGCGTACTAAGTTCAGTAAAAAGCTGCGGTGCGGTGACTGTCTGCTGATGTAGGTCAGCCCTTCCTCCCTACGTCTTCATCAGCTGGCTTCCTCATTATCAATGCCTGGTTGGGGGTCTTCAGCTGTGATGACTTCAGGACTTCTAGTATTTGAAATTACCAGTCACATTGTCCACATAGTTCCATTATACTCTGTTTTTTTTTTTTTGTTTGTTTATCCTTGTTCTATGCATTGCAAGCAGGCACAATTTTGGCGACATGTTTGATTTATGCCAGTGATTAAAAATGCTTTGAAAAAACAAAACAAAAAGCATCTACAGTTATGGCTGAGCATCAAAAGTACATTTACAGGTCACTGCTGAAAATGCTGTGACATCTGCTGAAGGAGCACATGAAATAGTTTTGCTCAGTACTGTGTTCATAAAATTTTCTTTTTCTTTTCTAAAGGCTCCAAGCGCAGACTTTGAGGAAAGGACGACCTGTTTGTTTTTTTTTATTTTGCTCCCTTCGCCCTCGTCATTTTTTGTGATGGGATCGTGACCCTCGGAGCGAAAAACAATGTTGTGTGACTCTCAATGTCTCTGAGTGGCTGCCATGTTTGTGCCCGGGCGCCGCAGAAATGCATCCGTCGTTTAATCGATCCGTGACCCCATGAGACCTGGTGGACGAGAAATAAGTCCAGAAGACTCCCCCGCTGCTTGTATCGACGAGCGCCGCGGTCAGAAGTTTCTCCAGGCAGAGAACAGATGGATGACAGTGGTTCAGGTTGTCCGGAGTTGAGTGCTTACATATATTTCACCTTTGCAATATTGGTAAATTGAATGCATATAATACAGTGATTAAAAATTTTTAATTTACATTTAAAATGTACAAATATGTTGTTTTCCCGGGACACAACATGTTTGACAGCCCTGCTATAAAGAATGAGGGACTTCCAAGTGAACATTTTCAAAGGTTGCAAAAGAGAAGTTATCTTCCTTTAACACCATAACAAAACTCTAGAATTAAAATTTAATTTTAGACAATTTCAGACTCACTGAAGTCTATGCTGGACAGGAGTTGGAAGGAAAGGTCTCACTGAACAACCCACTGCCTCCTTCACTCTGCAGGAACCCGTGAGGACGACGACGACGACAATATCTGGAGGGGAAGTCTTTTGACAGCACCTTTTGTTCTCTGACAAGAAAACATCCTTACATGGTGGCAGTTTCTTTGAGGCAGCTCATTCTTCCGTGTCAGCTACAGCCAAAGTACTGCAGAGGGGCTGAATCAAGGGAGAAAGAAAGGAGTAGTGAAAGTGGGAACGGTTAATGGAAACAAAACTGATCGGGAGGAACGAGTGAGCGAAGCGTCTGCATGTTGAGAGACGTGAGTGTGCTGTCCAAACGCATCACTCAGCCGCTGGTTGACTCTGCAGCAGAAACCTGGACTGACGCACAGGCTGGATGTTTAAAATCTGACAGAATGATTCATGTAAAGCCCACCAATAGACCGAGAAATATTCTATTGAGGCCAGGCTGCAAAATATTCAAATCCCCTCCAACCTGGACAAGTTCAGCTGGCCGTTCATTAGACTCAAAACACACAAAACACTTGTTTATTCATTTATTTATTTTTTAAACCCCCCTGATCCCCCCCACCCTACACAAAGGAGGAATTGCAGGGAGATACGAGAGACTTGTAGCAACCTTTTCTGTCAGGTGAAGAATGGCAATGAGCAGAAAAACCATTGTCGAAGGAGGAATTTGCATTCTAATCTCTGCAGCCGCAGCGAAGGCCTGTGGGCCGAGTCGGCGCACATTGTTTACTCGCTGACTTCTGATAAACCTGGCAGAATAAAACTGCGGCAACATTTAATTTATGTGAGACACACACACACACATTACCTTCTTCTCTGTGGCACGTTATAAACAGTTTTTTTTATATATATAAAAAAGTGCATTTAACACAGGGTTACAACATCCCTGCAGGTCTGGACACCGGGCATGATGGTGTTTATTATCAGAGGAAAAAGACATGTTAATTGCAGCGCTCGTGTCAGGCTGGGGTGGGAAGTTCTCTTAATGTAGGCAGCATAAGTATGAATTTTAACATCTTTAAATTATTGCTGTTGCTAACAAGGCACCAGGGAGGGCCAGGAGTGGATTAATGCGATCCCTGTTAAAGAACCCCAGTGGCTGCATTCGATATGAGGACTAGCGCTGGGACTGTGGGCTCTTAATGAGCGAGGGCGCTACTATCAAACAGCCAGAGAATCCTAACGTGCGCACCAGAGAGGTCCAGCTCTAAAAATAGAGACAGGGCGGATGTGGGAGAGAAAAGTAAAAGGATGCTTAGAACTCTGCAAATGGGAAGCATTACATTTTTGAAATTTGACCTAATTCGCTGTCATCCACAGAACCATTCTGGAGTTTTACGGAGGGAAATCATTTCAAACCCATGGAAAAAGTCAAACGTGAGGTCTCCATCTTCATTCTTGTGATTGGAGGAGTCAGTAGTCTGGCTGCAGCCTTGTCTTTGCCACTTCTGTTCACTGGCTGTTGTTAGTGTGCTTGGAGGAATTCTTGTGTACTTGGCCTGCCTGTTTCCCTATGACTGCATAGCGATTTCAGCTTCCTCCCACATTTGGATAGTGGTTGTTGTGTTTTTACCCTGTGTGTCTCTGTGATGAATTACTGTCTTAAAAACCCTAAAACTGAGTCCAGCAAAAAGCTCAAAGGGTTTTGTTAGTGGCTGTGTCTCAATTCAGGGTCTGCATCCTTCGAGGCATGCATTTGAAAGGAAGTTGCGTCATAGCACTGCGTGAAGGCTTGTCCCAAATCCCAAAAGTCCGAAGGATGCTCCAAATGCGCCCTCGAAAATGCGAGAAAAGTAATCGGTTAAAAGTAGGGTGCATTTTCGAGGGCGCGTTTGGAGCGTCCTTCGGACCTTTGGAAATTGGGACAAGTGTGGGGCCCATAGTTGTGTTATGGACAGTACTTAATGATTTCAGTTGATTTGTTTTTACTTCATTATTATTTCCAATTGCTGTAATATTTTCGTTTCACCGGCAATAGTAGAGGGTAGGCTTTAGCGTAGATTCAAATATATTCGAGTATATTGCACACAGGCACATGTAGGACACCTATAGCTGAAAGGAGGGAGGTCCTGATTCTGCTCGGGCTACCGATCGCCGATTGGAGAAAAATTGCTAAGCCAATGCTGGTGTGGGCGTCATATTGCAGAGGTTGGGAGACAATAATAAACTGTGAAAACCACACAAGTACGCCTGGACCTTCTTCTTATCGTCCCTGTGCGCAACAAATCTTGGAGGCACCGCTGGGATAGATTAATGCCGCATTCAGCGTGGTCCGGAAATAAACAGGGATCGCCTTCGATCAAGACAAGGTGCGCGCAGCTTCGGGGGCACAACTACACCAAAGACGATGGATCTGGAAGAGTTGGCAGAGATCGTGTCACAGAAATTGTGGCTTCTGCAACTGGACCAGTTGAAAAAAGTAGGTGTTGAAGCCAAAATCCCTACTGGAATTGTCACGACAAGGTGGGCGTTGGTCAAACAAATTACCGAATTCATGGACAAAGTAATTGATGATGAAGACGAATGTCGCCATGCATCATCTGAAAACATTGTTAAAGAAGCTTGAACAAATAACAACTGACACAGAAAACTCTGAAATAGGCACAGAAAACATTGCACTAATTAGCCAGAAAACACATGAACACATGATGTAGCTGAAAAATACTCACAGCTTCAGTTAAACAGCCAAGCCCTACAAGATGAAGTGAGGAGGCTGAGTGAACGAATGAACAGTGCTTCGTCAAGTCAAGTTTCAGCTCCACTAAATGTAAACAGATTTCCAGAAGTAACAATGAGGAGAGAATTCAAGACCGACTGTCATTCAGAAACTTCAAACTGCAACAAATTGATTGAGGACTGAGTAAGGGACACAGTGAGGCTGAAATTATGGAAGCTGTGATCAAATCAATCAGCCCAGGTTTGAGCATCCGTGACATGTTGGAAATAAAAAGTGACTTGAAAAGGACAGTTCTACAAACCTGTACCACCGACTTGCAAATATAACACAAGATATCCGTGGGTCTCCTCAGAACTTCCTCTTCAGAGCCATTGACTTAAAAGATAGGCTGTTACTAGCTTCCAGGGACGTCGACTCAGAAAAACAATACAGTATGGAGCTCATCCAAAAAGAAATTCTTGAGGTCTGTTAGTACTGGGCTGTTAAGTGACAATATCAAGTTCCAGCTAAAACCCTACCTTGATGATCAACAAGTGACGGATGAAATGCTAATGGAACGGATGAACGAGACAGCTAGTGTAGAATTTGAAAGACTTCAAAAACAAATGTAAAACATGATCAGCAAAATTCCCAAAGTAAATGAAACAGTTTTTTGCTGGGGGTCAATTTAAACCAGTGGTTCTCAAACTTTCTCTGTCACGCCCACCTTGGAGGTAGAAAATCTTTCATGGGGCTAAAAGCCCCACATTTGACGTGGCTGTGTCTTGAGGGATCCTGATGAGCCTGCAAGTTGTCCCATGTCTCTAGGACAAAAAAGTCAACTTTGTCCCCATGACCCCATAGACTTGCATGGCATCAGGGCAGCAGTTCACAAACTTTCTCTGTCACGCCCCACCTTGGAGGAAGAACATTTTTCATGCCCCCCCCAAAAAAAATAAAAATAAAAAAAGCCAAAATGGTGACAAAATAGTTTTTTTTCAGATTCACTGAAACAACATAAATGTGCAAATAATGTTTTACCTTTGGCACACCACTTTTTGTGATATCAAAACCAACATTCTTTTTTTTTTTTTATCATGAACTTTCATTTCACATTCATTTCACTTTTCTCTTCATTTATGAAATCATTTATTTTGTACAAATAAACAACTTTAGCAAATCACTCTTTGTGACATCAAATCCTGAGCATTACTTTTTAAACAAGAATACTCCTTTCACTTTTCTGCTGTGCAAATAACTTTTTTTTGGCAAACCACATTTGTAACATCCACCATCCTGGCTTCCCTGTGAAACAACACAGCTGTATGTTGTGCTCCCATCTCCTCACAAAGTGCAGAGAATAGCCGCCTTTCAGGGGTCTTGTTTTGATGAAATTGACCACATCAACATCAGCCATGCGACAACATCACATTTTCTACCTGCCACACGGGATGACGTTGAGCGTTGCGTGCGCTAACTCATAATATCGCGCCAGTCGCGGCGTATTACGTTCTATCAGCGCTCGAAAACTGTTCATTGTCCTCTGGCTTTTTCGCTTGCGGCTCGCGCATTAGAAAGAAAATAGACCAGACGCAGAGAAACACGTGCCACCCACTTTGAGAAACACTGCCCTAACCTACGTTCTGACAACAGCAAAGCTGAACTCCACAACACACAGGTGGATTTCTGAGTTGGCAGACTTCACATTCTCAAACAAGTATTTCCCTGGCGGAGTCAACAGAGATGCAGATGGCCTGTCGCGAATGCCTCTTGACATGGAACAGTACATGTCCACCTGTTCCCAGCAAATGGAACCAGAGGTAATATCAACTGTGAACCAGACACTGCAGGTTGAGTCAGTTGAACATGAGCCATTTATGTGTTCAGCCACCATCACCGCAGCATGTAATGAAGTAGAACAAGAACAGGTATCCTCTCCAGTTGCAGAAATCTCTTTCGAGAACCTCAGGAAAGCACAAGAGGATGACCCAGTTATTGGCACTGTGCGAGAGTATGTCATGACAGGAAAGTGGCCTCAGCTAAGGGGAAGGGGTTGGCACGATGACATCTCTGTTCTAAGCAGGGAGAGAAGCAAACTGTTTGTCAGTAACGAAGGTATCCTGTACAGGAAGTCAGTGGCTAGAGCTCAGCTAGTGCTGCCCAAAGTATTCCACAAACTGGTTTATAGGGAACTCCATGAGGAGATCTTGATGACCTTGGTGTCGAGTGGACACTCCAGTTAATACGTGACAGGTTCTACTGGCCCCACATGCAAAGGGACGTGGACCATTATGTAACAAAGGTGTGTAGCTGCCTGAAACGAAAGCGTCCAAACAAGCCAACTAGAGCACTGTTGGTTAACATTGTGACAAGCTACCTCTTTGAGGTGGTTTCGATTGATTTTCTACACTTAGAGAGCTGCAAGGGGGGGTATGAATATAGCCTGGTCGTAATAGACCATTTCACATGATTCGCCCAGACATATGCATGTACAAACAAGTCAGCAAAAACAGCAGCTGAGAAGATCTTTGGAGATTTTGTGCTCAAACTTGGGTTTCCTGCTAAGTTGCATCACAATCGGGGCAAGGAGTTTGACAATAGGCCGTTCTCCAAGTTGGAAGAGTACTGCGGCATCCAGGGCTTGCGTGTTTCAATTCAGAGTCTGCATCCTTCGGAGCATGCATTTCAGAGGAAGTTGCATCATAGCACTGCGCGAAGGCTCCCAATTCCCGAAAATCCAAAGGACGCTCCAAATGCGTACTTGGAATGTGCCCTACTTTTAGCCGATTCGAAGGATACACCGCTACTATCCTTCGCGTCCTTCGGTATCCCATGATGCTTTGCGTGCTGCTGCAAAACATGGTGGGATCCTGGGAAGTCAGCTGAAATCAGCGGCATGTACTGGCAAAGACACAATGTATAAATTTAAGTATTGAAATTTCACATAACATATTCAATTTTTAACGTAGGGTTTTTACTTATTCGAACATCCAACGCCATCGTTAGATAGCGAACCAATGGTTAGCTTGATGCTATGAAAACATCACTTCCGGGGTTGGCCAGCAGAAGGGAACGGCTGTGACGCAACCAGGAAATACGCCGAAGGCTACACCATCCCGTGTGGTTACCGGGGAGGCAGGTTTTGGTTCGTCCTTCTCAGGTGGGTCCTGGGAGAACGCTTCCTTCAGACGGAGGACGCTTCGTTCGAAGGATGCAGACCCTGAATTGAGACACAGCGCAAGTGTGTGCGGCCTGTTTTTCTCTGCCTGTTTCCAGTTTCCTGGTTCCTGCCCTCTAGTACGATGTCATCCCAGGCCGCTCCGCTTCCCACCACCGTCCACACCTGCTCCGCTCCGGCGATCAAGCACCACCTGGTCACCGTCTGCTCGTCAGCGCAGTGCAGCGTCTCGGCTCCACTCTGCCGTCGGGCTCCTGCTGCAGTGTCTCTGCCTCTGTCTGTGTGCTTTGACCAAGCAGCCAGTCAGCTAGCGTGTTTGTGTGCAAACCCAAGCCTACCAGCAAAGCGCCTTGCTGGATCCCTCTTCCATACCCTCCATGAATTGATTCAGCTCTGCACCTCAGCTTCCTCTGCAGAACTGAGACAGTTGTTGCTGTAATGATGAGCCGCAGGAACGCCCACATGCTCGAGGCCACAGTAGATGCTCTAAGACATGGTGCCCCCTGGGGAGTCTCACCACCAGAGTCTTCTGGTCACTTGGATGACACTACAGTGAACAGTATGGAAACGTGCTATGGATTTCTGCCACAACAAACTTCCATCTAGTGGATTTCTTCCCATCCATGAAACTCATCGAAGTGAATCTGAAAATGCCGGCGGAGCCGCCGTCCACATCAACGTGAGAAGCGACTGGGTTTAAAGTTCAATTTTGCCATTTTTTAAAGAAAATATAAATACGCTTAGCTGGTGTGATGAGATGCATCATGATAGTGCTTTTCCTCAAACGGCGCCTCCACCAGGTGATTAAAGAAGACCGTCTTTCAGCTAATTAAACTGAGACGAGCTCGGCGGGAAGTTACTTCTTCCAACGGCCAAAGATAGAGAAATAATCCTGTCAGAGTTGGTCAACTTGCGTGCGCTCTTCCCTTCCTTTGTCTCTCCTCTCCCTGCAAGTGTCTCCCCCTCGCTCTGCGACTGTCGCCTTGGCTCGCCTCTTATCGCACTTGTTCAGCCGGCCGCTGAGATTTCCAGCAAATCAAGCTACTTGGCATTGCTTGTAGCTTCTTCTTTTTTTTTTTTTTTTGCATCTCCCTGCTTTTCAGTGTTTTTTAATATCCTTCCACCTGAGTCATTTCCCGTTTGCCTTATCTCGCACCTCTGCACCGGTGACATATGAGGATATATATAGATTCATGGACCTTTTTTTCCCTCCGCTAGTTCAACTTTCTTCCTCAAACCCGAGGGGGTTATTTTCCTCATCCAGAAGTTGCGGGCCATGGTTAACCGGCGTCATAGAGGACATGAGTGACACGTGGTAATTTTATTGTGTCGTAACATGGATGAATGGGCTCCCTGGCAGCAAGGTGTTTTTCAAGCTGTTGTGGTAAACAGGCAGGTGGTAATCACAGGTATTTAGTGTGCGCCTTATGACAAGCTATAACATGGCGTTATACAGGGGCTGTATTTCACGTCAGTGATTTGCACAGTTACACGTTGAGGACAACAAGGCAGCAGGCTGCCCAATAACAGAAGGGCATTGTGCAATCAGAGAGGGGAAACTGCTAGTTTGGTTGTAGTTTATTGACTTTGGCTCTGCAAATTCAAGTGGAATCAAGTGGTTAAAAGCCGTGATTATGATTCGCCCGTTGGGGTCATCAACCACCAAAACTCACTGCCTTGAAACCAGCTTTCTTCTCAGCCACCACCAGGGAACAAATCTAAGGGGAGGAAAGGTGTGAAAATTAATGTCTGCATCAAAATTTAATTTCCCACTCGTTTAGTTTAATCAGTGTATATTTTATACTTACAGATATCAGACATTAAGAAAAATAAAAACATTTTAAATTAAATCTAGGCCTTTGTTTATGTACTCCTATACCTCTACCCATGTTTGCACTTACAAATATCAATATTAGCAGACCACACAGTAGCTGCACTGCAGTGAATTTGCTAATAGCAGTAGGCAATGCAGTTTTGACATGCAGCTAAACTTACATGCTGAAACGATAAACACAGAGATTAGATGTGAAGCAGCTTTAAAAAGTGTAGGGTAGGGTATTGGGAATTGTATTGGGAAGTTATCTTTTAATTATTATTTTTATTAAAACATTACGATAACAATCCTTTTAAGAATGCGTCATGGAGAGCAGACCTCTGGGGCATCAAAAGCTAATGAAGTTTTAGATGAATTTTAATCAAGCAAAAACTGCTGTGAAAATAAGGTGCTGGTTTTTGACTACAAACATTATTTGGGCTCAGACTTTTCATCACTAAGTTATTAGTCTTCTGGTAGTCGCTGAATTATCAAATCAGAGAACTGTAATCTCAGCATTAAATGCACGTTGTTTCCAAGAATCGTGACCAGACTTGCAAATTCCAGTCTATGTACTGTAACTTATACATGTTGGACTTGATTGATCTGTAATTTCTATGAAGAATGAGTATGACCCAGCACGCTGACTGAGCTGACAGTCCTGAAAACTGGCCATCAATAATCTGGACGGTAATAATTGGGGAAGCGGTGATGCGGTATGTCACAGTCGGCGGCTATCTCTGTGTTTCAGCACACAGTGGACCTGAGGGAGCGAGATCTGTTTGAACTGCCTCACCTCAATCTCAGCACACACCTCCTGACTAATGCCAGCCATGTTTAACAACGACTCGCCTTATCACATGTGCACACAGGCACAGAGAACAGCCGGTGAAATCAATCAAGCACGGAAAACTTTGACAGTTGATGCACAAAAAAAAAAATCTGTCATAAGAAAGTTAGAAAACATTAAGTGACAAGTTGGGAATTTGCGAACTTTGACTTTGTTTAACCTGCTGAGCCTGCAGAAACATCCTCCCATCTTGGAAAGCTCCCATCTGAAGTGTTTAGAGGCAGTTTAATGCTAACAGTTGGCGTCCCTTGAGAAGAGACGGGCTGGAGCTACTGGTGGGGTTTGACTGCTGCAAGGTGCCCTTCCAAACCACAGAAGAAGACTAAGACATAAATGTACGCTCGTATAGAACGGATAGTGCGAGTGTGAGTCTAGTGTGGATGCTACTGCATCCGTGTTATAGGATTTTGATTATATTTGAAATTCAAATAAGAACTAAAAGTAGCCCTGAAGATTAGCTTCAGGCTACACGATACTGAAGAATAAATCCCAACTGATGTTTGGCAGGATTTGTGTTTTTTTTTTTTTTGCTTTTTTGTTGATGGTGTATCACGGGTCATGGGGTAGAGGGTCTTTACTGTGAAAGTTGGTCTCTACTTTTCAAAAAAAAAAAAAAAATTCTGAAGTAGCTACAAAGATGCCATTAAACCTTATTTATCAGCGAGCATTTGAAGGCTGTTTAACAAGAACAAAATCGCAGTTGCAAAAAATATCTTGTAGCTCGATAGCAAACATCTGTCTAGACTTCTGAGGACACGATAGAAAGAAACTGAATTGTTTTCATGGAATGTGCGTCTTATGGTTCACCAGCACACCGACACCTCTCAGTGGTCTGGTCTGGTCGTTTTTACTTTCTCTTTTTCTCCCTCCCCTCACTGTATTGCGAGCGCCGCACTTGGTTCCTGCGCAGCCATTTTGACAGCTTTGTCTGCGCCATCTGCATGTTCCCTCTGCAGGCTCCGACTCCAGGACATTAACGGAGACGTTGACGGCTGCCCTCTGACCGCTCACTACAAAAGCTGTGACGTGGTTCCACTGCCAGCTCCGATGGGTCCCAGATTTTACTGCATTAATGCGACAATTTAGCAGAGACCCTCTCAGGCATCTTTTCAGCAGCCTCTTTTTTCTCGCCCATTTGGGCTGACAGGCAGCAGCGCGCTGAAAGGAGTCTCGGAGCCGCTGCACCGTCACCACGGATGAACCTCTCAGTCCAGACGGTCATGTGGGGAGACACTAACGAGCCTTGGAGCCAAAAAATTTAGAGAGAAGAGCACCATCTTCTTCCGCTGGGAGGCTTTTTCAGCGGTTATCAAAAAGCAGAGTGAGCAACCAGCTGGCTGGTTCATGGCGCCACCATTAGGGGGCGGTTTCAGGTGTAGATGATCCATGGGTGCACACACAGTTATATAAACTCCCTCTGGGGTTGTAGTTGGAGACCTATAATTAGTTTGTGTACAGTGGGGCAGCCTGCGATGAACTGGCGACTTGTCCAGGGTGTCACCCTGCCTTCGCCCTAAGACAGTTGGGATAGGCTCCAGCAGACCCCCGTGACCCTGAGCTCGGGAAGAAGTGGGTATGGAAGATGAATGAATGACAGTGGGGCAGCTGTGGCTCAGTTGGTAGGGTCAGCTACGAATTGATGATCAAAGGGTTGGCGGTCCAAATCCCAGCTCCAACTGTCCACATGTCTTAAGTGTCCTTTGGCAAGACACTGAACGCTGAATTGCTCCCAATGGGGCTAGGCAGCGCTTTGCATGGAAGCAGCCAGGTGTATGAATGTGTGTGTCTGAAAGGGTGAATGAGAGGCCATTGTAAAGCGCTTTGGGGTGAAGGTGCTGGAAAGCGCTATATAAGTGCAGTCCATTTACCATTTGTCCTCGCTCATATTGCAACTTGCCGAGTGTTTTCTTAGGGCGTGTTTTCATTGCCTCGCCTCGCCACGGTACGGTGTTAGGGTGTTAGCACTGGCCGCTACACAGTTGTACGGGGTACTGTTTTGGTACCTCTATCGTTGAGGGGCCAAGCGAGCCACCAAGTTTAGTGGTGACGTAGTGACAAGCAGGGCACTGGATTGGCTCAGTGTCCTCGTCGATGTGCCCTGTCGGAGCGGACATCGACGCCAACTCCTTCTTCGCAGCTTTCGTGTCAGGTACATTTTACCGTGAATACAAGTAGCTACTATTGATGTTGTACAAATACATTTATATGTGTATACATTTTTTGAAAGCAGATATTTCAATAGATTGTTTTTTTTGTCTTTTGGGGAGGGGCAGGCGAACTGGGCATGCCCTCGACGTCGCGGGTGTGTTCAACCATAATCGCAAAAACGACGAGTGGCAAATGGCGCAGCGCTCGGAACAAATCGAGTTGCTCCTGCTTGAGGCGCGGCGAGCTAGGGAATCCGAGGAGCCTTGAGGCGAGAGGAAATACGGATTCGTCGAGAGGACATGGCTCTTCGCCCGCGAGGAAGCCTCAAACACCGCGGCATTTAACAACGCCATCCTTGGCAGCTCATAAAGGCTATTTCAAATAAGTAGGAGGCTCTATTTCGGCCGTGTTTACAGTCTGTTTTTCGATTGCTCTTTAATAAATGCTATTTTCCCATTATATCTGTCTCGTGTTAACATTTGCTGAAAATATAAAAGTTGCAGCAGGTATGAAACAACCTCTACTTTGTCCATTGCTGCGCTGTTGTGTGTCGTACAGAAATTATGCTGACGAAAAAATTGTCCCGCTTTACTGCGTCGACTCCACCCGCGGTCTCGTGATCACAGAGCCAATGAAAACACAATTGTACCGTGGCGAGACGAGGCAATGAAAACACGCCCTCAGAGGGACTGAATGGTCTTCTTGCTTTGCTGTCATTGATGTTTTGGGATTTGTTTTTGTTGAGTCCTTAAGTGGTAAAGAGACTCTGTGTATTTCTTTCTAAGGGATTTTTTGATATATGGATTATCTTTATATCAAGGTGTTTCCTTCTCTTCAAGTGCTTCTCTGACACTTTAAAGATGCCCGTGCTTGATTCCAGGTAGCTGTAGCCACTTACTGTCCCTCAACTTCAATTCCTCTGCTGGAGTTGATGCTAAAGTGACTGCAAATATTTTAGATTGATGATTAAGTGGAAGAGTTTCATTGTTTTGTTTTCTTTTTCTTTTTGGACAACAGCCGGTTTTAAACTCCATTTATTTATTTTTCTGTTGAATCATTGTTCATAACTGCATTATGCTTTCTGACTTGGCATCACCACTAATATTTGTGGGCACAATCGTCAGTGTGGCATTGTTAAAGCCTACGCACCTCTTGTTTTCAGCGTTTTTCAGCTCATGGAAATTCTCCCACAACTAATTAATTCTAAGTACTCTTAACTTTCCCCGCAAAGCCTTTCTGTGTCGTCCCAAACAGTTTGAACAAGTTCAGATGAAAAAGGTAACGAAGCAACTTGACAAAAACAAAACAAAACTCCCAAATGACAACCATGTATTTCTGAGATTTCTTCTTGGCGCTTCAAACATCTCCAGTGGCACCTGTTGCCTTCCTGTCCAGGTGCACAGAGAGGGAGGTGACATGGTGGAGGGTTGGAGGGGCTTCATCTCATCCCATTGGGGCGACCGTGGCTGGGATTCCTCGGCGCTGAGGTCACCCTGGTGTCCTGGACCCTGTCTACTCCTCCTGGTTGCAGCTCATGCTGCCCTCCTCATGAGCTCCCAGCCATATCCAGTGACAAACTTTCAAACACATGCATATACATGTGAATATACAATCCCACACAGAGGACAGGTTTGAGGGAAGAAACACAACAGCAACCTCCTCCACAGGGATGATTTCTGGTGAATAAATAACAATGCAGCATATGTGTTTTGATAAAAACACATTTGCTGCATATGCTGCCTACACAGGTTGGCTGGCAGACTTGTGGCTTGGATAGTGATATGGGAGGACTATCTGTTAGTTGTTTTTTATTATCATTATTATTTCCTAAAGTTTCATTTGGATCAACTTGTCGAGCAAAGTAATTTGTTCCCTGTTATGTTCACAAGCTCGTCCAGTTTAAATTTAGATATTTAGATTTAGCGTCACATAAGGACATGAGTTCTTATTGCTTATTGATACCAGATTCGATAAGCAGCTTCAAGGAAATTATCACTCCTGAAACTAATGAGAAATGTCTTTGGAAAAATTCTGAGAAAAGCGCCAATGAGGGCCTTTCTCTGACGGCTCCTCAACGACTGGCCTGGGATTCAGTGTGTGAAGGCACAATATGTAGAACTGATTCTGATGGTTTTCCTCAAGTGCCTTTTCCAACAATCATGTGGTGCCTTCCTGGGCCAATATGGAGCATTTTTGCCTCTGTTGTCTTTGTGAGCAGTGACTAAAAGTCTATTGCAAGGATTTGAATGGAATTGAGATGAGACCTGTTGATGATCTTGGTTTGGTTGTCTGCAGCTGCTGACAAATGAAAAAACGTGACCTGGATGACATCTCAAATCAGTCCAGGTTAAAAAGCATTAGAAGTGTATGTGTGTCAGGTACTAATATCAGGGTGCTGGTTAAACTTATAATGGCATCTGTTGTTATTTGTGTGTCATGCAATGGAAGCTTTCCAAAACAAGACTGCCTGATTGCCTTTAATCGCCTCTGAAGTTATTAAAAGGGACTGTACATGTACATGATACCACTTCACCACTTCCAGTCGCAGTGCAATCAATCAATTGTATTTATTTGAGAGGGACAGAGCAAGTTACTGAAGCATGCAGGACTGTAAACATGCCAGATTGTAGCCATTAGATAATTTCCATTTGTTCCTCAAGTAAAAACGTATATTGAAACAAATGTAACCTTTTCTTTAAAATAAAACATTCCCTTTGATACATATGTGGACATAATAAATAACATGCATAACACAAAAAAGGAGTCGCTTATTGCCCCCTAGACACATGTAGTCTGTGCACAACATACAAGAGCTGATAAAAAGTTACTTCTGTGCTGCAAGTCCACTGCGGTGAACCGGTGCCCTGTACGTCCTCAGCAGCCAGCACATTCAAACTGAGCACATCCAGTAATAAAGTCACTGCGTGTGTGGGAGGATTTCCCTCTTTGTATTTTGTTTTTCTGCTTCCATTTCATCAAGTTATGATATCGCCAGCAACACAACTTTTCTATTAGCACACAGCAGAAGTTGTTTTTTCTAAAGTCTATTGAACGGAATTCGGCATGTCGCTGTTTTTTTTTTTTTCAAACAGAATCTATTAGCTGCTCGCCACCCACTAAATATTTAGTCTGTTTCCGTCAAGACTGGGCCAACATTCAGCCTCTCCTGACTGTGTGAGACGACGGAGTGGAGCCTCGCTCTCCCTCATCAATGAGGTGACTGCCAGATCAATCCTGATGGACTGAAGGCCTCCATTATTGGCTTGTAAGACATTACTGTTTTGCCATTATCCCTTAATTGTACTGAAGGCAGAAACACGCTGGTGCAGCTCCCTCTCCAGCGCGGCGCAGAATCAGATGAGGCACTAATAGTGCACGAGGCCCTGAGATGTCAACGGCTTTGTTGTCTGCACATTAACGGATTCATTACCAAGCAGTGATTTATTTACCCAAGTCAAGCCGATGCATTAACATTCAATGGTCAGAGAAAGAAATGGTTTCCAATTATTTTCTGTTTATGACAATGAAATGTCATATGGATGTTTTTTTTTTTGTGGGATGCTAAAGTAAATTTTTCGCGCGCTTGATACATCTGGTAAAGTGGAGGGAGGTTTAACTCAACTAGAGTGGCTGCTTTGTGCAGAAAGGGTGAATCATCTCGTGCTTTTTTTGGTCAGCGATTCCTTTGATAGGTTGGTTGCGCTGACAATAGAATACCGATGAAAGCAGAGAGAAATTTCATAAGTGGTGCCACGCTGGCTTTTATCTCACCTTCTTTCTTCCCCCCCCCCAAACAGTCAGGTTCGTTTAAACAGAAGATGTTCACCCTTGAGGGTTAAATGCACACGATAAAGTTTAATGTTGAGAATTAAAGGTGCGTTAAAGCCATTTAAAGTTCAGTTCTTTGCAGATTTATATAATGGCACTTCACTCTTCATACATTACAGGAGGCAGGTTTGAATATCAGGGTGCCTGTATAAAAGTGGATTACTGCTGCTGCTGCTGCTGCTGCTACTGGTCCTGTTGGTCCTGCTTGTCCTGCGGATCTCCCTCTATGGAAGTTCCGCTCTTCAGAAGCTGATCCAGCGTTCCTGGTCATTGGCTGTCTTTTGTCTCTTTGGCCAATTAAGACATTGGGCTGCAGTTGCATCTCTCAACGTCTGGAGATCCTGTCATCCAGGGAGTGCTTTCTGGTTGGTTCTGAAGCTTCCAAGGGCTCGTGGCTTTCACCGCACAGTGTCAACATAGGTCTGAAGTTAAAGAGCTGTCTCTTTTTATCTCTGGATGGAGAAGTCTCTGTGCTGCCTTGTCAGAATTTTTGGTTCTGTGGCGGCAAACTGTGTTTCACAGTCTTTGGACTGTGCGAGGGAGCTACAGTCCAAATACAGCACTGGAGGAACTGATGACTCCAACTTGAGTGTGGATGGTTGTTTTGTCTCGTGTTGGCTGCACAATGTCCTGGTGACACGTGCTCAGGTCGGATATGTTCTAATGTCTGTGTGAGTCAAAGTGCAGGACAAAGCAAGTATTGATGGGTAGAGGGGTGGATTTGGGTTCTTCATGTCAGGAGCTGCTGCGTATTTGTTCATCCTCAGTCCTCAAACCCTTCGTCTTCCAAATATCGGGTTGTAGATTTTTACCACATGATTGGGTTTCAGGTTGCCCCACCATGTGGGGCCCAATCAGCTCCCACTAGCATGTGGCTTGCACTTTGTTTAGCAAGTTGGCCACCACTGCATGCGGTTTTAAATATTCCAGATGGCAAAGCAAAGTAAGGATTGGGAGTGTGTGAACTTGATTCATTTTCCGTATTTTGCGGATGACTTGTTCTTTCTAAGCCGCACATTAGGGGGCTTACAAGCGTGTGAGTGAAAACCAAGGCCAGGATGAGTCACTGCTGCCCTGTGGAGGCACAGCCTAGCGGTTGTTCACCCCTGGGTGGGGGATTCATGAGAAGTAATTGATTAATGCATTCAGCCCCTCCAAACCTGATCAATGGCAGCGCAAAAACAATCATTTAAAGTCAACAATCAATCGCCACCTGCCAATAAGTCAAGACCACCAGTGGGTGGCGCAGCTCTGAAAACTGTGGAATTATGGGCGAACCCCTCTGCATGTGAATAGAGGGCAAACCTGTGTGGAGGTCAGAACCAGGAAGCGGAAGGCGGCGGCTGGAGTGTGAGGGCCTGAGATAAGACAGCAATATAATATGATACCAGCAGATATGAGCAAATGGCAGGGGAACGCAAAGAGGCAAACAATCTGATATTCTGGGAGCTTTGAATTCTCTCTGAATGTCAGCAGAGTGAACAGGAAACTGCTGGACGGGCCAACACTTTCACCTTGAGATATTCTTAACAGCATGAACCGCAATCAAGTCACTGCAATATTAGATAAAAATAAAAGATGAGAAACTTGGTGTGTTGGCTTGACGCACAGCGGAGAGATGCAAAGAAATAGCATTCAAATTATTTGGTGAATTGCTTTTCCTCAGGTACCATGTGACCTTGTCAGCTCAGGTTTCTCAAAATTAGATTTCATCAGGAAACATTGTGCAACATACTAAATACTGACTGTACTGTACTGACATATAGTATATACAGTACAGAAGCTTGGCAATTGGAAATTTGGACATTCAAAAGTGAAGACTGTTACATCTTTAGCAGGCTTGGTCCCTCAGACAATCACTCCTCATCTTTAAGGCTGCATACAAATCTGCCACACTATTTTCCACTCATTTTCAGCATTTCCATTGTGTCATTTCTTTCTTTTTTTTAGCGTAGGAGATTTTGCCAAAATATCAGCATCCAGAGCCAACGAAACAACAAAAACCAAAAACACAGCGTGTGCTGCCACTCCTGCTGTCAACCACCGCAAAAAAACTTGTAGGGTTTCATCGTAGTGACTAAACAGAGTCCTGAGCGTCTGACCTTTGACCCTTGAAGATATTTGGTTGTGCGTGTGAGCCGACGGCTGCATAATGTCCACCATGAGCGTGAGTGCAATATAATTCCAAGCCAAAATTAAACTGTCAGCTGCCAAGCTTGCCTGCAGAGAATGTCGTTATTTTTTATTCTAAAAAAGAAGACAGCCTCCCTCTCTCCCTACCAGGTGGTTATCTTTAGCAGCAGGATCCTCAGCAGTCAAAGAAATCTCCCCTCATTATTCCTGGCCAAATTAATTTAATAAGACCTGTCTCAGCCCTTCCAGGATAGTTTGTAGCTTCCTCACTTCCATCATGAGTTCTCGTCCACTTCAGCAGTCCCTTCACGTCCTCCTCCACCACATTTTCACTCCCTCACTCGATGTTAATCAACTTTGCTTCATATATTTTTTCTTTAAAAGAAAATCTTGCTTTGGTGTTTCCCGTGTGTGCATTTTTAATGGTTTGTCGAGCTCAGCAACATGAACAGCAAGCGTCTGGACGGGGATAACGTTCCAGTCAGATAACGTTACACTTCAAAGTTCTGTGAAATGAAGCCATGCCGGGAAATATCTTCATGTCCTTTATGCAGCTGAGACGTTTCTCAGGCACGGTGGAAGGAGTTTTTTCACCCAAAAGCCCGAAGAGCCTAAAGCGTTGGCACACACAACCTGTGTGTGGCTGATTAAAGCAGTCACTAGTAACGAGACTCATCAATGAGTAAAGGCCACAAAACACAAAAACTGTTTTTCTTTTTTTTACCTTGAAACGCCTTTCAAGCTTTTACCTGAAAGGCTTCGCAGCAGACTGAGCTTTTCTAAAGGGACTCTTGGTGGTCGAGACAAAAAAACAGCTGAATCATCAGTTTGTCCTGACTGAAGCTTCACTAGTTTCATCTTCCTGCGGACTGACTCAGTTTGCAGCTGACTGTTATTTTTTTTACTAATTGCTGCACGTTTGCAAAAGATTTTTTGAGAGCTTTTTCATGGATTTGAGTCCAGTTTGTCACTCACTCTGAGCAGCCTTTGATTATCATTATTTTTTATTTTTTTTGCCATCAACATTGTTTCATAATTGTGTGAGCATTTGGCAACATAATATTAGCGCATTGAATCGAAATCCATATGCAGCAAAGTATTTTATGGCCCAGATATAATGAAAACACACCCCTAGTCCCAAGCTGAGCCAATAGTCCATGCTTGAAAATGTGCTCTTGTAGTTGAAGTATTGACACAAACTCAGAAGGCAAAAGCTGAGATAAAACTGAGTTTACTGCCACCGAAATATGGAGAATCTCTGCCTTAGTCTAATGTGATCAGCGGCAGGGTTTTATCTGTGAGTCCTGCTTTTGGATGTCATTCCAATCTGTGCTGTTTTTATTCTCCAGCAAATGAAGTATGCTTCCAAACTATCTCATACATTGAAGAGTTTGTCCTTTTTTGTCCAGCACGTGTCCTCTTTTCCGGAAGAAGCTGCAGTTCCCTGCAGGGAGTTGCACACGCAGCGGGTGATTATTTTGAGTGCCGGACCAGATTTACAGTCATTATTTCCTCTGCAGTCTCTTTTATAACCTTTGTCGTCTGCAGCGTGATCCACTGTGGACACAGTAGCATAGATCCAATCCAGCAGGATTCTTATGGAAAATGGCTTTTCAGAGACACTCTCTCTAATTACTAGCGTTGCTCTGCAGATCTTGTCAAGTTTGACTCATGTTTTTTTTTTAAAGGCTTCACATTCATCAGCACATGTATTTCATACCAGTGACAGTGTCACCGAATTACAAACAACCAAATTAAAGAGGCAGGACAAGAGTTACTATGAATTAGCTTTATAAATAATAAATAATAAATAATAAATACCTTGTGTGTTATAATAGTTATAATAGATAATTGTTTGTTTGTTTTCATATGATCTCTGTCCTTTACTGAAGTGCTGTGAAGTGACATTTTGCTGTTAAGGGTAATTATCATTGTGTAATTTCAGCTAAACTGCGTGAAGTGTGAACACTTGAAGCTGGTCATGGTGAATTTTCAGAAAGTGCTCTGCTGTGGCAGATGACCTTTTGCATCAAGTCTGATCGTTGGAAAAAGTCCTGGCAAAAAGACAAAACAATATTATCCTGATCTGTGAAATACTTTGACACATGGGAAAATACTCTGCCCTGACAAACAAACAAACAAAGCAGAGTGCATTGTGGAATAACCCAGATGTGCACATTTCATGAACATTGTTTTTGCAACCTCCATCTGCACGGGTTTCCACCATCCTTGTATCGATTGAGTTTGTGGTTCTTTCATAAGATCTGGTTTCTGTTGTGGTCGTCTGTGTGTGAACATGACCTGGGTGCAAACGTTCATAACATGTTAACCAGCACGAATAAAAGTGACACTCGGAGAGAAGGTCCAAGCAGAAATGACTCTTTCCTCCTCCTACTAAAATCCCGCCCTGTCCGTCGGCTGCTGCCTGTCTCCTCCGGGGGGAATTCAGCATGCAGCAGGCGAATCACCGAGTCTTAGGCTTGTGAATCCAATTCGACAGAAGGTGGATTTTCACCTGCTGGTGCTCCTCTAGGGACTCTTTAGAAAAAGTTACAATTTCCCCCAATTCCCCCCCTCATTTTCCCCCACGATTCAGCACGGCTGTGAGGTTTTACAGCCCTGCTGATTCCGGCTTTTGATTAGCGCCAGAAATTCTCACTTCCATCCCAGATAAGTCGGCACCAGCTTACATGGGCCAAATTGGGGAAAAAATATCAGTGTGAGCTGTAAGTTTCAGTGACCTGGTTATCAGATCCTGCGAGCCAGGATGAAGAGATAGCGCACAGTGTGAAGTGTGGTCCTCCTGTGTTGCAGCCCTGATACTCACAGGTCATCTCCCGCTATCATAAAGGGGCGCCATGATGCTGCTCGGGGCGGGAGGAGAGAGCGAGGGAGAGGGACGGTGGTGGACTCAGCTGGGGAAAAGCCTCGCTGTACCCCCAGGAGTACAAAAATTATTTTAACATGTGGAGCATCTGCAAGGCGCGGCACTTTTATGAAGAGTGGTGCACTTGGAGGGCTGAGCGATCCAGCTGCGAAAAGATGGCAGGAAAGAGTGATAAGAGCAAGAAAGTCCATCCATGTGCTTCTTTTTGTATCAGCTGCTCCCTTCAGGGGGCGCCGCAGCAGATCCATCTGCCTCCCCCGTCCCTTGGCTCCTCTTACGACGTTCATCACTGCATCCATCCACAGAGAAAGCTCTCTGCCCCTCCTCTTTTCCCTCCAGTCTTTGCCCACTGCTCCTCCCTTTTACGTTGTGTCCACATGCACACAAACCATCTCAACCTTTCGTCTTTCTATGCGTTCTCTTCAAACCGCTGCACCGTCTGCAACTAGCTGCTGGCTTCTACTCCTCTCCATCCTGGTCACACTGCTGTCATCAGAGCTTCTCTTTGCTCTCTTATTTTAACTCTCAAAGAATTCCAGCACTCGGACACACAGCAAGTAATGGACTCAAACATAAATGCCTGAGTCTTGTTTTTTTCTTTTTTATATAATTGATTTATTATTGAATGGGAGAAGATGGCCAATTCCGATTCCAAATTTGTGATATAAAACCCAAATTGCAACTTCTGCCTCCACTCTCCAGTGGTTTCTCCAAAGTCTGCCTACTGCAAAATGTCTGTTTTGGCTGCTGTTGAAGGTACCAGAAGCAGTTTCCCTTCATATCGCTGCAAGATAATTTTGCACCATTACACATTCACATGAGGGAAATGTGATTTGGGTCTTTGTCTAGAATGCTGCATTATTTTTGTTTTCAGCCTCTAAACATCGCAGTAGCTGCTGTTTGTTTTTGTTTTTTTTATATCTGTGTTGCTGAAGAAGGCATAAAAATCAGCGCTGTGACACATAATAAAACAAATGGATGTCCGTGTTTGGCTTCCTCACTAACCGGATTCGTCCTTAGCGACTGATTTATCAAAGGTGATGAAAGCAGCCGAGCGGGAAATAACCGCCGAAGCACAGCAATGAAGGCCAGCGATGGGTCACAGTTGTGTTTTTAAGAAGAGGCTGCAGAGACACATTCACACCTGTGTCCTTCGGGGGCGGTGAAATCCTCTCTGGCATCACTTTATATTGATGAGCCAAAGGAAGGGAAAATAATTCATTTCACCGTGAAAATCCCTGTTAAGATTAAATTTCCTAATCCCCTTTCACCAAATAATTTCACACTCGCAGATAAGAGATTAAATTCATTGAAACAGGTTACCCAAAAATATCAGAGAGCGCCCTTTCCGCAAAGTTGGAATAATCCTTTATCCCCAACTCAATTTCAAATATCTGGGTCTTACACAAGAAATGCAATATTTGAAGGAAGAATAAACACTCAGGGAGTCTGTGAGGCATAAACAGAGTCTATATTGGACTGTGAGAGGCAATCAATAGCATTATGAGGTCTTTCTCCTCTGCCACAGTTTCTTTGGCATAAAAAAAGAACTACAACTGGATTCCTGCTACTGTTGTTACAGAGGTTGAGAGGGCCGACCTGCCAGATTATCACCACTTTTAATTTCAAATATGACATTGGATGTGATGGAAATGGTTTTGGTCCTTTTGTAAATGCGGAGACTTGCCCACTCGCTTCCTCTGTCCTAGCTCTTGGTGAACAGACGGCTGTCCCTGCAAAGTTGAACGCCTTGGCCTTCAAAACACACAAAGAGGGTCTACAATAGGTCACATTTAGAAAATATGAACTACAAATGTTTCTTGTTTTCCATTAGTCACTTGGCTATTTTTGAAAGGCTGCCCTGAGTTTGAAGGATTGCACATCACAAAGTGGATGTTTACCTCCTGTCTCCAAGATTTTCCTTCAAGGACTGTAGACAATCAGTGGAAAACTGCAAAACAGCTGGAAATCTGTCAACAGAACTGGGTCAGACCGAGTTGAGTGGTCGTGTATTTACTGAACTGGTTATCATTCTCCGTTTGGTTAACTATAAAAGAAAATCTTGGCTAACGTTTGCTATGCTAGCAGCCTTAGCATTTGCCAGTCAAAATGCTGCAAGAGATGATTTAGTCTTGCATAACGTAATGCTCTGCAAGTATCTGAAGTTATACTCAATGCCAATGACATGATTATGATTCCAGGTTGCTGACCAGTGAACAACCCTGCAGGTGATTAAATGGTGAACTGGTGCAAGGAACCCGACTGCGGTAAGTGACCCACTCTGGCCTGTGGACTTCAAGAGCTAATGCTGTAGCGCACACTGCACATTATAAAGGCATGTTTCGCTTTAATTTGAAACCATTTAGTCGAAAACGGGCTCAAGAGCGTTTTAACAAACAATATGAATTTTAAAAAAAAAGAGTTCATCTTCAAGGATGACAAATCGTGTAAACAGTGGTGAGTTGGTGTTTTAACAAAACTAAACTATAGAGCCTTTGAAGAACAGATGAAAGGGACTGAAATGGAAAAAATATATTCATTCACTTCAAAATCTTTTGGACACAAAGAGACTTGTGGACACAAATTTGCTGTAATGAACCCCACTCTGTTTGAAAGGTGCCTGTCGTACATGTTCATGCAGCTGTGTCGTTCCATGAAAGCAAATGTTCACATTATTTTCCACTTGCGCCTTTTAAGAGCGAAGAAAAAAAATCCACGGCAAGCGGCAAAGATGGCTGTTTGATTCAGAGGTGACGTCTTCTCTGGAAAAAGGCGCTTGAGGATAAAACCGTGAGAGGGCTCCTTTGATTGTATCGCCATCTGACATTTAAACAAGGCACGATCATTAAAATACTCAGCTTGCGCACGCAGGCTGAGTTGGTATTGGTCGGTGAGCGTGCTTTGTAAATCATGTCATTAAATGTCGAAGAAAGGACCGCGGATGCGTCTGTTAAGAGAACAGAACACGATCAGTGAGTCTCAGTGGAAGCCAAAAGCTCCACTGGCACCTCACCGACCGTGAACTAATCCTGTCCATGCTAAATGAACCATACAATTATGGCTGGGCCTCGCTCAGGTCTGTGATGAGTTGTGCAGGTGCAGCTTTGGGGAAAAGGCGACTCTGGTAGTTTTTGATCATTTCTCTGGGGCTCTGGTGCTTTACATCATCAAAAATAGCATTAGTTCAGAAACGGCACGACACATTGTCAATTTTCACAAGCTTTCATTCATTTTAGTGAATTTATTTATTTATTTATTTATTTATTTTTATAAGTAAACATGCTACTATTCTCCTGTGCAGCTTCAGCAGAGTGGAGCACTAATTTGTATGCTGTCGTCTCGAGTTCCGGAAGTCATTTTGTCATGTGAAAATTGGTATAGAGTTACATCAGTCAATGTCAAAGACTGGGGGGCATCAGGACCAAGACCTAGACAGGCCATATGGAGACAATTGGAGGAGCTGGTTGGTACTGACTAGTTAGCACTGAGTCACTATGATGGCTCAGCCAACAGCAAATGTTGGCCTTTTTGTCAGTTTGTCTCCTTTTCTATTTCCTCTGTTTTATAATTGTGAACTGCTGTGTTCATGCTCTGCATAAACACCACCCTGGCTGTACAATTGACAGTAGTTTATTTTCCGTTTTCTTAAAAAAAAAAAAGGAAGAAGCCCGGCACAATCGTTGGAAAGCCGGCATATTGTGCAGGCGAAGAGGTTGGACTTCACTGAAAAGCACAGCGGCCGTTCCAACATTCATTCATTCATTCATTTTCCATACCCGCTTAGTCCCGAGCTCAGGGTCACGGGGGTCTGCTGGAGCCGATCCCAGCTGTCATAGGGCTGAAGGCAGGGGACACCCTGGACAAGTCGCCAGTTCATCGCAGGGCCACATAGACACAGACAACCATTCACACTCACATGCACACCTACGGACAATTTAGAGTGTTCAATTGACCTCACATGCATGTTTTTGGAGTGTGGGAGGAAGCCGGAGAACCCGGAGAGAACCCACGCAGACACAGGGAGAACATGCAAACTCCACACAGAAAGGTCCCAGGTCCGGGCCCCGGAATCGAACCCACGACCTTCTTGCTGTGAGGCGGCAGCGCTAACCACTGCGTCACCGTGTCGCCCGCCGTTCCAACATGTCCCTGTCAATTGTATTTTTTTCAAGACTTACGTCTTGACATCTTGATGTCCTGGCTGATGGCAATGACGCCGGCAACCAATGTGATTTGCCCAGCCTTTTCAAATGCAGTCTCACAAAGCTCTGACAGCTCGTGTTAGCCGCCGCTAACGGCTCAGGGTGCACCTGCCGTGAGAGATCTTGGCAAGAGAGGACGTCGCTAGTTTGGCGCCACTGCCTCGATCGTACACTCTGTAGTTTTTCCAGGTGTGAGTTTGTGGAGCGACTCTGTCCGTCTTTCGAAATGAAAGCCGGAGTGACTGTGATGTGGCTGTATCTGCGTATAATTGGCTAAAGACATTGTGTATCTCTGTTATCTTAGTGGTAAAATAGGAATTAAACAGATAAAATACTAAAATAATATGATAATTATGAAATATTTTCCTACACCCTGAGTGACTCTGGTCTCCAACAGGCGCATTACTGTTGTTTACTGCCACATTATGTTGTTGTTCTGTTGTGTTTCCCTGGAAAAACCTTCGAACCACATCAGCAGACTGTCTTCTTCCAGTTGCACTCTTAGATTGACTTCTCTTTCTTTGGTTGACAAGTCTCTCTTTGACGTCTAGAGAAACCTTGGATTCACATAACAGAGCCTGATTAGCTGGAGTGTTTGCTATTGCTTTTTTTTTGTTATGGCATCTACAAAATCCCACATAGAGCATAAAACACACCAAAATAGCAGCACTGGCACTAAGGCAACAACAGCTGCAGATGAGCAGGGGTGTGATGCACCGAGGGAAGCAGGCAGAGCCTCCTTCAACTCCTCCACCTCCTCCTCCCCCCCCGCCTCCCTCTTCTCCTTCCCCTGCACATCCTTGCCCATTCCCTTGACATTATACACCCAAGACTCTTCCAGGCTTATTGTGAGAAATGCTGCCTCCTTTCAGAGATCAACTGAACAGGCCCCCGGTGACATTAACAAGGTTTCAGCTTCAGGCAGGTAGGCAAGCAGACGCCGAGACACAACACGTGCAATTTCTTGGCTGACATGTCCGTGCCCCCGCAGTACTGCGGGTGGTCAACCTGCCACGTGGTGGCCTTTTCCCGCAATGAACGTGCAAACGATGGCAATAGATGAAATAAACTGAAATAAAAGGAAGTAAACAATCCTGGGTTTGTTGCCTTCCTCCCGACGTTGAGGGGTTTGGATATATTTTGCGGCCGAGGACCTTTCCGGCAGCGTTTCGCAGGCACATTTGCCGGCTATTAAGCTGAAATGCACGTCGATAAAACCGCGCCGTACAATGGCGATGATTGCAGCGTCTGCAAGGCCGTTCCGTCGCTAAGCTAAATTTTCCATTCCCTTCCTTCTCCTCCCCCTCGGGCTGCGAACATCCAGCAGCAGCAGCGGCAGCAATGGCTCCTCATTTTCGCGGGGTGGGGGAAAATAACAATATGCGAACGTGCTCGCACAGAATGCCTCAGTTTGGCTCCTCATTTCCATTCAGCCGCCGAGGCTTCAGGACAGCCGATGATCGAACCGAGCAAATTAATCCCTGCAAGGAAGAGAAAACTTGCAAATTTTGACATTGACACCCCACGGACAGATGTAGAGGACAACAGCTGTCTTAATGGGGACCCGAACACTTCCGACTCCCTCCACCTGATTCCTGTCTGCGGTGGAAGTACGGAGACGGGAAGACGGCGTGCTGCATGTCAGAGGCTCGGCGAACGGCGACGGCGCCACTGAACTGGGCCGTCTGCTCCGGAATGGTTGGAGAGTCTGTTCAAACGGCAGCCAGCCGGCCGGCTACACCCCTGCTATAATGCTCCTTATCTGACAGGAGGATTAGTGTTCAGCCGAGCAAGCGCACCATTTAGCCACGGTCAGCTGGGAGGGCGCTGGGAACCCCGGCGTCGTGACGCATTGGCTTCCTGATCTCTCGGCAACTGAAAGGAAACAGTGGCGGCTCTGCCTGCGTCCGCCTCATTACTGCGACTTTCATTTATCGAAATTAAGGAAGAACGAGGACAGCAGCTGAGGTGTGAGAGCAGTGGAGGCCAGCGGCGGCTGGTTAACAAACCTCCTGTTTGTTATTCAAATGGCAACATATATTCTAGAATTCAGCTACTTGGTGTTTTTTGGAGGTTGTTGCTACTGCGGTCTTAGAATCCGCTCGAGGAGCTAAAAAGACACCAAGTGAGTCAATGTCACCTACGTGTGTTTCATCGCGGATCACCGCCTTATCATTTGTTGCACTTCAAAGGATCTGCTGTTTGAAATCATATTGAAATCCTTTTGTGTAAGACTTTTAATTCAAGTGAGGATGTGAAGCGTTTCAATATCAGCTTTTTTTTTTAAATCCAGCCGTCCTCCTTTATGTACGCAAAGTCATTCCCCTACATGACTGCAACAGCTTTTTCTTTTTCCTAAAAATGAACTCATGCACTAATTAGAAATGAGAACCAAAACAAGAAAAATGCACTCGGACAAATTAGAAACACACACACAGACACACACACAGAGTTGCAGAAATGCTCCTGATATTACAAAAAATGAATAATTGACAGAATGATCACGAGAGGCCCTTTTATGACTGTTTCTATGGCAACAATTAATTTCATACCATTAAGCATGTGAATCTTACATAAAGGCAGAAGTGAATTCCTTCCATTCAAAGGTGTGCACGTGTATTTAGCTCGGAATTCTGTCAGCAGCAGCAGCAGCTGCCATCTCTCCGACCTCGGCCGCGGCCGTCGTCTTCTCCGCAGGCTGAGAGATGATGATTCATTTTCACGCGCCGCCCTCGTGCCTCTTATCAGGTAGTGGAAGGGAGGGGGGTGGGGTTAGGGTGGGGGGGTGGGGGGGGTAGAGGTGGTATCTGGTCCCCAAGTCTTAGCAGGCTATGAAAGATTCAAAAGCTCTCTCCTGTAAAAAAGGAATCAATTAACAGCAGTGCGATAACTGGGCAAGTCAGAAGAGTTTGGCTTGAGGGCTGTTATATATAGATATGAGACATTGGATGGTACTGTTCATAAAGTCACTTGTGGTTGAATTATAGACGTAAAGAAACATGTAATTTTGGTAATTTATGGTAAAAGCTGCTTTTTTGATGAAGTGCAAGTTACAAAACTGAAAGTTTTTCCTCACTGATTTTCTCTGCTGCCGTCTCTCTTGAAGGCAGCAGCAGCTGAGCTGCAGTGGCATGTCAGCAAAATCAATGAGTGTTTTGTTTCCCCTCATCATGTGCTTTTAACCAAGACCAATGTTTTCTCTCTGAAACGAGGGCTAGTTTTCTTCTGAAACCCACCTGTTACACAACAGGGTTTTTTTTCCAATTCATTTTTCTTTTTTTGTCGTCCAAGAATGAAAACATTCATCTATTTTTTTTTTCCTCCAGTGTAAATCTGCTTAAGCCATTGAAAATCTGCAGCAAGTTGATCGTTGTGAGGGTTCTCAAAACACTGTGCTTCTATTTTGCAATTTTCTCAGCCTTTGAAAATCACATTCTCCTAAACTCACTATCATACCAGCCTAACAATTTGCTTATATACAGTATGAGTCTGGTGAGGTTTGTGGCTCTTATTGCCTTGATGCGATGAGCTGCAGCTCCATCAGGTTACTATTGATTTTTGCAGGCTTGATGAATCCATCATCTGCCGCTTCCTGCGTTCAGGGTGTGCAGTGCAGCTGGGGCTCGTGGGTCAGGGGTAGGCCCTCTGGAACTCTGTGCTGCTCCAAGTAGAAAAGTTCGTCCCATTTAGCTTTGTACATCCTGAGGCAACTATTAAATGTCAATGAACTTGCCAGGACCTTGTCAGAAAGTGTTCCTTTGTATTGCCTCCTCCTGTTCACACACACACACACACACACACACACACATATGGCAATGGCTATTCAAGATATTATCTTCTCCCTGCTCTTGGCAAGCTGCAATGGGTGGCTATAGAACGCACTTTTAATTTACCTCGTGAGCATCTGTTTTTACCACTCTGTCATATTCTGCACATTTTGAAGCATCTGGCAGCAGAAGCAGCTGTCAAACCCCCTGTGTTTGGTTGCTTTCTCCCTTTGATATGTGGAAGCGATGCCGTTCTTTTCTTTTTTTTTCTTTAATGTAGCCGATTGACGTGTGAGTCGTTAGTATTTTCAGAGAACCGGGCTCCTATCAGGAAAGGAATAAATGCAACTTATGCGCTGACTGAAATGAAACAAGCTGCAAGGTTTGAACAGGGAAAGGTCTCAGTGGCAGCACTCCTCATGTTCAAATAGCGTAAATGGACAAGTGGCCTGAGCAGGAACAAATACATTTATTGATGTTTATTGTGTTCATTGCACAAAGTAAAATGTTGATTTCAGAAAGAACAAAAATTCCCAAATTCTGCTGCTAAAAAACAAGACAAAAAATGTTAAATTATTCTGGCTTTGTCTGCACTCAAACTGGGATATTGCGTGTTATATCATCTCATATCATTATTTTAGCAACCAAAGTGGCATGACACACAGTTATCAGGTGCTGCTGTCTCAGTAAATCATCAGACTGAATGGTTTTGGTTTCTCAGAGCAGTCACTCCTCGCTCCGGCATTGCCAGGAAACAGTTTCTTTTTTTGCTGGAGGTTTGCAAGATGGAGGAGCAGTTGAAGTCGAAGTGACTCAGCTGCTGTGCTTGAGATTGAAGAGTCGAATCATAAAAATCAATTGCAGATCAAACAGCAGCGCTCAGGAGTTTATTATTTGATGCGATTTTCTCGTACTTTTATAGGTTTCTCAATTGCAGGACAATAAATCCAACAGAAAACTGCGGGGGGGAAAGAAATGCAAATTTTTATGGTTGCATCAACGTTTGGCCGAGACTGCCAGCACAAGCCAGTTTTATTCTGTGGAGGGAGCCTGCAGTGGTGTTTATTCTGATTCCTAATCTTCCGTGGGAGGCATAAAAAATGCGGTAAACTGTTGCACGGATTTCCACTTTGCCAGGTATTTGGTGAAGGAGCGTTGTCTCCGTCTGTGGATTCAAGCGTGAATCCTACTTACCTCTGTGGTTTCTGCAGGGATTTCCGCAGGCAGTCGGGGAGATTGTGATTTTGTACTCACTTTGCTGCTCATTCACTCGTTTACCAGCTGCAGCAAGAAAAGCAAGAGTTGACGTCTCCTGCCTCTCCGAGGCGCTGAAGCCTTGTCAACGTAGAGTGATGGCCGCCTTGTGCATCGGAAGTATGGGATTAATATTTAAAATCTAATTTTAAACTGCGCGCACAAGCAAAAACGCATTCAGACAAATGTGGACATCTGTGGAGATGAATGGGTTGAAGTCGTCTTGGCTCACATATCTACTGACGGCTGGGCTTTGAAATGTGTGAATCAACATGCATGCATGCATGGTCAGAAAAGAGAGGAATCTTCTGACAAGAGAAATTAGGTGTTTCGTACGAGGCACCACTGACAGAAACAGGAGCTGCTTCCAAATGATGAACCCTGGGAATCTCCCACAGTCTGGGACTTTGATTTACTCTGATTGACTTACAACTACTTGGATTCATGTGACCAGAGTGTGGATGAATTCACCTCCAGCTGGTTGGATCCTTTCACCAATCAGAGGAAAGCTGATGTTGAATGGTTTTTGTCCAACCAGGCTTCTGCCATGCATGATTTCTTGTAGCTCAGCCTTCCAGCATGGCCTTCCCAACGAGTGTTTGTCCACGCCGACTCACTGGTTTTTCGGTAAACTAACGGGTCGTCGGAGTGAAGTACGACGCTTCAGTAGTTTCGCCTCTCATTTACAAGGCAATTAGAGGTCGGCAAATAATCACGCTGCCCTCGCTAGGCAGCAAGACATGCTTGAGCTGATTATCGATGGACCTCATTCCAGGGAAATGAAATTCTTGGCAGACCGCGAGCACTTGGTGTTGTTTTGGAGTTGGCCTACGCGGAATGTCCTTGGCACTCGGATGCTTTCAGGCAACTCACAAAAAGTGGAGAGAGCTGCCCGTGTGACCGTGAGCTCCAGTAAATAGTCCGCCACTTCTTTCTGTCTTTTAAGAGCTGTGTTTGGATGTTAACAAAAGCTAGATTGTTTTAACGCTGTTCTCCGAAAGTGGAAGAAGGGGTGGGGGGGTGGGGGGGGGGGGGTTAATTCTCTGAGAGGAGCTGCGGCGCAGCGCAGCTGTGTGCTGGTACTGTAAACAGCTGGCGTGCAGCGGCACAGGCTAACGGCCAAAGTCTCAAACACTGCACTTCATTAATTTCATTAGTTTGGTCCACTCCTCCTCTGGGGGGCGGGAGAGAGTGCAACGCATCGATTAACATTAATTAATATTGATTTGGATTAATCTAGCAGAACGGGGCCGGCATATCAGAGCCCAGGTGATGTTTTGTGAACATATTCATAAATCACATGCATAAACAATCAATGGAGGAAGGAAACCTTCCTTTTCCCAGCTGTTCCATGGTTTTAAGGAGAATTTTTCATAACTATTTAAAATGCAGGATTTCTTGTATCTGTATCTGTTGTACTTGCCTTAGTCCCAGTCACTGATACTGTATCATTTGTAAAGATTCCTCTGACTGTTTAAGTTCACTGTTCTGTCGGGTCGCTCTCCAAGGATTATTGGAAAAGCATAAAGAGAGACGACAACAATAACAACAAAGAAAAATAGTGAAGGCAGTTAGGAATATCATTCTTACCCTGAACTCGACTGCACAATCCATAAAAAAAGATCCCTAAAGCAACGGTTCTTGCACCCAAAAACAACATGTGTATGCACCCCGCTGAGCAAGCCATTAACAAACCCTCCTGGAGAACTGTCTGCTCTTATCAACTCAAATACATCCTCCTTTTTTTTCCTTCCTGCAGAGCCAGCGTGGCAGAATTAAAAGTAAAGTCATGAAAAGCAGTGGTGTATGCTGGGCCATTACTTATGCTCTGGTGATTTGATTATCCTGCCTGTGAGCGACATGTTGTGCCACGCTCCCGGGGCTGTGAAATATCAAATTAATAATTGCAATTGACCGGCAGTCCATATGTCACTATGTCAAATTAGGTAGTGGAGCTGATGGCCACTCTGCCTCATAGCCTTAATCACCGCCCTCACTTCTGTGTAGCTGCCAACAAGTGGCTTCCTCCCAGGCAAAAAAAAAAAAAAAACGTGCTTACCGCTCTCCCTGCGGATTTCTATGGGAAAAGCAAACATATTCCTATAATTAGGCTCCAGAAAACTGGTGTTCAGTCAGACATGATAGTTGGTATTCCGATTGAAGACACATCAGTGGTCAAGCGTCGGGTTGTAAAATAATCATGGCCCTTTGCCACTAGAGAAAACAATCCTGTCAATGGTATTCAGAAAAAAAAGTATTCATATTTGTTTCCTTCAAAAATCTTTATTTGAACATTCAATATACAAAAATCAAGTGCAGTCAATATAGTATACATTACTGTTAGTTTTCCACATTCACCGCTGTGATGCTGCAATCAAAAGATTTTCTCAAAAACATCTGAGACATTCATCTGTTTTTTTTAATGATGTTGTTGTACTGTCAAAAATGCTTCAGTTGCAGTTTTTCGTCTTCGCTGGGAGAGATCATTTGGTTGCTGTGAATAAATAATTGAAAATTTCTTCAATTTAGTATCATATCATATTCATTATAAACTATAATGTGTAAAATACCCTGGAGCTCTGCAGAAAACCACCGGAGAGCCAAGACATTTCATAATACTTTTTTTTTTAACATATCCAACATTAATTAAAGTCGAGATATGCAGATTAAATAAACAATATTAAGATGTTAAAATAAAAAAAAAATTTAAAAAAAGTTTTTTGTGGAAAATAATAGATTAAATCTGGGCATTTTAATGGGATTCTTTGTTATTGATTACTTTACCTTGACCAGACTTTCATTATTTTCAGGAAAGAAAAGTGAAACCAGGTATTTATTCATCTCACCAGCATACCGGCAGTTTTTGCAATTTGCATTGGGAACTAATGCAAAAACACGGTCATAATGCCATAAAACACACAAAATGTTGTTCAACCCTAAGAAAGTTCAGTGGTGGTGGTGGTGACTTTTAGTATTTCAGTGCTGAATCAAGACAAATGAATCCAGTCAACTCGCTCAGTATTCTGTTGACACTACAGAAGCACTTAAAAGAACATCCATTACTCATCCCCCATGTCGGCATGCAGGAGTTTACTCATAATGAAATTTGGCCCCATCTGTTGGGACGGCAGAAGGCAGGTTCAGGGGTTATAACAACGCGCGGTCGGTCAACGTGCTGCACTGAAAGAAAAGGACACTGTCGCTGTCACTGGCAGTCACTGCATGCGCAGACTTTCATTTTGGGTCGTTTACATTTTAAAATGACAAAAAGGTCACGGAAGGTAAAATTAGCAGCAACAAATTGCATCAAATATGGCTGAGGCTAAAGAGGTTGTCATGGATACTGGCCCAACCGTACCACCAAACATTCCCTTTTTGCTCGTTCTTTTTGCTATAGGTGGTCTTCTCTACCCGTTTGCCAATGTTTCAAAATTAAGTAAAAAGTTGTGCGCGTGTTCATTTTGTATCGGAGTTCAATGATTTGAGTTTGAAACTAGAGGCGGCGCAGAAAAGTGTTCGATACCTCCACAAAGTGACTGGTATTAAATTCCCAGCCAGAAACTCCTCACAGAGGCTGAGAGTCGGTAATGGATATATTTTTGCCAGAATGAAAAATGTCTTTTGTGCTCGGTGGGAAATTCGCGGCGATCGATGTAATACGACTTTATTCTGAGAACTTTATGAAAAACTGTCAACAAAAAGGAAATGCGTTTGTCTTTGCCAAGGTCTTCTTTTACAGTACGTGGTGAACGGATGTAGTAACAACCCTTTCATTTTCACCGTATTGAATTATTAATTTTCTTTTGTGTCTCGTGTCACTATGCCGGACTTCGTCGTGTGGATCGCGTTCAACCGTGTGTGGGTACAACAAACTGGGCGGGGTCAGGAGACACGCGGATGAGCGCGATTTTCATTTCCCTGCGTCGCCCGTGACGGCGCCCGATATTGTCTTGCCACGTCTCCGTGATCAGCGGCGCTCCGACAGCCACAACGGAGGCGCGTTAATTATTCAGCTCTAAACACTGCTCAGATCAATAATTAAAGAGAGAAAGTGAGAAGAAAGACTGATAGGGCGGCAGACTGAAGCGCTCCATAATGCATCACTACAAGTCTTTTAAGTGAAGAGAGTCGGACGGACTCTGTTTTGATCCGCGCTCTCACATGTATTTTCCATACACTTGTAGTGTGATTGCGAGTCAGAGAGAGATTTGATTAGAACGTCGGCGGCTCTTTGCGACGGCAGCGCGTCAGTTTTCCCATTTCTTTTTTTTTTTTTTTTCTTTCACAAAGATGCACAATAATTAATGCGTCGTAAATTAAATTACGCTGCCATCTGCCTGCTGGCGTTTGTCGTTCCAGTGCACACGTTCCTCCTCTCCCTCCTTCACTGTGCAATGTGATAGAAGGCTCTGACGAAACCTGTGAAACAAAAAAAAAAAAAAAAAAAAAAATACACAATACCCTCTTGTAGCTCCTTGCCTTGACAGCATCATAGAGTAACTGTGGCACTGCGAGCTAAACTGAGGAGCGATCACATTAATATTCCAAAATGACTCCTTGATGTGTTTGAGCGGTGGAGCCCAGTCAAAGTAAATTACAGTGAGGAGAAGTAGTTTAAAAGGCACATGTTGTTACACCATAAGACATGAGATCAGCCATGAACAGATTGTGTTCAAGCCTGTGAGGAGAAAGTATTTAAATCTTTATGCAGTGAATTAATTTGTGATGTCAGTTTTTATAATATGATGAGTTTTTAAGGGTGGATTCCAGAACCAGTACAGTGTGGAGATGATGTTCTCCTTGAGTACTACCACGGGATTTTTTTTGGATTGGCAACCTTACTGTCTGTGAAACCCCAGAACTGTCACGTGGATCAGAGAACGTTACACAGTTTGCTAAAATAAATAAATAAACAAACAAACAAATAATTCACTTCTGAGTTTTTAAATAAATGTACTAAATAAAATGATGACGTCAAGCACTGTGACCGGTTCAAATGTGCGATTCTTGTCGAGCTATAGCGTCCAACGAAAGACTCAAACCTTCCCTCACCTAAAGGATGTTCTGCTCCAGAGCGGGCAGCAGATCATATTGACTGCACCAAACCCTCTGGCGCACTGGTGCAACATTGTTGGCAATTTCAAGCAATCCTCAAGTGGTCTGTCTGAGAGCTGAAGTGCGCTGCACTGAGCCGGCACTGTAGCCAATCACCTCCCGCTGAGCAACTCAAAATTACTTCCCGGCACGGCGGCTCCCATAATCAGACTTTTGGGTGGTGGGCGGGAGGAGCCGGGGTGGCGTCGTCGCTGGATTTAAGTGCACAGACGTGAGGGTTCCGTCCCTTTAGCTTTGATTTTAGGGGAATCCGGGAGGTCCATAGAAGGAAAATAATGTCTCTGCTTTTCAACTCAAAGTGGTGACACACTTTTGGCCGTGCGGCTCCTGGCAGCGGTGGCCCCTCTCACTTCTTGGCCTTTCAACTTCCTGTTGGCGGCTGCCTGTGAGAAGCAGTGGGAGGTAAAGCCTTTCATTTCCTCCCTGCCACAGATAGCGGCAATCAGCTCCGCTTCAGCATCTGCATGGAGCTCGCTCATAGACGGCAAACTTGACTCACCCGCGGCTCTCCGCTGTGTTTATGTTGTGATGACAGAATAGATGGAAACATAAAATTTAGCCATATTTTTTTTCCTTTGAGAAGTTTCTTTATAAAGTTTGATGTGATCACTCTTGCTTTTCTTCAGAATCAGTTTAGTTTACTTTAATACTCATCCTCACAAGAATTTCAATGCGTTTGATTCAATTTAATTTCCTTAGTGGGGCCCACATTAACCCCATTAATCATTCATTAGAACCAGTTTGGTTTAGTAATTGCCTGGGATTAGCACCTCTGAACTGAAGTTTTCCATTTAAAAACGTCACACTTTTGATGTGGTCTCCCGTTACGTCATATTCCACTATTCTCAACGACCTGTTGCTGTCATTTATTTTCCTGTCTGCTTTAACACATAGCCTTGTCATGTGGCTTGCATGCCACCGTTTGCAGATGCAGCACAAAATCCTGATTGGCCCGACGACGCAGCGTAATTGAAGATTTCCCCTCACGGCGCTCCAACTCGTGGCTGTGATCGTAGTCGCTCTGACAGCCACAACACCGGCCGGTTGATTATTCACAACACAAATGTGTTTTTCCCAGCCTGACGGAAAATAGAATTAGATTAGAATAATGTAGGTGATGTTTATATCAGAGCCAGAAGTTTGATTTAAATCTTGTAAGGTAATGATGGCACTGTGAGTATTTTAGATTCCAAACCTGCATTAAAAAATAACACACATACAGATTGCAGCTTTTTTTTTTTTTTTTGTGATATAATCCTCAACTTGACCTGAGAAAACCCTTTGAAGAGAATTGACACCACATTCTCACCCAGGCATTAGATAGGACCCAAGTGCTGTGTTTACTGAGCGCGTTCTTTAGCTCACATCTCCTGGGTAGTAACTCTATGCCGCACTCTTATCTTATCGCAGGGCTGCATTCAGAATAGCTAAACCCATCAGGAGTCACCTTGGCGCGCTGAAAGATGCAAACACTCCTCTGGACACACAGCAGCGCCGCTGCCGCTGCCGCTGCAGGCAGGATGATCAAACCTCCTCCTTGGAAACAAGCTTTGAAGCTCGTGTTTGCCAAAGGATCTATCCAAACAGCACTTAATCACACTGCCACATTAAAGTTTAATTCGGGTGTAGCCAGGGTGGACTGAACATTGTTTAATGAGCCTGCGGCTGAGTGCTGCTGCTGATGTGGCATTGTTATTTTGAAGCTGACAGACGTGAGGTTTTCGAGGTTACTGTGGGACTTCTGAAGCCCTGTGACAGTTCCAGCCAACTGTTTGCAGCACTTCAATGTTGGATTCGCATAAAAAGGCCCAATACTATTGTTGTGGATGTCGTTTGTTGTCTGATAGTTTTGCATGTCAGAGTAGTATCATGTTTCCATCTGGGAAAGAGCAACATACAAATGAATGTGTAATATCGAACCTTAAAGAATTATAAAATAAAAGGCAGAACCAAAAAACAATTTTCATCATTAAAACAACAAAAACATCAACTTCTCACAGACCCTGGTTACGGCTTTGCGTGGGCTGAGTGTCTGCAAGTCGCTCAGTCTGCTTTAGATGCCCCTTTGTTTTGCTTTTAACTTCTAACTGAAAAAATGCACAAGCACCCAAGGCAACGTTTTCTTTTCCATACGAGCTCAGTGAACAAATCCAAATGGTCAAAATGTTGCAAAACTTAATGCGTGTCATGCCAGTAGAACACAATGGAAGGCTTTCGGGTTTAATAGTGAGCATCTCTCACAGATGAACTCCAGACCGTGTCAGGAAAATCAAATCAGGGTTGAGTTTATTGGCTAAATGTGGCAAACATCAGGAAAACACGCAGGGCAACATGTGTTGCTGCTTCTCTGACCTGGAGGGAAGAATCCAGGTGGGTGTTTGGAGGCTTTGTCATAATCTGAGAATGATGTGGGGGGAAAAAAGCAATCAAAGCTGCGCCACAACTGGACACATTTAGACTTGTTGGAGAGTTTTGTTTTTGCAGAATGCATTATTTGCATCATTACTTTGCATGCTTTCATCAACACGTCATGTTTATTGTATTCCCACTTGTTCCCCTATCCGGTCGCTGCAAACAGAAGCTGCGTTTCCATAACCCCTAGATGCGACGAGCGTTCTTCGTGTGCGCTGCAGTAGGTGGACGAACCGAATGGAGACACGTAGCAGATGTTTTGCAAAAAAAAACTAAATCAGTACATTTTCTTTGTATTGCTACATGTGTTTGTGTTCCAGCTGAAGAAGCTGCATTCAGAAGGGAGGTGGTGGGCGGAGCCACCTTGACAACAGCCGTTCAAGGAAAAATCTAGACTTTTGGGGGTAATAATGAAACTGGATTGATAGGCTGTTTTTTTTTTCTGTGTACCGAGATTGGTTTTTGCAGCTCTCCACTGATCCACTACTGGTACATGTGTACATGTCTGGTCCCTTCTGACCTTCTAGTTGCAGCTTCAGGCCTCAGACATGCAGGTCAGTGGAGGGACAACAAAGCCTCTCTCTGTTTCAGCCAACCCACAAATCACTCCATCCAATAAACAGCCACTGAGGACAAGAGCTGCAGCTGCGCCCTCCTATCCACCGTGGTCGGCCTTAGCCGGAGCCGGTTTGTGTTCCAGCACACGGCCTCACTTAATCTGATTGGAGCGAACGGTGAGAACGGGCCGATTGCATCTCTTTTTATTGCTTTTTTTCCTCCCTCCTTCCTCCTAATTAACTTAATAAATCTCGCAGTCGGCGCACAACAGGAACCCGAGCATTGTGTTCTTATTGATCGCCACGTGACTAAGATCATTGGCCAGTGGGGGTGGGATGGGTCATGTGACTCTTTTTCGCTCCCCTCATTAAATAAAGTCTCTCCCCTCATTTCAGCGCTGGGGCTCGGCACTGACAAGTGGGAGGGCGAGCGACACAGAGGGAGAGAGAGAGAGCTCTTTAAAAAATTATGAACAATCCAGTCATGATTTATTCATAACAGAGCGCTTCATTTTCGGAATTTGTCTTGACGCGCCATCCCTTGTTGTGGGAAAAGAGGACATGGATGAATATTTTGCCATTTGTTCGCCGCCCCACACCCACCCAACACCACCACTCCCACCCTGCAGCGGGCCTGATAACAGCCTCCGCCTGGTAGAAGTCATTCCTCACATCCAATCTGCGGAGTCGATTCCAGAGACAGTGATACATGCTTTAGACCCTTCAGCTGCTAATGGGAATAATTAAGCAGAAGCAAAGTGTCTTGTAGGAGCGTCGCAGGATTGATGTATGCGTTGCAGAGGCGTTTCTGCACTCACATAACTGCCCCCCCGTCCGTCTGTGGCTGCGGGCTCCAGGACGCGTGTCGCAGATTGACTCCCACTTAGCTGAATTAAATAACACAATCAAAAGTCACCAATAACCACAGATGGCGACGAGGAAATTGGCTACGGAGGTTCAGCCACAAGGTGAAAGCCATGATTTATTTAATAATAGACTGTTGTGCGTGAGCGTCACTAGCGGCAGTGTCTGTTGCATTCTGTTGTGCGGCGCGCAGACACTCACGTGATGAATCCGATGGCTGACCTTGGCGGGTTGAACAGTGTAGGAATTGTTATTTTCCGATCCAGCGTTAATCCCAGCCAGTAGCGGAGCAGCTTTGAATGATTAATTATCCTGGAAAATGCACAAAAAAAGAAAAAAAAACAGTTTTGGCTTCCTGCCAAAACCGACCGATGGCCACAAAAACAAGGTGATGGCTGGAGATGTTGGGGAGAGGTGTTTGCTAATAGTGACATCACAAAAGGAGGACTTCACTACACATCACTAACATTTTCTGAAAAGTGAAGAAAGTAAAATGAAGCATTACATTGTTCTGGGTTGTAGACTGACAGGCACAGACACACAGCTTGTTGGAAATTGAAATCTTTGAAAAAGAACTTGACTACAAAAATACAACATAAAAACATTTATTTGGTAGAGAAACAAATATTTGACGATGAAATAGTTCCAGTTGGACCTAAACTGCCTGTATCCTCGTCTTTTGTTGGTAAATCAATGATACTATCAGGAGAGTGCCAAAACGTTTCTGTTCCATCGATCAATAATAGTTTCTCTCATATGAAACTCTTGTGAAACTGAGACTTTGTGACAAGGAAATTTTCCATATATTTTGGATGTGGTTTGATCTCATTTTCATCGTCACTCCTCTAAACAAGAATATGGTGGAGGATGAAAAGCAAAATCTGTTTTATGTTAGATAACATATGTAATAAAAAAAATAAATGAAATGTGTTCTTACATAAAAGGCCTAAATACACAATAAATATGCAAATGTATAATTATTTGTTGACAAAAGGTCATCAAAGGTGACGCAGAGGCAGAAATCATTTGTCTTTGATTTTGTCTTTGTTCTCAAATTATCTGTAACTTTTGCTGTGATCCGGAGTTCACTCACTTACATGTAATGAATGTGTCACGTTCGTGACCAATTTCTGCTTCCAAAAATTTACTGGGGTGGATGAAAAAGGAGGCGGCAGACAGTCGAGCTTCTCAAGTGCATAAATCGCGTCGCTTTGCTTGCATCTCCTTTCAAAGGAGCGTGCATTAGGAGCTGGCTGAGGACGCCGTGCAGACACAAGGGCGCGTGAACAGAGGATGCTGAAAAGATTCCGTTCTGCCACATTAGTGCAGTGGCGGGATAAAATGTGCACAGATTGAGTCCATTGTCTAGATGACTAAATCATCCGTCTCGAAAATCGCCCTCGACCCAGGGATGATTATATAAAGACGAGAAAGAGATGCGTTAGTGTTGCCACGGAAACTTTCCGTCCCATTATTTCTCTATTTAACTGTAGCTTAAGCATTAGAGATTACAATTTTTTTCCATTTAAGCAACCAAAATGAAAAACCAAAATAAACTGCCGGATCTCATGCATCGTCATGTTCATCCCTAATGGGCAGACTTTGGCTGCTGATGTTCTGCCCTTTCCTGAATGAATTCCTTTCTTCCTAACTCAAAAATATACATGTATAGTTTATCTCCAAATATCGTTTGATTCCAATCTGGATTTAAAGCCCATCAAACACGCCGTCTGGCCATGTGTAGCTTTTCAACTTCAAAAGCCAAACGGTCGCTAATTTCATCAGACAGATCTCAGTGCGCGGGGCTGACGCACGTCCTCTGTAAATCTTCCCTTTGTTCCTCTTTGTGTCCAGGAGATTAATTTTCAGTCTTTTTCTCCTTATTGTGTGTGTGTGTGTGTGTGTGTGTGTGTGTGTGTGTGTGTGTGTGTGTGTGTCTGTCCGTCCGGAGGGTACCATGATGACTGTGGCAGCTTCCCATTCATCCGGGCACCGTGGGGTGTTGTTTGATGTTTTCATTAACCTGCGCCCTGCCTGTCTGCAGGCTGCAGGGCGGCTGCAGGGCTGCTGCAGCACCGCGGCGCTCCAAGCCTCTCGCACCTCACACACACACCCAGGAGAGTTCAATCACAGGCCCAGTATGGAGCCACGATGACTGCTGGGATACACTACAGCCTGGGAGAAGATTAGACTGTGTGTGTGTGTGTGTGTGTGTGTGTGTGTGTGTGTGTGTTTCTTTTTAATGCATGTGCTGCTCGTGCACGCCGTGTCGAGCCAGAGTGATTGGCTGTGTTTGCTGTATTCGCTGTGTGACAAGTGAGGAGGCACTTTGCTGTGAATAAACTGCACACAACAGGTTCAGAATGAGGTTACTATAGCCTATTTATTTTGAATTGGCATGGATTAAGATTATATTTTGGCATGGTCCACCATGGTCAACCAGGAAGAATTTCAAATCTGAATTGATAACACTATCAGGAAAAATATTATATTTATATATACATATATATACATATGTACATATATATATATATATATATATATATATATATATATATATATATATATATGTATATATATATATATATATGTATATATATGTATATATATGTATATATATATATATATATATGTATATATATATATATATATATATATATATATATATATATGTATATATATGTATATATATATATACATATATATATATATGTATACTGTATATACACAATATCAGTCAAAAGTTTGGACACACCCTGTGAAGTTAATGTATTTTCTTTCATTCTCATGACTATTGCAGTTTCTCACTGAAGGCATCAAAACTACGTATGAACACACATGGTGTGTTCATACTTTTATCTTGCTCATGTATTTGATGTCTTCATTATTTCTGCAGTGTAAAGTTGTAAAGGTAAAAAAAAAAAAAAATGCCTGAGAAAGTGTCTCCAAACTTTTCATATGTCGGTTTTAAAGTATCCCAGCACAGCAGATGTGTTTAGTAAAAAACAAATTTAAAAAAATTACAATTCCATTCTGTGCTTCGGAACCATACAGTCGACTGTGAGGCTTTGAAGAGTGTGTCCTCTGTAGATTTAACTGTCCCGCTGCTGTCACTGCTATTATGTTTTACACTTTATATTGAGAAGTCGAAGATAAAACGCTTCAACAGTGAGGCCGGTCGGAAAAAATACGAACATAATTAAGGAGCGGCGACCAAAATTCTGGCGCCTTATCGAGAGGCAACGCAAATTACGTTTTAAGGGGAAACGTTTCGCAGGTTGTTTTTAGTTGAAAACTAAAAACTAAAAAAAAGAGTAAAAAGGCCAACAAACTTCCCCAGATGAAAGAGTCAGCAGCAGTTTTTTCTGCTTACTGACGTCTCATTTGTCAGACGCTAGGATTTTAACACGTTTGTGCTTCGTTAGAGGCTTCTAGATGACAGGAAGTCCTGCGTTGGTTTTCATTTCATTTTCATCAGCGCTGCCTTTTGAAAGACACGTCGAAGAAATTACAAAAAAAGTTTTTCATTAACCAAACATGATTATTTCTTCACCGTCAACATGGAAATGAACAATTATCATTGCCACTGCAGTGGAGTTATTTTTTTTGCCTCCGCCCACTGCAGCGTCACCGTGTTTTTCTTCTTCTGTGTTTGCACATGTTCCACCATATAGAACCCATCAATAAGACACAATAAAATGACTTTTGTAAACGTTGCGTATAGGAGATGATCCTTGAACTTTAAAGCTGGCGGGGATCAGAGCAGCATTCATCGGCCGGCCTTCGCTGGCAGTGCAAGGCAGCAGACAGTCAGTGTGCGTCTGGTCTCAGCAGGCAGGGGAGGAGTGACCGTGCCACACGAGGGTCAGCCGCAGACAGCGAGCAGGAAATTAAAGGGTAAAAGGGTGAAGACCGAGTCAACACGGCCCACCTGCAGATCCCAAGGACGACGTGGTGTCAGGCCATGAAATAGTTTCAGGTTTTCATCAACGTGCAGTCATTTGTTTGCTACCCTTCAGTCAAAAGTGTGCGTGGTAGTTTATGTAATTTATTTTGAAAATACAATATAATAAAATATTTCAGCTTCCTCGTTCCATCCTTTTCTGTTTCCAAAGGCATGGCAGTGCAGTTTGTACATGAACATTGACAATCGCAGTTGAACTTTAGTAGCTCTGAGAAGACGGAGACACGGTAAAGGGCGTCATGGTGGCTGCAGCATTGACAGTTTAGCTTCTCAAGGTTCAAAAACCCTGCTTGAAAAATAAACATTTTGTGCTCACAATGAACTTTGCTCAAATTGCAAAGTTAATTTGCCATCAAATGCAATAAAATCTTGAACTGGATTCTCACTGACTGGAAGTGAACAGTGAAGTGATTTCAGTGCCTGGGCGATGTGATCCGGCAGCAGCTGTGTGAACAAGCTGGAGTGGCTAATTGATTTATTTTCCTTTTTCTTTTTTTTCTCCTAAGGATACTGTTACGCTAATCAGGCTTACTGGAAATAAAGGCAAGGTCACTTGTCTCAAGGTCCTGCTCGGATAAAAGATCTTTAATTCAATATTTCTGGGGTGACTATTGGTCGCGGTTCTACAAAGCGAGAGTCTGAAACCGCACTGGGATACTGGGCCTGACTTTTGCTCCTGCGTGAGAGAGATTCGTGATGAGCAGCAGTGCCGTTTCTACACTTTGGCACCGAAAAGCAGTAACTTCACTTTCATTTTATCCACTTGCAAAATATTATTGCACAGTCCAGTCATCATTTGGCTCAGTGCGTTTGACTGATGGCCCAATTCCAAAAGAAGAAGAAGTCACAGAGGCGGGTTCATGTTCCAGCCGACCTGATGATGAAGGTTGCAGTCTCTGACACACTAACTGGGAACTGCGATGAAATTTAGCCGAGTCACAGATGGTTAGCCCACACTGTGTAGGTAGGTGAAGCGGCAGAGCGTGGTGATCAAAGAACCTGCGTTCCTCCCCAAGATGTTGCTTCTGTCACGCGGGCCTGAGCCACACGGCCACATAAAGCTAGACAGTCTTCCAACCATGCAAAATGGTGACATCACTACTGCTGCACTGCAGTCTGATCAGCAATATGTCTGAATGATCAGTAGCTGATGCTGTAATGTTGCCTTTATTTTCTCCTCTTTTTCAGTACAATGCAGGCGGTCTTACACTGGCCATAAAAGTGAAACTAATATTTATCCTAAATGCAGCTTCTGTGGGTGGATAGAATTGGAAAAGTCCTAATCAGAGGCACACAATCCATAAAACTGGTGCTGCTGCTGTTCATTTATAGAGGCCCAAAATGTGGCAAAATCAAAAACACTAATATTTATTAAAAGGTCACTCTTTTCACATCTTCTGGTTCCCCCCCCCCGGTTTTTCGTGAGGAACAATCTCAGGCGCTCGTTAGGAACTTGTTGGTTTCAACATCGGATCGACCGGAATTGCTCTAAATAATGCAAAACGTCGGTACAAAGGGGAACTTGTTAGGCTGCTTCTACAGAATCCAGAACCTCCCAATGCACTTGGCGCTGTAGCATAACGGCGGAAGTGGCGTCTGAGGTCCAGATCAGGGTCATCTTGGTCAAGGTCGCCACACAGCCCCGGCGCTCCGCAGCGGCCAACCGGGAGTGGAGGCGAGCCGTTAGAGGTCCTGTTTGTGATTCTTTAAACAAGAAAATGTCTATGATTTCAAAAAGAAAAGAAAGCTTATCTCAGTTTTCAGGGAACTCCCTGAAAGTTGTTGAGATTGCAACTTTTTTGTTTTAGGCTTGGAATCTGTTTGGCATGCAAACACTGTTGGCATTTTTGTTTTGTTTTGTTTTGTTTTTATTGACTGTCTATTGTTTTCCATTGCACAGGACTAAGTGAAATCATATGTAAAATGTAATACAGGCAAATTTTAGCTGATTTCCAAACCCCTGCCGCCACCACAACCACCATCACCATTGGTGTCCTGCCTGTGTCTCTTCTATTATACGACCAAATTAAACTTTCTAATTTGAATTGTTCTCATATCTTCCCTGTGGGGGTAATCCCGTACAGGAAATAGCCTTTAATTGAGGTGTCACTTAGCGAGCAGGATCTGCGAGGATTGAAAGTTGTTTTTTTTTTCCTTCCTCCTGCAGAAGAAATGGATGTTCACACAGGAAAGGCTCTTGGAAAATGGCCTCCTGCTGAGGAGCTATATTAGAGACCGAGATGGCACATTAAACATTCCAGGCTGCACTCAGAGAATTTCATTTGGCTTTGGCCAAGCTAAATTAAGCCCAAAAAAGACATGTTTAGGAAATAAACATACTGAATGCATAAAGAAAAGCATAAGTGGACAATTTAATGAACTCATTATTCATGCAGAGAGGACATTAGGGCAGGACGTTCAACAAACTTTGTTTTTGTAAAATGACAAGTAATTAGTTGGTTCAGAGCTGCTCCAGTGTCACTTGATTAAAAAAGCAAAAAAGGAACTCGCTGGCCAAACAGGAAAGAGCCCTGAGGAAGCCCTCCCACTTGTCAAAACAACAAACAATAACAAGGGGGGAAAAAAGTGGTTCATAACTTTGAGATGGAGCATTTTGCATCAAGTTTATTACACATGAAAAAATTAAAAACCAACAGCTTTGCATCGTTTCAAATTCCCAAACTAATAGAAAGAGAACATAATGATGTAGAACAAGCAGGATAACCGTTTCCTGCTTGTTCTACCTGCAGGAAACTGTTCTACCGTTTACAGTTTAATTCACTGGTGACAAATCAAACGCTGTCACGTTTGAGCATTGACGCGCTGAACGCTCACCTTCTAGTGATGGGAATTCTGGCTCTTTTCAGAGAACCGGTTCTTTTGGCTCGGCTCACTAAAAAGAGCCGGCTCTTTTGGCTCCCAAGTGGCTCCTTAGATTTTCTCTTGTTTCTTTTATTTAAGGGCCAAATTATGTATTATATGACCAACACCATGGAGATCCGTTGACGGGGGGGGCGGCTCTCAGCCAATCAGGAGCAGCCAATCGTTCACTGGTTCGTTCGCGAACAACCCATCACTATCACCTTCCTCCGACCCAGTGGGACCAAACGTGACTCTGATCTTGGGAGGGAGGATCCACCCAGCTGCCATTGTCATTTATGAAAGCAAAAAAAGTGCTTTGTGTGCTTAGTAATGACTTTAGGAGTGTCTTCGGTCGGAGCGGCTAATTAGTGCTTCGAGTCTTCACCTGCCCCTCGCACCCTCACTCAGTCTTCACGCCTTTAGGCTCGTCGGCGACTTCACATTCACTGTCATTGATAACATCCACCGGAGAAAACTTCCCCTCCACTCCCTCACTTTCACTTTTTTTATTTAAATTAATGATGCGGTGTAATTTAATATTTAAATGAAAAGCGCTTTGAAGTGCAGGAGTCATTAGGCTTATCTGCTGGGCTCTCAAAGGAAGCCACAGGGAGACAATCTGCTGCTTCACACAAAAGTTTTGCGTTTAATGACAGAAATACGCGGTTTAGACTATATTAGTTTTCCCCCCTTGCCCCACAAATTTGCATGTTTTATCTCCTTCTTATAGAAGACAGCACGCCGCCTTGCATAATAGCTTCGCTCTATTATTTACTCTCAAGCAGACGAAGACGAGGAGGCGTACTTTTATATGGGCTTGTGAGACTTTTGGCTACGCAACTTCACAGAAAATGTGGACTTGGCAGTGCTCTGGGAAATGTGGAGCTCTTTAGCGTCCTCTGTTGCATCTGTCCAAGGTGAGAATGTGGTGGCAGCAGGTTAAACAGGTTGAAGCAGTCACTCTTTCAGCTTCTCCTGAGAGATTCCGAGGCATTTCCAGACCTGATGAGACGTTTAATCCTTGCCGCGGCTCCGTCTGCCGCTGGGACAGACTGGAAAGCCTCCACATCACACAACTTTTAACCCCTGGTTTTAGATACACTTCTCCTGAGTTCTGAGGGCAGACCGAAGCCGTCTTCTGAAGGAAACGTTTGTCGACAGATTCCGGCCACGGCTCAGTCACCTGAGGCGAGAAAGAGACGTCACGGCTCTTTCATGCACACTGGTTTGAATTTCAATCGATTTTGCTCAAACGGCTGCTAATGGATCCAAATCTGGTCAAGATGAATTTGTCTCGAATGGTATTACAGACGAACTCCGCCTTGAGGAACCTCTGCTCTCTCATGAGTAAAACCGAAAGAAGTTTTGCTGGTTAAACTGGTGATGTGGTTGGGTTGTCTAGATTTCTCCAGATTTGAAAGGTCTAAAATCTTAAACTCAATTTAAAAAATTTGTAAACTAAATTTTTGTAAATAAAAAACAAAAGTATAAAACTATAACTATATATATATATATATATATATATATATATATATATATATATATATATATATATATATATATATATATATATATATATATATATACATATATATATATATATATATATATATACATATAGCTGTATTATATTGAACATCAAATCTATCAAAACTGTACGGAATATACATTTTTAAAATCTTGCAAGTCCATTGTGAAAAAATTCCCATTCCAATTATTTGCTGTTGTTAGATTGCTACCCAATCCTCCGTGCTCATGATTTCACACTCGCTTGCTGATAATTTAACAATTTCACAAACACCCCCACAACTAATTTGGCACAAAACATTTTCCTTTCTCATTGCCACACCCCCGTGCAGCATGCTGTGCTCAGTAGCAAGCAAACAGGTCACATCAACATAACTTCAGTAGTTAGTTGGTCACCCTGTGGGTCAATCCGTGTGCGGCAGTCTAGTCTGTTCTTAGGCAGTCATTATGATGAGAACTAAGTCTGCCGGTGGGCTAATAATATCTCACACTTATTAGCGAGCATCAGCTTCTTTCTGTCTTTGTTAGCTTTCCTTTCACGGCAGCTCATAATGGCGGAGCCCTGTGTGTGGGCGGCACAGGCAATAATCTCGCAGAGTTTTTCGTCACGCTGAGAGAGAAATTAATAGTGCGTTGGCTGCACACGTATGAAAAGACTTTGCGTGCGTGCGTGGGTGCACTTTGTGCAGGTGAAAAAGGGCAACTTCGCTGCCTCATCGGCAACAGAAAAGACTGGCCATCATGCGTGACTCCCATTTCAAACAGAAGCATTATATCTCCCGCTGTACGTGTGCGCATAATCTACATTGTAGGATGGCGCCGGTTCTGAGAAGGAGGACGTGGTCATTTCTCACCTCCTCCACGCCCATGACACCAGACTCAAGTCACGGCCGTGTCAGCTGACAATGTGGCATTCGACTAACGCACAATGGATACCTTGCGAACAATGACTGTGGTGAACCGTCACACTGGCAGTGGAGTTGCATTTAGTAAGTCACAAAGTAACAACCAACCTAGTTAAATGCAATTTAGACCCTGAGCTCTTAGCTGATTAGAGTAGACAAGACCCTGTGACACAGAGCACTTGGCCACAGATGCATCATGGCGTCAAATTAGCCCTCCCCAGTTTGCCTTTAGAAAAGAGCGGCGACGGCTCAGATTCAGATTCAGATTTAGATTCAGATTACTTTCGGCTCCCCGATGGTTCTGCGCTGAAAAGCCACTCCGGCTTAATTAAGTCATGATTCTTAGCACAATGGCCTGTTTTCATGGACCAGAGCCGAGAATATCGACGAAACAGGAGCCCCGTTAGGTTTCTCATGATGAATGGCACAAGTGCCAACCAATAATAACGCTGCACAAAAGAAGAAAATTACGTCTAATTTCCAAGAATTTTCCAAATGATAATTTGACACATTTGCGCTGTCAAATTGTCATTCGGAAAAAGAAAAAAGGCATTGATCCGTATGAGTAGGTTCATAGCAAACAGAACTTGGGCCAAGACGAATTTGTCCATGAGAATTTATTTGTCCTCCCTGGACAGCCGTCACGGCTCCGTCTCTGTCTGCGTTTGTTTCAACCCCTTCAACCCACAACTCTGTCAGCTCAGACGTCGTAGATCAAGATGGCCAGCGTGCCAAGAGAAGAGAGTCGAGCCAAGAAAGGAGATGGGATGGAAATGCGCTGCACACTCTCCTCACTCCATCCGCCTGCGGATTAAGTAATATAAGCAATTTAAGGTGGTTTTCATCCAGACACCTGCCTCTGTCCTCTGTACAATAATTGTTTGTTCTGGCTGACTGAGCCCGTGCGCCTCCCCACGGCATCACTAAACACAATTTCCCACAGGAGAGGAGGAGTTCTCTCCCAGAAGCCTGCACAGTCTCTCTCTCTGAGGCAGGAGCAAATTAAAGATGGAGAGCAGGGCTCTGCTGTGTTCCGAGTGTCACCTTGTGCTGGTGTCTCACGGGTCTTAAAGTGACAGATGTGGGTTTTTTTCCTTGAGAATCTACAAGAAATAGTATTACACTTTGTAATATCGCTCCTTTATTTCCACCTCCTGCACTATTATCGCTCTACATAGCTTCTTCCGAGAAATAATACTGTATATTAGGAATATAGGGGCCGTTATTGATCCGTCACAGGTAACCTGCCGTGATGGGAGCCCGAGTGAAGGAGCAATCGCAATCGGAAAGGCCTCCATGTAATTGAAATGTCCCTGTTGTGTAGAGACACATCGGGAGGAGGTGGAATGACAAATCAATAATGCTCGCTATTACGCTCTCTCTGTCTTCAGGGTGGGTGGAGGAGGCTGGGAGGGGCAGGCGGGAGGAGGGAGAAGAAGAAGAAAAAAGTCGCCCTCCCTGTCAGGTGCGTTTGCATCTCGCAGAGTTCAATTTATCTAAGGTCCAAAAATAAAGAAATTGCTGCCTCCCCGCCGCCTTGAGCTCGAAGAAATAAACAGTCGATATTTGCTCCTGGGGACCTGCAAAGGGGACGTGCACATAAATCACCCAGCATGCACCTGTCCAAAGGATCAGCCACAGAGTCCTGTGTCATCTCGCACCGCCGCCGAGGCCCCCCTTCATCTTCCAATCGATGCGCCAGGGGGCACCCGGAGCCGTGGTGGCACCTGCCGCTGCCAGAGACGGAAAGATGGAAATTACTTTCCCATCGTTTCCTCTTTTCTTTTCCTTTTTTTTTTGTTTTGCTCCCAAAGCAACCTGTTTAGAGGCACTTTAGGGCTCTTCTGATTGGGTTTGCAAACTACTGGACTCACAACCGGCTTTTCTCCAGGCAGCGGACTTTATTTCTTTGTGCCTCTTTGTGTTAATTTACAGCAGGTCGTTTTCTCGTTTTCGTCTTTCAGAATTGATCATAAAACGGTTATAAATTTCAGCTGCTGTGTAATGGCTGCAGTTAAATATGACAAAAAAAATTATTAAATCCTTCTTGGTTTATGCTAAACTACAGAAGCTTCATCTTTTCAGTCTTTTTTTTTAAGGAAAAATACTCACCAGCTTTACTGTTTTGGGTAAATTCTCTCAATTAGGTAATATTACAGAACAGATGGACTAGTTGGAGAGCGTAGACAGGCAGCTGTCACTAAGGTAACTCTACCGCAAGTGTACGTGAGATATTGTGAATTGACATGTTTCTAAAGTAGTTGAATACAAGACTTCATGGTGACTCAGGACATAAATTCATGCCTTAACTATGGTGATGAATCACATTTGTGGTCCCTTCAATTCAGCAAGACCATCATCAGTCTTCGAAACTCAGATCACTCAGACCTCAATCCGATTGTGGAGGGTTTGACTGGGAAATCCTATGTGGTAGTTCAATCAAAGTGACGAACTAATGAAGAAGTGTGGCTGAATTGTTCATGATTACACTTCAAATGAACTCTTTTTTAAATCTTATCCCTTCAACTCTATGTGAATTCATGATCATGACGAAATGCAAGGGGTTCATGCATGAATTCATGCGATTTCTTGACTACAGTCATGCACGCGTCCAACTTCTGTGATCAGCTTATTGTAAATCTTTTGTGTTATAAGATCACAACAATATCATTCATGTGTTCATGAAAATGTATTTTCCTTTATGGTAAAGTGACATACGGTATGCACTCACCGGCCACTTTTTTTTAGCTACCAGGGACTCTAAGTCTGTAATCTTCAGTGATCTTTGGCTGACAGCTGCTGTATTACTGGTGGTTGCCATATTTCATAGAGAGAAATATCAAGAGATCCACTGAGAGGCAAGAAAAATGAGTTTGTTGCCTGCAGTCTACCAGCTGAAATCAATTCTGCTGCTCTGAACTGAGAGGTAAGAAGCGTCTGTATCTTGAGACGAGACTCATTTACGATTCACAAACAACTTACTGAGAGTGTCCAGTTGCACCAGCAGCCCGGGTGTGTGCTTCTCGCACCAGGGCAACCGTGTGAGCGCCTAATTCAGAGCTGCATCGATATGAAACTAGAGGCGACTGCGTCACTGCTGAGCAGGACTAATTCCTCTGTGAAAAGCAGCGTTTTGTTTCTGGGTCTAATTGTTTAATCGGTGGGTGAGGCAGCCAAGGAAAATGCAGACAGGAGGTCGGTGGGAGACAAACAATGGAGAATCACTTCGGGGGATAATGGCTCCTGTCTCTCTGTTTATGAGTCTTTCTCACGCAGACACACGGATAAACACATTCCTCCAGCGACACGCGTGCACTTTACAGGGGTGCCAGCAGCTGCTCGCTCATTGTTTGCCAACATTCTATTCATCTGGCCAAGGCTGTACCATGAGTGAAAGAGAATGCGAACATCTGAACAAACTGGCACGAGCAGGAGCAAAAGTAGAGATAGTGCTCGTAGCGGCAAGAGTTGTCTGTATTTTTTCAGTTAGTCACGTACAAGAACCATTAGAACAAAAGTATGTATAATATACAATATGTATGAACATCCTGAATATCACCAAAAGTAATTAATTGGAGTCAAAGTCAGTGCAGTGGCTGCTGGCTGAGGGTTCGCCCTGCATTTCCTCCTCGCTGTTCGGACTGCAAATGTGAATAAGAGCGAATCTTCCTCGTGCTTAAAGTGATGAAGAGGCAGAAGGATGAGAACATAAATGAGAAGCGGGACTCTTAATGTTCATTGGGACTCGTTTTATTGTGAGAGGTGTTTTAATAGAGCCACTGTAAATGGATATCTTCCATTAGTGAGGTACCATCAGTATTGAGTGACCCAGTGAGAACCAGGGAGGAAAAAGACCAGCGGCCAGCAGTCAAAGGGTTCCTGGACTTCCAATCCTGTTTGGGATGAGAAGGAAAAGTACGTTTCCAGCGTCATTGGGCTTCAAAGTTGAACTGTGTCGGCTGTGGACAGTAATGTGATTGGAAGCAATAGTCTTTGGAGTCAAATGGCTGAGTCTCCATTGCACATTGAGAAAGATCCCTATTGGTTGAGGGGAAAGGCTGCAGGTGTTTTAATTGGTACGCTGGCAGCTGAATCCCAGAGGTGTGCGTGATAAGAACTTCAGTTTGTGGAGGTTCCTCTCTCCCGAAGAACCATAATACACACAGTTTATAGAGAGTGTTGTAGAATTCAGGGCTTGTTTTTCCCTCATGGTTACAGTTTTAAGAGCTCTGTGGTGAATCACTCACTGTTAATTATACCAAAAATTATTATCCAGGAAACATTGTGTTCAGCCCTGTCTTAACAGTCTGTTGGAAAGTCTATGGGTTTTAGCTTCCTGCTAAAACTGATGCTTAGCTGGGAGGAACTAACACATGGTCGAGGATTTAGGTTCAGTGTCCTTGATGATGTCACAAAGGGCTGATTTCCTGAACTTTGTGTTTTGGTTGGATTCACTGCTAGTTCACTGACTGGCTGGAAAAACACATATTATTGTATATAAGAACATGTGGGACCTTTGAGTGTGTCACCTTCTAGTTTTGTGCACAGGTCTCTTCTTGCTTTTGTCGTTATACATCGCTCTGTTGTTCCACATGATTGCAATTTTTTTTGATGTTTCGCTTTTTAGTTTTACTTTTGCTTTGTTGTACCTCAATTAAAGCATTCTGTTTAATGGCCACACAAAGTTGTGATACCTATAGAAATTCCTCCTTTATTGCACCTGAGCCTGTTAGTGCTTTTATTAGCCATATACAGAGCAACGCTTAATGTCACCCCGGCGCCTGCTGGAGATTCTTCTTGTCAAAACAGCAATTTAAAAGACAAACAAAGGAGCAGAGAAAGGCCAACTCTTTTAAAGACACGGAGCGAGAGATCGAGCAGCGTAACGAGGAGCCGTTGATCGAAGCCCATTTCGCAAACCTTTAGCTCTCACCAGCCTCTTTTCAACACAGGTGCTAATTTATTCGCCCGACGTCGCTCATGCAGCATCGCCAAATTACGAGGGCTGGAAGCTGTGAATTGCACCTATCAGCTGTTAGAGTTAAGATCTTGCCAGGTGGGTTGATATGAAAGCTTTGCCTTAACGGTGAAAAGGGAAATCCGCAATTCATCCGAAACCAGGCCCCTTTTTTCTTCTTTTTTTTGTCTGCATTCGTAATGAAAACCTGGGGGTAAAAGAAAAATGTTATCCTTGATGTCCCCTGTTGTCCTCAGCCGCCTCTCTCTCGATAACTCATGGAAAAGCTCTCGTCAGAGCTTTATTGAAGTGGAAGATAACGACAGCTGCTAATGCTGGGATTCTGCCAGGATCTGCAGCTCGGCAGTGTCTCCACACTTATCAGATAATTTGTGGGTTTCAGGTGAAAAGATGGGAGGGAACTTGCAAGAAAAGAGAAATGGTGAGAAACTCACAGGAGATTATGTGGCCGTGACCTAGAATGTGTCACCTATCGGGGATATGGGGAACTGTGAGCTGTTTTAAAATGCAAAGATTAGCAGCGTGCTGTTTGTTCAATCCAAGCATTTTTTTTCTTGTTGACTCTCCTGTTGAAATATTTGCAGATACAAGGGGGACGGTGCCGTTCCGCAGGTCTGGAGTCAGCAAAGTTAAGAGATAAATGTGCTCACTGGGCTCAGAAACACAGCAATATTTCAGTAGGAGGAAAGTCGAGTCTAATGAGTCTGGCGTGGCTGATGGATTCCCGCTGCCAGTTCAAACACCTGCCAGAGAAAAACAGCAAAACCCACAGTGCGTTTCGCACCGTCCAAATGTACACAGGAAGTGAGCCGAGCACAAGTTTTACCTTGAACACCCTCACCGTCAACAGTGAGGCTTCACAGTTCTGATTTTCTAGAATAATAACAGTACAATGCTGATTTGTCAGGTACTACAGAGATCCTCATGCCACCGAGTTTAACTCTCCAGTGTATAGAAGTTAAAAAAATATCTTTGTTTATTATTCCAGCAGTAGTTGAAGAATACTACATATACTTTCTGGAAGACGTAGATGAGAAGAAAAACACGACTTCAGTGTTTATACCGCAAATAAAAAATAATAGAGCCCCGGCTCAAAGAGATGCACAGAGGAGACAAAACAAACTTTGAGGCAGAATTTTATTTTTATCAACAGAGGGGAGGCGGGGTTGGAAATCAGGAGTCTGTGAGTCGGTAATGAGCGCAGTGTTGCATGTTTGTCTGCTGTAGGAGGGACGGAAGGAGCGCAAAAGGCAGGCAGGCAGTGGGCTGCGAGGAGAGAGGTGGGAAATAGGCACCGCACCCGAATGACAGAGGGTTGGAGGGATGGAGTTGCGAGCTGCGTCTGGTCATCAACTCGGCGGCCAGAGGAAGTCGTGTCTGTTTCTCTGGCTGCTGCTGCTGCTGGGCCGCACAGCTGCAGGCTGACATTAAAAAAAACACCCAATCACGTCGCTGACGCGATCTTGCTAATCGGTCGGTGGTCGGTGACGACCACGTGTCTGAAGAATTCACATTTTCAGTGACCAACACGCTGCTCACAGCCATTTGTGATGCCTTGTCACCTTCCACACACACACACACACACACACACACACACACACACACACACACAAGCCTCCATCACAATTCCGAGAATTGTGATGGAGGCTTGTGGAAGTGAATGTTTCCTGGCGGCAGAATGCAGCATACTTAGAGCATTTCTTTTTTTAAGAGCCGGAAAACATTTACGTGTCGCACATGGTTACAGCGGTGCAGGCGGCTGTAATGGCTGTATGACGTCTTCTTCTGTGGTGACTGTGATTTTCACTGCGGGGCTCAGCAAGCGACGGTAAATGCACTATAAGTGACTTTATTTGCACAGCGTCGCTCAATGCCAACCTCATTAACGTTTAAAAGAGCCTGTGAGTTTGTTCTTGAAGCACCTTTTACAGGTATTTTTTTATTTTTTTTTAAGATAGTTGGAGGCTGGCATGGATCCAGATTCCAGTGTGTGTGTGTGTGTGTGTGTGTGTGTGTGCGTGTCAGACAGCGCTTGGGAAATGGGTTCCAAGTAAACGTTGGTGACATTTTGCTGCTGAGAAATATGAGTGATTTGGAACAATAGTTTTTCTTTCTGCCAGTACGGCGAGTCTCTAATAAGAGACAAACTTGGCTTCACAAAACAACACACACTCACACACAGGTTTTGTAAGGAAAAAAAGAGACCTTATTCACAGCTATTTCTGTGACTGTTCACTTGAGGGAGCACAAATTACCGCTCGCGCTGTGGGAAATTAAATATAACCTGAGAGCGGAAATGTTTTTGACAACTGCAAAACTGATTTGGTTGGTGTTGCGCTGATAAGAGATGAAAGGCTGCTTCACCACAGTTGTTTCTTGACTGCACGTTAGGCCTCTGCTCATGTGTGAGTCACGTCAGGCTTATCAAGCAGCTTCAGATTGTCTTTTCAAAAGAGCAATTTGTGATGCAGGCTCACCTATTGTTGCAACCGGCTGGCATCATTTCCAGCTTTAGGCCTTTCTTATTCTTTCACATTTTTCTGAGTGCGGCAAGGCGCAGAGGGCCCGGCCGGGCTTCGAACTGCAGACTCCTGGGTAATAGCCATGCACACTTAACCATTCGGCCGAAGGGATATCCCCTTGGCCAAGTAGCCAGGGTGCATGATCAATTAGTGACAGGACCGCCACTGTCACATGAGCAAAAGTTGTTTTTTTTGTCTTTAAACTTTCCGAAAAGGAAATACAATGGAAGTGCATTTACTGCATGTTAATATTTACTTTGGCCGATGCTGAAAAGTGGGAGTCGATGATAATGAACTGTTAGAGTGAATGCAACAGAAATAAGCAGTGAGAGCTCCGTGTCATCAGGTGTGAAACCGAGAGCAGCGGCCTGTGGCAGCTCACAGGGAGCCGGATCAGCATCTGTCTAGTATCGCTTACATCATTATTCATCATTAGTGTGCTGGTATTTTACCTGTGACCCTCCCGCTGTACCTTTGCATATAAAGAGATGCACTCGCCTTGAATATATGCAGTTTACAGGATGAGGTGGAGAAATGGTTGTGAATAAAAATGAATTTCTAATAAGCTTTTCTCCCCCAGCCCAGAGTACTTTTTATTTTTATTTGGTTGGATTTTGTTAATTACTCTTTTGCTTAATTAGCATTTATTCGCAGAGCAAATTTATTGGCGACACTTGAAATAAACTCTTGAAAAAGCATTCAAACGGCTGAATCCGAGGAGATGCTGCATCTACACAGGAGGTCTCGGCAGGTTCTCAGGACGACCCAGCAACTGTAAAGTAAAGTGAACCGACAGCGTTTGAAAGGGCAAAAAATAATAAAACCAACGACAGCCACGCACAAAAAGCTCAAAATGAGTTTCTTTTTTTGCTCCCCTCCCGAAGCCGATTTGGCCGTATTTGAATTCCTCACCGAAACGATGAAAAAACGAGGAACGCCCACTCTTCCGCAACTGCCCTCCATTGGGTGAGGAGCGTTCATTTCCATTTCTACTTACTCTGCAGTTGTCAGCCCTCACTCGGACAAATTGAGAGTGACTCCGATAGCGTTTAATCGTGACCTTGCCTCCCACCGACCGGTGCGAGACGCAGCCGTCGGGGCTTCGGCAGTACGTATTTACAAGGCGGGAGACTACAGAGCCTGCCGAGCCCCCCACCTCCTCCACCCCTCTACCCCATCTCCTCTGTACTTTTACTCACTTGGGTGAGCTTGATTGATACGCCGGCGCGCCGTTCCCCCCTTAATCCTATGCATTTTTAAAGAAGTGGCGGGACGCTTGCCGGGAACTCATTTCCAACGAGTCCGAGCATTTTGCAATAAGGCGGAGATAGTGCTGGCCTGGCACTCTGCATTGATTCCAGCCAGCGGGGGCCTCGCAATTGTGATTCATTACAAAACCCCGAGAGGCAAAATAAAGAACTTGAACACCCTATTGTGCTAAAAAAAGAAAGTTGGTTGAAATTATATATGCCGCTTCTTGTCCACACACCCCCGACCCACCCAACCCCTTTCCCTGCACCTCAATGTTGCACAAAGTAAGTGCTGCTGCTGGAGAGTGTTTGCATGCAAAGGCGTTTGCATCAGTGCGCGTGGAATCACCGCCGTGGAGTCGCTGCTTTGCCCGTATCGACTGCATATTTCAGCGCACAATAACCCAGGGAGCGGCCCAGACTGTTTGTGGGCACTGCTGAATATTTTAAAACGTCTGCATATTGTTCCTGCTCTGAAATTGTTGCTCGTCTTTAAAAAAAAAAAAAAAAAAAACACCAGTAGTGGCTTCATCTTTTAAATTGCTCCCTCGTCCTCCTCCTCCTCCTCCTCCTCCCCCTCCTAAACCGTCGAGAAGAAACAGGTTCCACGGAGTCATTTACATGTGGCTCTCACTGAATTATTAAAAAAAAAAACGAAGGAGAATTGTCAGAGGAGATGTCGTAAATACACAGGGTTTCTTTTCCGTGCGGAAAATAAACTCCACCAAACATACCTCGCGGACTAAATGCTGATGGTTATCAGGAAGGGCTGCACGACTGAGACCTCAGAGGCGCGTTCGCATCGCTGTTTTGCGAGGCTGCAGGCTTGGAAACATGAGAAAGGGATTCTCGCAGCAAGACCACATTCTTCCCAAACGTCTCATGGCAGCGCGTATGTAATTTTATCAAGTCATTAAGAGTGCCGAGTGCGGAGGCAGCAGACGACGTGCGCTCCTCATTTTTCACATGCACAAGTCATTTTCCCCCCAGTAGCCTTGCAAATTAATAGCTTATCTACATGTGTCCTGCGCTAGAGGGTGAAGCTGCTAAAAGGTCGTAGCGACAGCAGGTTATTTCTACAGCGGCTCCTCGGAGGAGCTTATCGTCTTAAAGAAACACGGGTTTATCGGCGCACGTCACACAAAGGCACGGCACTATGGAAAATTAAACATCATCCGTGACGGCAGACAGTGGAAGTGGCGCGCGAAATGAAAAGTTAGCTTTTCTCTCCTGAAGCGAAAGTCTCTCCGTCTTCATTGTACCGACGGCCAACGTGGCAAAAGTATTCACTTTCGGCGTTGTCCTTCTCGACGTTTGACCTGTGATTTTTTTTTTTTTTTTTCATTTTTTTGATTTGAACAGTAGATCCCCATGTTATCAGAAATATAACTTAGTTTTTTCTTCGCCGGAGGCTTCAGAAGAGAATCCTCTGATTGTTAAACCTGCAAAAATAAAACTAAAGAAACTCCAGGAAATAACATATTTAGCCCGCTAATTGCTAAACTACAAAAACTACAACTCATGCTTTGTTGGACCTTTGGCAGCTTTCAAATTTCATTTGTTTCAGCATTTTATTTTTAAGCATATTTGTGAGTCACATTTTTAATTAATGTTGTACTTTAATCGTAATTAGTTGACAGTGCAGAGGCTTTAAGCAATATTGGCGGTGTCAATCATCATGGCAGAGCTCTTGTAGGAGTCAGTTGATTGTGATGGTTTAAATGCATTAAACCGACTTATCCTGATCCCGAATGTCCTTTAATGTTAATGCCATAATGTTTCACCACATATTACCGTCCTGATTGAATATTGCACTTTAGAGGTTTGTTTTTTTTCTCTTTTCTTCTTTACCCCTTTAACCATCAAACCTCACCTGTCTGTCTGTTTAGCCTCTGGCCGTGCTGCACACAGCTGTTACCTTAATGGTTGTGCTTGGAAAAGGTCAGCAGCAGCCCTGGTCAAAGTTGAAACAACGTGAACTTTAAATATGCCGCTGAGAAATGTCATTTAATTTCTCCAACGGTTTGTTCCGCCCAACCGTTTTTGACTCGGCAGGAGACATTTGGAATTTGCTGCAGTTTGCCTATTGTGGGATGAATAAAAGTCTCACCTAGCACTATCTCTCCCCAATGATCACAGGTGCTTGAATAGCTTATCACTACAAATTCACACCTACTGCCTCACGCCGTATTGGAGCTGGTTGTGTGGCATCTACCTTGGCGGGAGCGACTGTGAGATGCTGAGCTGTGCAGTTTGCCGTGTTTTGCGGTGTTGTCCGGAAGGTCCCTGCTTTGGTTTGCAGCCTTGTGGCTACAACTGCATCACGTCGAGGGTAACACCCAGCAGAATGGCACTCATTCCTGTCTAGTTCTGCTTTAGTTCGGCACAAGAGGCAAATGACCAAATATTCAACCGTGCGGGACACCAATATCATCTCCTTGTTGGATACAATCAAAATCATCAAAGCGAATCAGCCAAGTCTTTCAGATGAGAGGCAAAACGTCTCCAGCAAAAGCCACGTCTGCTTTTAATCAGTGGATCCAGAATCCCACTCGGCCGATGCATTATCGCTCCTCTCACTCTCCACTCAAAACACTTTCTCCCTACTCTTGTTTCAGTGATGCCTTTGACATTTATTCTCGCTGAAACGAGTGACTGAACACTGGTTTCCCAGTGTCTCCCAGCGGGAGGCCACAAGTCAATAGATGTGGGCGGCAATAACTCCTCTGTCCTTTACGCCGGGCATAAACCAAACCTGGCTGTGTGATATAGGGGTTTGTTACGCCTGCTGTCATGCTCAAGGGCATTTGGAAAGATCGCTGTGTCTGCTTTGGGAAAAAAATTGCTGGCAGTCAAAGAGGAAATGTACATTCTCACATCTCTCCACTGTACGCTCACGGCCACGCTTAAGCGTCTGTGTGTTGTTTCCTGTCACAACAGAGCGCCTGCAGACAGAAGTGAACGGTGGAAAAACTGCGACCCTGTTTCATCCAACAAATGCATCTATTGTGGCAATTCCACTGATGTGGGGCAATGGCGTTACCTGGCAACATGAGCTGTTGCGTTAATCACTATTATTTGTGGATTGAAATGTGGTATGCCGGGAAAAGAAATTGACATAAAAAAAACTACGTCAATAAGACTTTTCCTGAGGACTTTGTGAAGGATTATTTAAATAAGCTGTGGAACGGAACCGTCAGGAGAAATGATGGAGTCCTGGGGTTTTCAAAGTTATTCTTTCCCCCCCTTTTTTTTTTCCTTCCTCCGTCCTGTCAATGAAGGCTCACTGATGTTCCAGACCTTCATATGTTGCACTTGTTCTGGCAGATAAGAAAAAAAGAACAGGTCCTGGTGGCATCTCTTAATTTGCCCTGTGGCTCCTCTGCCTCCTCCTCCGGCTCACAGCAGAGGCCGAGCGCTGGCTGATTTAATGTGAAGTTAAGTGACGCTGAGGCTGCAGTGGCAAGCGGCGCTGAGCGCTGACATCTGCAGAGAGGCGAGGCCATGCTCGGCGTTAAGGAGCAGCCATTAACCCCCCTTTTAATGAAGCGCAGCGCATAATGATATGTGTATTCTCTTCTCCTTTACCTCCGTTCAGTAGAAGAGAGCAAATATCTTGGCTCATGAAGCTGCCATCGCCCAGAGACGGCGGCGGTCGAGGGAGAGTCCGGCAGCTCCTAAGCTGAAGAGCCGAAAGGAGGCGGAGATAATGATCATCGTTTTACATCAAGAGACTTTTGAATCTTTTAATCAGACAATGGTTACTCACTGAAACGCTGTCTTACGGGTTCACACGGTTAAAACATGTCTAATCTTGATCTTGGAGGTTACATTGGTCGCAGTCATAAAAGGTCCCATATTGTATAAAATAGACTTCAGTCATCTTTTCTAGTAATAATCTGCATCCATCAGTGAACTGCAGGGAAATAAGAGGAGTCCGTCCTTCCCTCACTTGGAAATCAACCTTCTGTGATACACAAATAATTCACCCATGTTGGTGACTGCAAGGAAGCGCTCATCGCGGAAACATTATGCAACCAGCACAGGTCATGTGAGCTGAATGTCAGAGTTAATTGGGCAGAACTGTTTCCACAGAATGTGCTGTGAATCAGCCAATTAAAAAAAAAAAAAAAAAGACTCACTGCCTTAAACGAATGCGCAAAGTTTTCCCAAATTACAGGAAATTGTTTAGAATGGTGTCATTCCCATGACCATTCCTTCATGCACATTACTTTGTGCAAATGCACTCATCCGCACATGTGTAACTGCTGAGCAACCGTCAGACGTTGTAAGTGTAAGTGAAGTGTATTTTATTCAAGTGATATGAAACTTTTCCTCTTGCAGCCTTTATAAGTCATCCCCCATCAATAACAATGAGTCATAAAATTTAAAGGACTTTGGGTCCAACTTCTTAGCCCATTGGTGTGGTTTTTTTAAAAGGCAATTTTCATAGGGACCAATTAATATCAGAGAGGGGACAAATCTCTCACTCCATCTTCCAACATTTGATCAGCTGTCAATAGCGGCATTCAAAGATGCCCTGAAGACGGTCTGGATTTATTTATTTTTTTTAGAAAAAAAAAGCCTTAGATTGCCTCCAAACATTAAAAAGACATTAGGCAGCCGATCATTCCTAGTCAGTCAGTCAGTCAAGTTCCGCAGGAAGGAGCAAGGAGGAACGAACGAGCCAGACGGTTTGAACGTGCAGAGGAAGCGATGTACGAAGCAGCCCGAGACCGACAGCTGGAAGCTTTCATTAATGCAGCTTTTTCTTTATGTCGTTGCCGGGGAGCTCTGCTGAAAAGTGGGGGAGTGAAAAGGAAATGAAAAAAAGAGACTCGAATCAAACCAAATACGAGCTCTTTATCATAAGAGGTGTGTTATTGCCGAACCACTTCCATGTAACAAGCGGCGGCGCGCTAACGATTGGAAAAGCAGCCCTGACAATGCCTTTGTACGCTAAGCCGCCCGTTTTTCCTGAATGAAAAACGGGGGGCTTTTCGATGTTGCTCGCAGGCTGGCAATTCATTTTATTTCATTTTATTTTTGTTAATTCTCTCGCCTGCTCACTTCTTCTCATCTATACTGTGCGGCCGCTAAATGCCTGGTTTGCATGACGGTGAGGGCAAAACTGTGGTACTAGGTTTTATTTCTTATGCAACCTTCAGCAGGTAAAATTTAGATGCAATGAGAAAGATAATCATGATGACAAAGTAGCAGGAGGAGAGAAGGGTGGGCACACTGGCATTTCTCTCCTCCTGCACATGGCATTTTTTTTTGCCCTCCGTCAAAGCGAGAGACTACGCAGAGGAATTGGAGTGTTTTGTGTACGCTGAGCGCACATGGCAGCAGACAAAGGAAGCTGCGCCAGTGTTATTGAAGAGCTGATGGAACACATTTGAGGGGAGCAAAAAAATAATAATAAAAAGTAAAATAAAAAAAAACCCTCAGTTTCTGCTGCTGCTGCTGCTGCTGTGGCTGCTGCTCAAAGTTCACGCAAAACTTCGCAGCTCAGTTTGTGACCCACTAGCTCCCCCTGCTGCCAAATGAAAGAAAGTCTGACAATCTCAAAGCTTCAGTCTCTCTGATGTGAGAAATATCTAAGCAGGTGGTTTATATCCTTAAAAACATTTTCCTTTTTTTTGGAGGGGGGGAGTTAAAAAACATGTTATTCGTTATTCCCCCTCCTGGGGAGCGATGGTAAAATCATTACATTGAAAAATTCATGTACGAAGGAGCTGACATGGAATATTCATCAAAACGTTGAGGAGGATCCCCAAGCTCCAGAGTCATTAAAACCTGAATAAAATATAATGGTGGGTGGTTAAAGCTGCTCTTTCATCAAGCAAAAGTGACTAAATTGAGTGAACGAGATGTAAACGCGTTAAAATGTTTGCTAACTGCTCTTAATCTACAGAAATATATATTATGATACAATATTTCCAGTGCTCCTTGCTGCGTGTTCAGAGATGCTGTTCTGCAGACCTTGGCTGTAACAAAGGTTATTTAAGTTGCTGCTACCTTTCTTTCTGGACTCCAACCAGTCTGCTCATTCTGACCTCTGACCCCTGACATCAACAAAGTATTTTCCTCCACTCGACTGGCGCTCACTGGATATTTTTCTCTTTCTGGGGAAATCATACCTGCAGCTCGTCTGCCACCAAACATCCACATTCGACATTATTAAGATTCACCTCAGTCCGCTGTCTTCCCCACGTCGACTCTCCCACGCCTGAAAGCACTGCCGCCAAGTGATTGACCGAACAGCCATTTGTGTTAACAACCAGTTCAATTAGTTTTACCTAATGATAAATCTGGCCAGTGAACGTGGGTTCAAATCGTGTCCGCTGAGCTTCCTAATGCATCTGAAATACAATAAAAACCGCACTGAGCGAGGGTAGGGGAGGGGAGGGGAGGGGAGAGGGAGGGAGGGAGGGGAGGATGTGGGAGATGTGCGTGAATTATGGCCCATTTTAGACGCCTGTGACCTTGAAAGATGAGAGGCCTGATTGGCTTATTGATTAACGATTCTCCTCAGACAAGAGCGCATGAGGTCCAGTTGGAACCACTTTGGCTGCCTCTTACTCACTCAGAAATGTTGCCTGAGCGCCAGGGAAGAGAGACGTGACTGCGGGCGGTGGGTGGGGACGGAAAACGCCTGGTGCTGCTTTTGTTTCCGTGCACGCAGAACTTGTGCTCCTCCCGGGGTTCCCGTGCGCGCTCAAGCACCCGGGGTGAGAGGAGAGGCTTAATCTGAGTGAGTGATCGGCTCCCCCTTGCTTTTAATCACTGAGCAGCAAAAAAAAAAATGTAAAAAACATTTCCCAAGTGCCGCCCACTGTGGTCGATTGTACTTTAGCCGCCTACTGTAGCGCCGTCCCCTTCGCAACTGCACTGTTGGCCACGGCCGCGTTAGCTGCTGGGTTCTCAGACGGCGCTGGGGTGCGTGGGAGCTCGTCTTTGGCAGTGTCTGACAGCCCAGCTTTTTGTTTCGGGAGAGCTCAGCGCGCGGTGCGCGTGTGTGCGAGTTTTGAGTGAAGGCAGAGGCAAAAAAAAATTAAAAATAAAAAAACAGCCGTAGCGGGGACGACAGAGGGAACGCTGCGGTGCATGCTGGGTGATGGTGTACTGTAAGTGGAAGCGCCGCCGCAGAGCCGCTTTGGCTGCTGCTGCTTCTAAACAAGAGCGGAATCCCAAAAAGGAAGCGGAGCAGATGGTGCACCGCTGCAAATAGTTCCTGAATTCAGAGTGTAACATCACTCTGCGTGTGTGCGTCTGTGTGTGTGTGTGTGTGTGTCTGTGTCTGTGTCTGTGTGTGTGTGTGTGTGTGTGTGTCTCTTCACATTCAATAAGACAGCAGTGTCATCATCTTCTTTCTGTTTTCTTGCACTGGCCCTGCCCTCAAACAGAGACAGCTGGTGTAGGGCCTCGCTCCTTCCCGGGAAAAACAACTCTAATCTGGTTTGGGGCGGCGTAATGAAATGTGCTCTTCATAAGGCCGCTAACCACATTACAAGGAGAGGAAACTTGATATTAAGCGGAGGAGGGGGGAGGACCTCCATGGCAACAGTGTTCGGGGACCGCACGTTCATCGTCTTGGAGGATTTAGGAACGGATCCGCCGGGTGCTGGAAGGGAGGCGGCGATGTGGAGCCTCGGAAAGTAGCCTCAGAAATAGAAATTGAATATTGCCCTGATCTTCTGGCACTTGATCTTGCCTGTGGAGGGGTGTGTTTTTATGTTGAAGAAACAATCCAAACAAAGAAGAGTAGAAAGAGGAAGTTCACGCGCGTCTGTGTCTGTTTGCTCCGACTCGACCTGCACATATGGCTCTAAATGTCAGGGCAGTGAAGAAGAGTTCTTGTCTTAATTTTCTGCGTCTGCCGTCCCATCGCTGAGGTCGCCGTCACTCGTCACAGGTCAGCAAAGCGTCTTGTCCATGTTCGCCGCGCTGAGGAAGTGACCATCTGTCTCAATAAAGTCTAAACTTGGCGCAAAGGTCTAAAACAAGCCCAGTCTGGCTCAGAGTGGCCATCAAGACGTGACTGCAAGGAAGCGGATGGCAGATATCGGCGTTGGCAGGACAGTCTAACCTCCTGCATTTGCCATTTTTATGTTCCTACTGATTGACATTCTCTCCACGCCTGTTTTGATTGGCTCACTGTCGCATTCATTGGCCCTCCTGTTTGCCTTTTTAACTCATTTAAAGCAGTCGGTCCCTTTCATCCTCCATTTGACGAGCAGCAAAAGAAATCGGCTCTTCAAGCTGTTTCCCGGTACATCCAGCTGACACAATGACAGACGGTAATTAAATCACGCCATGGAAGCCTTAAACTCTAAATTGGAGATGTAATCTGACTCAAACTATTAAAAGTTAGCGTGCGTCGCTTTCGTAGACTCCAAAAAAAGCGCAACGCTGCCAATGCACAACGGGGCATTGAGAGGCCAAGACGTAATTTGATTAACAACAACACCGTAGCAGTCTGTCAGTCACTCTCCACTGGCTCCCACTAGACAGTAGCCCTGTCCCACGTTTCCTCTCTTGGTACATTGAAAGCAGTGCTCAGAGTCCACACTATATTTTCCATCCTCCACAACAAACTGCTACACCACACATATGGCATTTAATGCATTTATGAAAGGTCCATCGTTAGTCACTCAATTTAATTTTAATTTTCTGAAGTACTGTTCTTACAAAACATAACCTTGATTTAATTTTGCAGCTTCTCTCCAAAAAATGAATAATGTCTGAGTGATAAAAGAAAACGTTGCTCTCCAGTTCTTTGCCAGGAAGCGATGCTATTAAATCCATTCAAATTGCAGAAACACCCCAGAGAGATTCACACAGGTGTGGGTGTGTGACAAAATATAATTTGGTGGATGATATTTAGCTGTTTTTTTTTTTTTTATATATATATATAAAAACACAAAACCTTGAAGTTGTGCTCTATCTCCACCAAGCAATAACCCTTGTTTGATACTTTCCATCCAGAGCCGAAATTGGCCAGAGTTTGAACCTTGCGCCGCTGAGGATAGACATTTTCAAACGGAGAGGCTCGTACTGGGAAACATCCACCAGTCTCTGAGAGCTTGTATCTAGCGTGAGTGGGCTTTTGTTAAAATCCATATATCCCTCGTGTGGCTACTGTCTTTGAGAAAGTACCTGTGGGAATTGTGCAAACCACAACACTCCGCAATTCTGGAAACGTGGAAACACAATAAGGTGATGCTCCGTTTGCCACAGAGACTGCATGCTAAAAACCTCAGCAAGGCAACAGTTGTAGCAAAGTGTAGTGAAGAGTTCATGTCAACTTGGGGAAAAAACAAAACAACAAACCTTGCAGACATCCCTGCGCTAATGCATCCCACTGCATGAAGGAGTCATGGCAAAGGTCAAGGGTACAAGGATCGGAGTCTGTGATTATGCGATGGAAAAAGTCTGAAATTCTAAAAATGCAGCAAGCGCTTGACATTGATGTGTTTTATTGCATAACCCCCTCGCTCATTTACAAGTACTTTTTTAATAGTGTAGTACAGCCAGTAGAGTTCAGATTTTGCTACGCAGTTACCAAACACACACCATGATGGTAATTACCCATTAAGAATGTACCACTGATAGCAGATACTAATGTTAGCATTCTGTCACTTTTGCTATATTGCCATTGTAGGGTTTGTAGTTGGTGGTAGTGTTGAGGTCAAGACCGCAACCGAGACCAAGACAAAAAGGTTTTATATTTCATATCTTTATATATCAAAGAAAAATGAAAACAAAACAGAAAGAAATGACCAGTATCTTTTTTAAAATTCAAGTTTGCTTCGAAATCGAACAGCAACATCTCTTTCCAACAAGGTGTCTTTTAATAATTTTCTTTAACATTTTTCTACTTTGCCAACTATCTTGAACCATTTTCAAAAAAACAACTTTGCATCCTAAAATGAAAAAAATGAACTAGGAATAAGGGGCTGCGTCACTCTGGGTGTCACAAACAGAGCGTAAAACGGCAGCAACTGGATTATTTTCCATTATTATCTGTCATTACAGTGTTGGCTTGACTGGTCTGCATCAAAAATCCCCAGTCCGTCCAGTCTGAGACCGAGACCACACCCAGTAAAAATTGGTCTTAAAACCGGTCTTGAGACCAAGACTGGTCTTGGTGGATCATTTCACGCTCAATTTTAAAAGTGTGACCACTGATGCATCAGAGATTTACGCAGTGAAGATGTGTTCAATGGGAAACTTTGCTTCTTTTTCTTCAAAGTGAGAGAATCCACTACATTGTCAAACACTTAATTTCAGACTCATAATATGGTTTGGAGTCAAACAGACAAGCTATTTTAATTGATTCACTAATTAGACATGTAACACATCAGTGCGGTAAACCTGCTGCGAAAACAAGGTCGTACGTGTTCAAACTGAGGGGACGACACTCTTGGAGGTGAAAAGGTCACAAGGATGTTCAGCAATTAGCTGCTGCTGCTGCGCTAAGCACGGGCTGCTTGACGGCGCTCAGGTTTGTGGTTACGTAAAAACCTGACAGCCACTTTGACACGAGCAGTCATGGCAACGGGCTCTTGACGCGACAAAGCAGCATCGTTAGGGAAAGATATGCAGCTCTGACCCTCAGCCTGAACGACTCTCTCATCCACACAAAAACCCACTTACAGATATATAATGTTGTTACAACATGTTTGGAGTGACCACGAAGTGCGTGGAAAAATAAAAAAATTCTTGGCCGGCTGTCAGCAGATCATGGCTGCCCAGTGCCCAACATGGTCTGTTTCTGTTTCCATCAGGAGTAGCTCTTCATAATGTTTCAGCGCTGCGCTCTTCATCGGATGATACACCTAGCACCTGGCACACACACACACACACACACACACACACACACAAACGAACACACTGTTCCACCACCCCACACACTTTCATCAGCGCTCGCCTGACTCTCATTCATGGAAGGGAATCAAGTGTTCATGCACGTCCAGCGTTGGCTCAGTTCCTCCAGGTCTGCTGCTCCCACCACACTTAATCCATCTTTTCACTACAATGCCTGCAAATTACCAGCCGAAGAATTAGCATAATTCCGTGAATTTTGAATGGGCCAGCCTTTTCACAAGCTCTCCTGGCCGGCAAATTTCCTGGAAAGGAGTGTTTTCACGCAGGTTCATTTCCATGGGGTGTTACTTAAAACTCGTGGGAGAAGCCACAGTGAGCGAGACCAAGCAAAACAGGAATTGACGCAAAGTTACAGTACTGTAGGTACGAGCCGAGGAAGTGTCTTGATTTCATTCACATTTCATTCACTGTTAATGATGTAGATTGTGTTCAATGTCTGCTGTGTTTATTTTCTGCTAACAATTGAATTGAATCTTTACTACTACTACTACTACTACTACTGCTACTTACAGGACATATCATACACATTGTGTGTTTGCAACATACTGTACATACTAGCCGGCAGATTTTCCTTTGCTTTTTTTCAAGAGAATATGTCACCTGGTTAAAAAAAAAATAATAATAAAATAAAGAGAAATATTCCAGGAATCTGTCAACAAAAATGTCACTTTTTCAGATTCAAATTTCAAATGCCTGTAAATTACCTGCTTGAGAAAACAGGGCTTTGGAGGACCCGCAACCTGCTTTCATATCATAGCATAAGAGGATGGAGACGCATTTGCATTGTAATATTTTTATTTCGCGCTGCAGTCTACACAACTTTAACCACTGGTTTAACAGTCCCCTGTGAAATAAACAGTGTTTATAGTGAACCACGGGCTCCATTATGCAAATGCAGAACCCCAGTCAGTAATGAGCACGTTTGTATGTTTGCATAGAAACCATCTCTGTTGCCCTCTTTGTGGAAAAAGTCGTGGAGTATTTGTGTTTGTGAGTATTATTGGATGACCTGCAGCTGGGTGCAATTCAAATGCTGAAACGCTTTAAATTCGCTGAGATGTAAATCTGGTGTTTACCACAAACACACTTCCTGTTGGAATGCACTTTACTTGCGCCCTCTGACCCATTGCCGTGTCTTAACGCAAACTCCATCAATTAACCAATTACGTAGATAAAATACTTTAATGAATGACTTTCTCAGCACGGGGCTCTAACTAGCACGTTTTTAAAGTATGCATCAAGTTTTTAATTGAGATTGCCACAGGTCTAAAATAATCCCTGTGGTATTGTACATCTAACCTGAAAATGGTGAACACGTTTCTATGGTTATACATGAAAATGTATGTGAGAAATGAGAGCTGGGCTACTGTGAGCCGCCGACTGATTGGTTCTTTCGCAGCTCAGACTCGTAGCATTGGGGGAGGGCTGGAATTGAAAACCAGGCTGTTGCTTCTCCCACAGGGATAATAAAGCCAAGTTAATGTCAGTGAATTAGTTAATAGAGAAAAGGAATAATGACCACTACTGTTACTGCTTGGCTAACTAGCTTTACCCTAAAAAGACATAGATATAACATTATCTGTTTTTCTGCTATAAAAGCTAAATTTTAAAATAATTCTTACCACTGCAGCCTTTTATGAAACACTTATTATTATTATTATTATTATTATTATTATTATTATTATTATTATCATTATTATTATTATTATTATTATTATTATTATTATTCAATCCTTTAAGTGGGATTCAAAGCACCTTTTATTATCAGCGTTCGAACACAACAGTGGAAAGAAGCCACAGAGAATTCAAGGAGTTAAAATTCACATTTTCCATCTCTTTCTCTTGTGCGATGCACGGCAGCTGAAACTAACGCTCAAAGTAAGGTTGATACAACTTCAATTATGCTTGGCAGCAAACCAGAGCAGATGCTGTATTCAGACCTCTGCCTTCTTTGCATTGACTCTTGGCTATTGGGAAGATAAGAAACATGTTTGCCAGTGGAAAGGAAAACTATACATGTGGGGCTCAAAGATTAGTCAGCTTGCAGACAAGGTGGCATTTCATTGTTCAGCTCGGAGTAAACGCTCCTGCGTGTATTCGCACATTTCAAGCATTTTAATTGTGTGTGTGTGCGTAAACAGATTTCAATTCTCCCATCAACCAAAGCGTGGATGTGTCCTGGAAACGCTACGCATTTAGGCCTAGTTACTGTCGACTGTGGCTGAAGTGCAAATAGATCCCAAGTAATTGCAAAATCCAAACTTTAAAATGCATATTAAAAACAATCCTGATAAATGTAGCATATTTGAAATTCACCTTCATCAGTCGTAATGAAATATTACTGTCAAAACAAGGCATCCTCTTGGAACAGTGCAATATACTTTTTTTTCCAATAATGACGTCAGTGTATACCAAGCTGTGAAAAGCCGTCCCGTGACAAAACGGAGGCGAATTTCGCTCGGCAAAGGCAAAGGCAGTGTAAAAGTGACCCTTTAGAGTAATAATGAGTAATAATGGACAAAAAGGTCTCGGTGTGACTTCCTTTCATGCAAACTTAATAAGACTCCCAAAGGTCACATTTGTTTGGCTTTTAATCTGTCGAAATGTCACATTCAAAGAGGCATTAGCATTTCTTCAGCGGATGCGCCGCATCCACGGTTCAAAGAGTTTCGTAAATAGCTGAACAGCGTCTAATGAAGGTGTTTTGTCCCTAGACAGTGTTGCTTCTTCCCCCCACTGAGCCGCTGAGGTGTGGTGCAGCCACCGCCACCACACAAGACTGCCGCGAAATGCTGTGCGGCAAGGGGGGCGGGGTGGGGGGGGGGGGTGTTTCTGTGATTTCCTTTGTGGGGGTTGAGTTGCACATCTTGTCCCCGCCAGCTGGCCCTACATCTGTTTGGGAGCTAAACTTCTTGGACAACGACGTGGATTCCTTAATTGATTTAACAAGCATCCCGCCACACCGGAAATTACTGGAAATTGGAAAATAAACCTCAATTTTGTTTGACACGCTCCAGAGGAAAAAGATTTATTCGCTCCAAATGCAAAAGCACTCGAGGGTCATTGTCTATTTTGCTCTCGCTCCCTTTTGTTCCACGCTCACCAGAACACTGTCAGTGTGAAGATCCACCATCGACCAGTTGAAGGTGATTTTAACCAGGTTCACTTTGAGGGAGACATATCTTTAAGCAGAGAATGTGAATACTGACTTCTCGGCTTCACTCCAAAAAATTAGAGAAATTATTTGGGTGGAGCTGCTTTTTTTATTTTATTTTATTTCAACAAAATCTAATATCTATTTGATTTTCTCTTAGCAATTGTATTTATTTATTTGTTTGTTTGTTTGTTTGTGTATGTCATTCATTGTGTTCACTTTATTTTTTTCATTTGCCCATTTCTCCCTTCTGCCCTGCGACGGCCTCAATAATTCGGTCACAATGTGCCCCATTTGAGTCTTGGCCAGCGGAGTTTCCATTGTCCTCATTCCTCGAGCCGAGCACCGAGATTTTCTGGCCTGTAATTAAATGTTTGGTTTGTCCCGGAAACAGAAACTGAAGCAGCCCAGCAATCTGGTCTGGAATAAAACAGAAAAACCCTCCAACACTCCAACACTCTGGCTTGGTGAATGCACACAGAATATTAGAGTGATTACTTTATTGGCAAAGCCATAAATATCGTCCGTGCAAACCGTCGCAGGCCTGATATGATGGAAGCTCCTGCAGACCCCCGGAGCTCCGGTGGGGAGTCTCTTCTGTGTGTGTGTGTGTGTGTGTGTGTGTGTGTGTGTGTGTGTTAGAGAGAGAGAGAGAGAGAATGACTGATTTCAGGGCGTCAGCTCCTCCATTCGATCTAATATCCAGAATTTTCCCAGACGACGGTCCAATAACGCACACATCGCCCGCAGTCCACATCAAAACAAACCGCAGTCTAGTGTGAAAGCTATTTTTCTGGCTACGGGATCAATCAAAGGAAATGAAAGCAGCATGGATGACTAATCCCTTTAAGAGGCTGAAGACGAGCCTGCTTCAGAATAGTCGCCTTGAAATAATCTTGTCTAACACAAACCAAAAAACAAATAAAATTATTTCTGCCAGTCAAGTTTATTTATAATTATTAACAACATATCTGCAGTTGATAAGTTTCCATCAAGTGATTTAAAGCAGTTTCACTCTTCACTCTTTTTCAGAAATGCATTAGATTAAATTCACTCCTGCAACCTGAGGACTGAACAGGGCAGAATGATAAAACTATAACGCAGCTAATCCTCTAACTTTCATGAGCACTGGGACGCATTGAAACAGAGACACCGACCCCGGTGCCCCGTCATAATCAACCTCCCATCTGCAACCGCTGCATTTCAATTCCCACCGTGGCCAATTTTTAATTCCGCTGAACTTAAGTCAGTGCGGTCCGGAGGCTGTGGTCGAGGCGAGCGCTTTCCAGGGCACCACAGTGACCTCGACAACAGGTTGGACATGTTAAACACACCGCTGAACACACATCTGTCAGGGCTTTTTTTCTCTCTGTCTCTCGCAGGTAATCGCAGGATGAGAAGGTGGCAAACAACTTGGAATAAAGAGGAATAAAGAGGAAAATTAGGTCCTAGTTTTCAAGCTGAATGAGGCCAGGTGGCGACTCGTGGCGTGGGAGATGTGAAGAGGCGTTTCAGAGACAGAACTGTAACTAGTTAGGATTTATTTATGCTAATGTTGAAAGAATGTTATTGCTTCTATAATTCACTGCACTTTGTTATAGGATTTTTTTAGTTTTAGCGTTAAGATTTTAGTGGATACAACGCTGGTCCTGTGCACACATTTTCTATCATGTGCAAACAAGTAATGACAAACTGCTTGAAACTTAAAACTGAAATAGTAAAGAAAACGCAGAACAAACAGTCTTGGAATCTTTTGGAATAGAAATCTAACTGGTTCACTAGTTGGTTGGTGCTGTCGAAATAAACCAGGCCACTTTGTACACAGCCCAGTGATAGTTGACCAGTTTTCCGGTGTTATTTCTGGCCAATAATTTAAAAAAAAAGATCTTTGAACGTGACATCAAGAATTCCACAGATCTGAGGTCTGTCAAGTTTTATTGGAGAAGTTTGGACTTACATTTCTGCGCAGTGTGGTTGCCATAAGCTGCCAAATTTATGAAATATCTTTCCAAAGCAAATAATTGTTTTGGTGGCAAACTGACACTCTGGATTCACTGCTGCAATACTCACTGAGTCCTACCGACAGATTACAACAAGTCTGTCTGCGGAGAGACACAATTTACAGCAGGAGGAAGGCGATGATGATGCAGATAGTGGCTTCCATCTGAAAAAGCTCAGGGAGGATGACAAGATCGTGCAAGATTGAGAGAGAGGAACGGATATATTGGACACTTTTGATGCCCCGAGCATCGACTCTGAAATCAAGGGCTCCCTGAGGAAGAGGAGCAGGTGGGGGAGGAGGAGGGGGAGGAGATGATAAGAGGAGGAGCAGAGCAGCATGACTCTGCAATCAGCTGGTGGTAGCTTGGATCTGCGGGTGGGTTGCACTCAAGCACAGCAGATGGTGTTAAGTGTTGAATAATGGAGAAACGGATGAAGCAGTAAACTCATTAAGCCTGGCCTGTGGGTCAAGAGGACGGTGCCAGGAATGAAAGATTGCGTTTTTAGACCAAGTTATCTGTGCTAGGGGGGAAAATGAACAATTGCAATGAAGACAGCCAACAAACAAGCGCAGTGCGGTTTCTTGCGAATTTTACACATTTCTAGATCTTTGACTTTAATTGCTGTCATGCAGCCTTGCATGAAAAATAGCCACATATTTATTTAGAGTTTCCTTTTTAAAACGAATTTGTAAGAAGAAGAAAAAAAAACACGGCAGCCACAATGGAGCTGGTTGGGACAAACACCTGCTGGGGGTTATTGGTGTAACTCTGGAAGAGTTACGGTGATAAGATTGACGGCTAGGTTTTCATCATCCCGTTTTTATTTGCACTAAAAGAAATGTAAGAAGTTATATAAAATAATTTTTTTACACTGGGTTTGACCTGTGGAAAAAAATACCTCTATATCGATACGTCTGAAAAACCACCTCACGAGAGCGTCAAAACCTATAAGCCATATTTGAGAGTTTTTTCCAAGTTTAGGTGTTTCCATGACCAGTTTTTTATTGCGATATTTAGGTCTTTGCGCAATTCTAGGGGCAATGGAAACGCAGCAACACACATACTGTAGCTAGCTACACGGCTAACTGGCTGAATCATCTCACAGGATGGATCCAAACGTTGTTGTTTTTTTTCATTGTGGTTTGACACACTGGCTGTTGTTTATTAAATCATATTCAATGAAGCAAGCGCATTTTAATTATTGAACCCACGATTGGCTAATCAGTTTGCTCACCTTGATTCTTTACACACCGGGATGTGAATGCAGCAAATGTTTTATTTCAGCGGGTGCGGCTGCCAGAGCGCTGCGGTTCCGTCTGCTCCCCCCACCTCTGACTGGGCCTGCACACTAATAATCCTGCATTAACATTCTGCCACACACGGCCATGGATTCGCCGCCTCATTCGCACTTGTGGCTTTTCTCACCCGAGTGGCAACACGAAGCACGGTCAGGGTTAATTAAGCCGGGGTGAGGGTCCACCTTAGCAACCACACATTATATTTACAATCAAGCTCTTCCAACTGTTGATTACATGGAAATAGATCTGACCCCAGTCCAAGACGTGAGGCAGGAGACTCACTGTTCATCAGGAGCTCAACAAGACACTGCAGCACGCTCAAACTGGGAGCCCGCTAACGTGACGACTTTGTGCGACTTTGTGTCATTAAAGTTATATCATTGGTGTTTGGACTGAGTCCTGCAGCCTCTTCTCTCGTGGCTCCCCTGCCATCCAGAAGCTCTCCTCCTCCAATCTTTCACTTTGGAGTCAGGTCTGATCTGTTGCTCCTCTCAGGTCCCTTAACTCCCCCAGCCATCTGTCACCGCGGGGTCCTCGCTGCCAGCCAATCCGTTTGAAAATGTTCTAAAACTCGTTCTGTTTTTTACGCTCTGTCCCCGCTGAAATCAACTTTTTCGTTGTTGCTGTTGTTGTTGTTGTTGTTGTTGTTGTTGTCCGCAATCAACTTTGGGCATCCAATGCCATAAAGAAATCTCAACCATTTTTGTTCAGTCATTGCAGATTGAAATGAGTTTGGCTGCACCAGTATTTGCTGCTACTGGGTTTTTGTGCTTTCGTCACCACATCTCTGCTTGGATGACTAAACCATCATTTCACAGTAATACCTTAATTGAAACTAAAGTGTATTTCCTTCACACTGAAGCCATACTCAAGCTATGTTTCCTTGTATCCTCTTTTTTAATGATGCTTTTAGTGGAACAAAGTGAAGCACGATTATTTACAGCGAGCACTTTTTTTCCATTGTTAATAAAAAAGGGACATACACACACACACGTATATATATATATATATACATATATATATATATATATATATATATATATATATATATATATATATATATACATATATATATATATATATATATATATATATACATATATAAATATATATATTATGTATGTATGTATGTATGTATGTATGTGTATATATGTAGAAATGTATACATATACATATATATATACAGTATATATTTCTTTAAGTTGGTGAGTGCTGCGATAAATCCTTGCATGGTTTTCTTTGAGGTTTGCTTAATATTTTTGATTCAGTTTTTTTAAATAATACATGAATATGATGAAGTTGACATTTTGTGATCCTTGGCTTCTTTCTGACAATACTGCCTTTTTTTCCTGATTTTTTTGTTTTGTGAGCTGCACATTCCCCTTGAACTCCACTGGTATTTCAGTGGCAGCAAGTCACCGGTCAAACGAGGTACTTGGCAAAAACTGCCAGAGTAACCCTTTAACCTTTTTACGTTTAACACCTGCAGCTTTAAAGAAGCCCAGAATACTTCGACCTCCGTAGACTGAGGTGCGGCGGCGCAGATGGGTGTTGCAGCTGGAGCACATGCGAGCGCGAGTGTAAACGCACTTAAGGCCGTGTGACTGAGAGGAGGAGCAGATGCCATATTAACTTAACCGGCTGTTAATGGAATGCTGTGCGGCGCGACACACCTCTCGCTCGGAGGTGGAATCGGTATTCCTCTTTGGGCACAAGTCTGTTGGCTAAATATTTATGGAGGGGACTGGTGTGAGGCGATAAGGACTCGGTGTCCGGCCACGATAACGCCAGAGAAAGCAGCTGGAATATGTAATTAAGGGCTAGATGGTATTTTTTTTGTAGTAAAAGCTTTTAAGCGGCCCGACCTCAAAGCTTCCTGTCGAAGGTCGAGTGGGGCACAAAACTTATTTAGCCCGGAGCGCCGCGCTATGAGTGTGAGCGTGGCACAGTTGTCTTCCCAGAACGCATTTTTGGGAATATAAAAAGCTAACTGAGTGCATGCAAAATGCAAAGTTAAAAGGAAAAAAAATGTTGCAGCTGTATATTTCAGATATGAAAAGATCACAGTGGAGGCAGTAAATTAGACTTTGTTTGCTTCTGAATGGCCTCTAGCTTATTGCTAGAACTTTACTTTCAGTTTTTATTGAGTCGGGTAAAACAGAGTATGTTGGGGTTTTTCTTTTAAATGCATTGTGATCATAATCAATACGCCGCAGGGGGATTTAACACTGCAGCTTATAATAACTCTTCCATTCATTAAATACACAACAAAGAAGATCATTGCTGGCCGTTGATCGCCGTTCGACCTTTTCAGCTCTTTAACGTGTTTTTTTGCTTTACTGATTTCCAACTAACACGCCAAGTGCGAAAATAACAACTCACGCATTCCTAAATGGGCTGGCTTTTCCCATTTTACTGCTGTAAAAGGGGGCAAATGCTTTTCTTTTTTGGGCAGAAGGGATTGCGGGGGGGGCATAATCACAAGGGAGAGGGCTGTTCCAAGGCGGAGCCATGGATGGAGCAGGGCGGGGAGGGAGACAGACTGAGCGAGAGAGGTTTGTTTTCTGAACCCTGTACAGCTCAAACTTTTTTGACCAAACAACCTCATTTACTGTTACAATTAATTGATTGAAACTGCAAATGGAGCCCTGACGCGGAGGTGAATCAATCTTTAATTCCGACAGCAGAGTTCACCTGCTAGTGAGTCCGGCTGCAGCGTTGTTGTTTCTTCTTTTTCCCTTCCCACCCCCGCGCATCAGGGGCCCCAAGTGACTGACAGTGGATGGATAACAAGCTCTCATTACTGCAGTAGTTTTAATAACATACAGTGGATTCAGGCGCAGTGTTTCCAATTCCGCTGCAGTTGAACATCCTGGAGCAAAATAAATCAGTTTTCTGATCTGCTGCCTCTGAGAGCCGTCGGCCTTGTAACACACCAGCAACCACTACGGCTTTTATTCAACTGTTTAGTTTCCTTTTTTATGTTTTTTTTCTTTTCAATTTCTTGTCTGGTCCACTCAAACGTGCTTAAAGGATTTTTAGTTTTTCAATGTAAAATGAAGTAGAACTCTGGCAAAACCAGCTGGTTAAAATGAAAACTACACTAAGCAAGGACAGGGGTTGTCAAAAGCGCTGATGGACGCTCTGTATGATGTTGCTGTGTTGTGTTATGTTGTGTCAGGGTCTCACTAGGGGACAGTGTTGACTGCATGCCTCAGAGATCCAACTCACTCAAACTTGCCACAATACCAACATGTAGTGAAGTGCCAGGTGATGCGACAGTGTTCACCTTGAGACCTTTAAGAGGGTCCAGGATTCCGAGGGTAGAGGATACGTGTTGGGGAGAGCTTCTGATGTAATTGGTGCAGTGACCCCTGGAGGACACAGCTGGAATTATTTGCTTGGTTGGTTGGTTCCCTCTTTTGTTGCTTATTTTTGAAGAGTCATACTTTTTGATTTGTGCTTGTAAACACTATGTCTCCACTTCAGTGATTAAGGTGGGTTTGTGATGCATCCCGAGTTTGAGGAGGCTGATTTTGCTACCTGGAGTTCTCAGAACTTGCAGGAAGCAGCAGCTTTTCCCCGGTTGTTGACGCATTTTGATGCCACCAAACATCAAAACTCTGACCTGTCTTAGGCATACTGCAAGAGCACTAGCAGGATGGTGGCTTTCCAACTATGATGAACCAATGATATTTTGTATTTTTGCAATTTTGTGATTTTTGTAGTTTTGGAACAAAAATATTTTCAATACTGCAAGTTTGTGAAAACTTAATTAAAGTAATTAGAAACCCGGATACTAAATTTTGTGATTTCAGTCTGTGCCCTGCATACTATTTTAACAAACAAACTACTGAGTAATGTTCCATCATCTGATTTTGTAAAAAATGAATATTTATATTGTCATAGCTGGAACCTGGAAGATGTGGGAAAACATGAAACAAAATTAATATTGTTTGCAAAATGCCCCTGCTCCCCCTGTTATATGTTTAAAATATCACACAATGTGCCTTTGAGAAACTTTTAAGCTCAAGCAGGAAAAAAAAATTTGAAAATCATGTAATTAAGTCAGTCGCATTCACATAACGGCTCAGGGTCAGGAGCTGCGTTGTTTCCCCGCAGTGTGTCAACTAGCTTGCTGCGCAGTGCGAGTCAAGTCGGCTGTCGGCTCGGCGGCGCAGCAGCAGATGAGTCACGAGAGACCGTGGGCGGGCCCTTCGTTAAGCCACAAAGGCCAACTCTTCAGACAGCTCGAAATTCATCCTGGCCTCTTTCAAGGGCGCAGCGGTCCTCTCGAGTGGGTTCTCCAGGCTCCACCATAATGCAAACGAGTCGTCTTCGCCGTGCCATTAAGAGCGCATCTCTGAGAATCTGACGTCGGGGTATTTAAAGGCGAAAGCGGGGCCAGACCTTGCGGCCGTGCCCCTGCTTGTTGTGCTTCAGCCTCTGCAATTATGTGTTTAGCTCTAAATTGCCCACTTAAAGCGACGAGATTCACATATTTTCACGTTAACAATCATCCCAACTGGCAAAATAGCTCCTCAGCTAAAAGGCTATTTTCAAACAATTATCCCAAACAATTATCCCAAACACAGTCAGGTGCAAGCTGGAGATTTGTGGGTGGCGAGGCGCCACATCCTTGGATCTGTTTTATTTTCTTTTTTAAAAGAAGGTCCTTCACCTTCATCGAAGCGCTTCTTAAAGACCTCCGCCCAAAAGCAAGTTTTTCAAAGTGCTCTCTCCTCCAAGGCAAAGGCCAGGCCTTAATCACAAGAGGTTTTTTATCAGCTGGGTCCCTCCTCCCTGTGATGTCATTACCAGCGGCGTCTATCAGCGCCATGTCGATCCACCGAGCCGGTGACTTCCTGCCACAGCGATAGTCGACCTCTTCCTTGTTTTCCCGTCGACACTTCTATTTAGATTTTGTCAAGATACACTCGTCACACTGCAGGTATTGTTTCAGTGGGACGTTCATGGCACGACTCTCCCTTTTTATATCTTCTCCGGTGCCAGTGCTGAAACTCCCCAATCAACCCCTGAACAGATGGTTGTGTCACTGCAGAGTTTAGCTCAATGATAGCAGATTTTTTCATTTATCTTTTTTTTTACATCTCATATAAGATGGCAATTTAAAAGTGCACAGTGGCCACACCTGCAGCTCTGGAAGCTCCTCACAAACAAGACAAAAGTCTTTTTTTTTAAGAGGATGAAACATTCAGTAATCAGCATCGTTTCATTTGCTTTAAAGGTGCAATCTTATGCCCTTTTTAACATGGTTACTTCTTATCCTGCACTCCAGCAGCATGGAGCATCCAGGCACAATTAAAAAGCCACTTCACAAAAAGAGCATCATCTGGGGTTAGACACTGAAGAAGATGTCTTCTGTCTGTCACATTCTAACACAACCGTCAGATTTGCTGCGTCAGTTTATAGTTTCCTGTTTTTGCAGCCTTGTGGCAGCTGGATTGATTGGATTTTAACCCTCTGTTTATGGCCTGCTGCAGCACTCCTGGTTTTCAACTGGCAGAACACACACCTGACTGTGGGTTTGGCCAATCACCTGGGAGAGGGATCATTGGGATGGGTGTGCCGTTAGTGACATCAGAGACGTCTGATGCCCAGAAGTCTGTCTTTCAGCTTTCTGACACTTTTCTCACTTCTTCAGTTTATTTACAGGCAAGAGGCACATATTGTCTCACATCCATAAAATGGCTAAATTTTGAAGGATTTTGGACCCCTTGAGTTGTAAATATTGGGGATGGATGTTTAAAAAAAAAAAATCCTTTAAGCATTTACCATAATCTTCCAATAAATGGTTGCCTTTACTGGAGAGATTGATAGTCTACAATATCCAATTTTGTGCAGCCAAACATTAGTGGCCTATCATGTCCTAGCAGGAAGTTGTGTCTCAATTATTTCCTGCAAATTAATTTGCCGCCAATGAAATTATTCAACACTCAAGGTTGGTAATGTTGACGTCTCTGAGCCAAAGCAGCGAAACTACTTTACATGAAATCAAAATAAAATATGTGGAGAGCTATTATAATATTTTGAGGTGGTTGTCACTGAGAGCCTCCTTTACTCATGCATCCATATTGTGTGTAATCGTACAACCGTGTTCCTACCATTAATGCTCCTGTCAAGTCCATCAGGCTCTCATACAGCTTCATTTCATTACAGAGATATCCATGTATAAATTAGTTGCCTTGGAAAAAAAAAAATCCATTAGCTTGAAGGCGCAATTACATATAAAAGCTTTGAGTGTAGTGCCTTTTCCTTTTCACGCAATCTCTTGGCGCGGCGAGCCAGGAGTGTTCTGACTGTGGCTCTTCATTTGAAAGAAGGGAATGCGAGCGATAGACGTTTTACTTTGCCGTACTTTGTTTTCATATTGCTGCGTAGACATTTCTCCGCAACCAGTGCGCAACCTTTTCACACAAAATCAGTCCTGCACCGGAGGCTGGGATGCTGCTGCTGCTGCTGCTGAATAAGCCGCTTTGTAGAAAAGGGATCAGAGAGGGTTGCCAGTTTCAGGCGGCTCTCGGGCCTCCTGTTCTTTGAAGAGGAGCAAGTGTATTCAGCAAAGCCAATAAATGATATAGCTCCGTTTCTCTTTATCATCTGTGTACCACTGCAAAAAAAAAAAAAAAAAATTCAATATAACAATTTCTGTGCTAAACCTCAACATGGATGTAATCCCTGAAAAAGTCTCCACAATAACAGGATCATGCTATTCCCAAAACAAAGCAAAAAAAAAATCTCACCCTTGGTTAGTGCAAAGACACAGAAGACCAGAACAGTAGTGTTTTTTTTTCTTGCTCTGAACTTTCATCATTCACTCAGAAAAGAGAATAATTTTAACCACTTAATAATAAAACAACTGTAAGCAGCTAAAACATTTTGATTTATAAACTATTGATTGTTGGAGAACGTGACGGATACCAACAATTTCTCCAAAAACAAGCCAGAAAACCTTGTTCCATCCTTCTAGTTGGATAACGGACAGCAGGCCAGCAGGGCACAGACGTGAACAGAATTCAGCGAAAGGATTCCAAGTAAAAGTTGACAGGAGGATCTTTACGGTACATGTTTAGACTTTCCATCCCCAGAATGCAGTTCTCTCTGCTCCTCTGCTTCCTCATCACTTCCTGTACATGTAGATGTTGAGAGACTCTCCTGTTCATATTCAAATGTTGAGTGATTTTTTTTTTATCATCACGCCATGGCGCACTTGATCTGTCCACCTTTTGAAGAGTCCAGCGTCTTTTTATTCTTCTGATTGTATTTTCATTTTCATTTCATTTTCTGTGTTTTCTTATTGGGTTCAACAGAGTTTTTGTTCCTTTTGCTTCATGGGACTGGCCTTAAAAAAAAATAATTCTTTATCTTTGAAGATGCAACCAATTTGCTCGGCCTCTTGCTAGTCACTCATGGGAGCTCTTAGTTCTGCAAGCTAAAAAATAATAGGCATAACAGGGAAAAAAAAAATCAATTTGAAATATTCTCTGCTCTCAAGCATTTGCTCCTTTGTGCATTTGGTAAAATTTGGAAATCAGAATCAGAATACTTTATTAATCTCCTGAGGAAATTATTAGCAATACAGCACTCTTTTCAAGTAGGAAAGCGAGGAGAAGAGAAATCAACATCATTTAAAAATTGAGCTATTTCACACATTGCCATAGAATGTCTTAAAATTCAAAATTTGTTCTAAACTGAGCAGCACAAGACAATTAAATAAAATTTGTTTATGCTCAGCTAGTTCTTTTTGCATTTTTTTTGCTAAATTTGCACATTTGCTTATATGCATATTTATATGTATTTATTTGACATGCAATATTAATGCTGAGTGAAAAAATGCTTATAAAAATAGTTTTACTTTTTAACAAAATGCTCTAGAGAAGACAGGAATCGTGCAGCAGAATCGAGGAATTTTAAATGTCACAACTTAAAGTCAGACTTGAAGACAGCGAAAGGTTAAAACAATCCACCTGCAAGACGAGTCTCTCCGGCCCCCTTGGGCAACAATTTCACCTGCCTGCCGTGAGGACGAAAGAAAAATGCCATGTCCGGGCCCCTTAAAGTTTCCCACTTTCTGGTTATCTCGTGAGTAATGTGTGAGGAGTGTGTAACCCCGCTGTAGACGGAGAGGTGAAGGGGCAGGCGGGGGGGAATTTATTATCCTTGAGGGACTGGAGGCTTTGGCAAGGAGAGAGAGAGACCTTCAGATAGGGCGCACGTGCTTCCTCCTCACCTCAGCCAGCCTCCAGTATCTGCCCAACGAGCCCGTGATGAATTGGCTCGATCAGTGGGAGAGCTGATTGCTGTAGCAAGTGGTATCAGGGCGCCCGGGAAGATGAAGAGGAGGTAAGAAGTGTCTTTTTCAGAGCCGACTAAATCTATTAGATTTGCAGTAAAAAAATAAAAAAATAAAAAATAAATACAATTTTGGCAGTGCTGTAAGAAGCAGCACCACATTGTACATCACTGCCAGCAGGGACAGTTGTGAGATTATAATTCTCCCATGGTACATTTATCAGCAGTATTGCACTGTACAATGAGCCTGGGCCTCATTATTGTCTTTCACAGGAGCAGGAACGCACACAGTGCGCCTTTTACACCCAACATATTCACCAGGAGACATGTGACGGGGATCAAGAGGCCTCCCTCTTTTTTTCATATGCCTCCGCCGTCTCCTTCATACAGCCCTTTATCTATATTTTTTATGATTATTATTTCTTTAAGCTTTTATGTGTCTGCTGCGGTGTTCTCCTCCACTTAACAATGCACGTTTGGGCGGCTGATGAGAGGCTGCAGGATCTGTGGGTGGTGGAATGTACAATAGCTATTCAAGTCATTAAATGCAACACTTTATTTTAAAAAATAATAACGATAACAATGGTGCAGAAGTCGCTGCAGTGTAAAAGGGTGACAAGTACATTATGATATGCAAATAGCCCTCTTTGTTTTCTGTGTGAATCGCGGGACCGGAGGACATCACAAAGGTTTATCCTCTCCGTGAATGCAAATCAAATTCAATGTGATTTTTTTTTTTTTTTTTATCATCTGTCAAAGTTATAACATGATCGCATTCTCAGAAGTGCAAATTTATAGTTGCGATGTCAGAGATGTGACGGTTGAATCTCCACCTGTTTCATTCCTTTATAGTACAGGAAGAAAAGCCTTGTATAATTTATTCCTTCATAGTTTATGAGTCTTTATGAGCTGCTTTTGCTTTCACACCGAAGCTCTCTGGCAATAATAACTGAGCATAGCTGAGTGCAAAATGGGAGCAGGGAGAAGTTAGCTTGGCTCAGCACAAATAACTGGAAGCTGCAGCTCGCCTTGGCTTTGTCCAAAGGTGTAAAATTCAACTAAAATTGGAAGTGGGAGGGAAGAAGAAAGGGGGAAAAAGCATATGGCTGCGAGTGCTTTATGTCATATCTGGTTTGCTTAACGCTGCTTTGTATTCAGGCAGATGGTAGACAGCAGATGGACACCTTCAGGACAACACCGATAAAACAAACACTTTGACAGCAAAGGCGGCAAAGCGAAGCGCGCATAAGATTTTCTGCGGCGCACTTGGATAAAACGGAATGATTTATTCATGCTGGCCACGCTAAGTCATGCACGGCTCTGTGAGGCACCTTTCTCCTCCTGTTAGAAACGCAAACTTAGAAATGTTAACTTGGGTATAAATCCATCTGAGAAGAACTCTGCAGATTGCCGCTTCTGCCGCTGCTACTACACTGTTGCATAAGCGAGTAACGTCGAGAGCGGCCGGAACAAATTCTCTCACTGTAGCCAGAGGCTGCCATGTGAGGTGCCGACGACAATGTTTCGGCGCTTAGCTCTTCACAGTCAGAGTGCGGCCATCTAAACACATTTGTGGCTCAGCGTTATTCCCAGAGAACCGCAGATGGATGTTGGTTCTTTCCACAAATTCTAATGTTATTGAAAAAGTTCAACTTGTACATCAGATGTGGCGTCAACGACTCACCCAGTTTTGAATGTGCGAAGCGTTCAGTTCGCCACATCCTTTGACTTTCTCATCCGTCGCTCTGTCACTTTCCAGCACAAAAATAAATCATACTTGCCGCTGACTGCTCAGCCAGCTCGAGGTTTCACGTTGGTGCGAGGCCGAGAGGGCGTTAGCTACATGCTAGTTGCAAGCAGTGCCGTGTTTAAGCTAAATGCGAGAAATAAATTGAAATAATGTTCTCTACCAAGAAAATAACCTTTCTTTCAGTTTGGAGGAAACCATCCAGTTCTGATTAAGATGCTTGGAGCAGCATCTTAATCCCTCCTTTACTTTCTTGTGAAAATGCCGCCCACTCCTTGAAAAAGTAGCGCTACCTCAGCTTCTCCTTCCCACTCTTGTGTTTGCTTTGTCTTATGTTCGTTTTTTGTTTTCAAAAAAGTCACAACCCTGGTGGTCAAACACGTGTGTGGCTTATACCCCCTCACTATAGCAGGATGGCAAAATTGACTTTTCATCATTCACAGCAACCCACTTGTTATATGCAGTTTTTGATATTACAGTGTAGCTGCTAAACGCTTTAATGTCCTCCAGCCTCACACATGTCACTCTGCCATTATGAGAACAATTCCATGGACGTGGGAGCAAAAATTGCTTTCCCATAGTTTGCTCCATTTCTCACTTGTAGTCTCAAAGTGAGCTTTTAACGGCATTATAGTTAAAGTCAGAGACCGCATGAAATGCAATGAAAAGAATGTGAAGCCAATTCCTGGCAAGTGCAGAAGTGGACGAACAGAAAAGAGAGAGTGGAGGGCAAAATGAAAGTTGGCTGCCTGTGACCTGGCAGGAAGGAGAAGGGAGTTTGATATATCTGTGAACGAAGCTATTCCCTCTTGCAAGAAAAACCTTTAATTGCCAAACGTGATGGGAGAACATGGCCGGACAGCAGAAACAGGAGCGACGAGCCTGAGGAGGGAGGAGGAGTGCAGGTGGCAAGGTGCTGATTCAGGAACTAAAAAAGACTGATGTCAAATGTATTGAATTTAAGAATTGAAAAAGAAGCAGCTGTGAGGTAATAATCACCAGGCCTGTCATTTATGAGAGGAACAGGTGATGGTGTCAGACTTTTGTAATTGGGCATATCCGAAGTAGACATTTGAAATCTCAGGCACCAGTTTGTGCGACTCTTAGGATTCTTATTATGTACAGGGGTACACAGGGTTTGTGCATGCAAACAACAAATCAAAGGGCTCCAGTACAATACAACATGTGCATACCAACTGAGTGCTCCACCCACAGGCTGCAGCATGACTAAAATGCTGCTGCAACAACTGTTCCCGATGGATCACAAAACAGCCAATGTTAATGAGGTAATTATTCTGGTTCTGTCAAGTCAAGACTTGGCAGAATGAAAAAAAAAAACAACAACTTCTGCCCTTCGCAACAGAAACGTAGCAGAAACATTGTCCACCGGCAGCAATAAAGCCTTGCGATGAATAATGTATCAAGAGTACACTTACAAGGGCGGCATCACACTATCAATAGAGTGCATTTATCTAAAAAACATGTCTTTATTGACCTGTGAGTATATTTGTGGTACATCACTAATGCAGCGTGCTCATGTGATGATATGCAGATCGTTTGTGCCCCCCAATGGAGAGACGTGTTTTTGGCCTCGAGAGACAAAACAAGTTTGATTATGTCCAGATGAATTCTAACATGATGCATCATGTTACTTATGTGCATCAATGTCTGTGGCAAAGATACATGAATAAACAACACATTACAGCAACATTGAGTCCTCCTATACTGTAGTTATGCTCCATACAAAGTGGATGAGCCATGTGTTGTTTATTTTTGTCACTACTGCAACAACTGCTCAACTACTGAGCCCCAACTGCGTTTGTCATTTGCAGTGTCGCAACATTTGTGTACTGTACAATCACCATATATTGTAATGTTGCTGCTACTGTTTATGGAAGCTGTAACGTTATTGCTAAATCTATCAACCATCTGATGCAGTTTGCCGACATCCGACGCAGGCTTTGAATCGTCCTTGTCTCTTTTTTTAATCATAATGTCACAATATACTGACAAATCATTGACTCTCTGAATATATGTTTAATACTCTGACGTAATTTTAAAGTCCAAATGTGGAGAAACTGACCAGCACTTTGGTCTAAAATGAAGAACAACGTTGCCCCCTGGTGGTGAAGGACCAAGATAACTACTGACGCGATGAGTGCATGAATTTGCCCTCTAATCCTTTTTTTTTTTTTTTTTCTTATTTCTGCTCTGAATATCAATGTCACGACTGATTAGCTATGAAGTCATCAGGTCTGGTCATTAAAATGTGGGCTAAAATTCACTTAAATGATGCGCTCAATTTTCAAAGAGAACATTTTCTTTGGAATTGAATGACCAGCTGGTTGTTTCACTTTTAAATGAAAAAGATAACTTGATGTGCAGACATATTTTGTCTGGTCTAGAAGAGGCAGAGACTGAACCGAAGCGGGATCAAGTTTCTTTGTTTCCCACTCAGCTGCTTTACCGTGTGGAAACTGTGGTGACTTTTCTTTGCTTGCCACCATACCAGAGACGAGAAATAAGTCACAAAGCTGTGGGTTATTAACAGTTTATTTACTTAAATACCACAGAATATTAAAACAGTCACACATCTGTTGTTTTTGGAGGCCAAGGACGTTCCGCTTCCTCTCTCTCTGCTTTCACAAAGGGACAGCAGGAAACCCTCGGGCGGCAGCTGAGGCTACGTTGACACGCACACAATCACCTACACAGTAAAGATTGCCCACCACCGTTCCAGTTCACAGTCAAATTTAACAGTTAGAGAATCCAATAACCCAAAAAAAGAAAAAAAAACACATAATATTTATATTTCACGCTGAAACAAAGCTGGATACCTCCATCACACAGGAAATAAAGCATGATTCCAGTCATTCTATAGGCCATTACAGACTCATAGATTTCATTTTCCAAATGGATATCACTGGCATGTTATGGAGCCTGTTTCCTACAACAAAAAACAGCTAATGTGCAGTGGCGCCTCGGTGTTGTTGGCAGTCATTGAAAAAAATAATCTAGCGCAACAGGGGAGGACTCTTGTGCGGGATTCTCTGTCAACACAAAAACCGGAAAGTCTGCAGCGACAGCAGATCCGAAACACATGTAAACAGAGCCAGTTGGGCTGTTTACAGTGGACGCTGCTATCAAGTCAGTAGAGTCGCACAATCAGCAGTTGGAACGTCTTATTTTTAGAGAGGAGGGGTTGCTGGGAGGGTTTAAACATTTAAAGTCAGGTAAGGGAAATTATTCAGATTCTTTTTTATCAACCCTTCTCCTCTTAACATTCCGTCTGGGCTCCAACTCACTTACTCGTCACATCAGTGCAGCCACGACACATTCGGTGGGACGTCAAACGCTGTAATGAGCGGAGAGGGCGTGTCACCAATACAGATTATTTCCTGACATTTAAGATCTGGTGAGACAAAATTATCTAAGCAACATCATTGATGAGCCGCAACAGTGTGATCAACCCTCTCCCCCGCTCACCCAGCCCACCCCCTCCCTCCCTCCCTTTAACAAAAACCATCAGGCGAACAAACAAACAAAGGGTCTCTTTAGTGTAACAGTGCAGTGAAATGGTGCATTCAGGGCCATTAAGTCTGAACACAACACACACTGGATGTGCTAAACTCCTCCAGAAGACGCAACAAAACAAACACGACGCACTCCATCCCATAAAGTGGAGGGGAAATGGGATGCAAACGACTTTCGGGAGGAAACGCAGCGTCTTCGTACAAGGTCAGAAAAAGAGTGCAAGGCAGAGCTTCCGTAGACATTCACACACTTAATATCCACAGTATAATATCAAAAGACATGCATAGAGGCACATACATATTCATCATGAAATATTAAGAAAACAAAACGCAGAAGCAGTCAGATGCGGCGCTTGGTGAGTGACATCCAGTAACATGAAAAACAAAGAGCACAGAATGAAAAGAAGAAAAAAAAAAAAAGCACTGACATCATGGGATGTGAGAAAGGCAAAAGCTGAAGTCCCAGCCCTTTGAATGATTAGATTCACATTGTCACGACAACAGAGAGACATCAGTAAACCTTCATTCATCTCCCTACCGACACTGAGCCGGCCTTGTTTTGTTTTTTTCGATTTGTTTTCTCCTTACATCATAATTCCACAAAATACTGAACGCGTCGTCCAGGGGGAAACAATCAAACAGAGGTGCAAACATGTGGTTTTCAAATTGGCGTCTCTGATTCCACTCATGTACAAATGTTTGTGGAACAGCGTTGCCTCTTTGACGGGGTCTTCAAAAAAAAAAAAAAGTCCTGCTTTTGTCCCCAACAGGAAAAAGAATATCGACCACTACCGGTTTGACATTTTTATCAATGTCAAACCGGTAGTTACTACGATTAGAATCTGTAACTAGAAAGCAGAGTTGTGATCATTTAAGCTGATGTGATCACATGTTTGTAATTACAATTTGATCGAGACCGTCAGGTTATTTCCAGGCAAAACAGGAAGTTTCTGACATTTGTCAGCCGGGCTTTGATTGGACAGTTCAATGCTGTACAAGAAAGAAAAAAACTGTTGGGACAAACACGCCGACAAATTAAAGGCCCAATGCATAACATTTTAAGGGATCTTTTGGCATGTAATGGAATGTCCAAATGTTTGTAGTAATGTCAGTGAAGGAGCTAAAAAAAATTTAAAAAATGATGGTAGCAGCAGCCCAGAACATGGATCTGCTCAGGGTTTCGTAATTTTACCTTGACATCACAGCTGGTACAAGAAGGACATCACGTTAAAATTGTGGGTTTTGAAAGCATCCTTGTAAGCTCTAAAATGGCATAGTGTTGCTTTAACACTGCACGCATTAGGCTTTTCAACCATTAGATGTCATTAAATCTACACTGGGCCTTTAAATGTCAGTGTAACGATGACGGAACTCTTACCACCTGTTTGAATAAGACCTGGACTGCAACACAACCAGCATTTCCTCATCACAGAACCCCTCCAAGTCACTTCATCATGTTTGGCAGATCACATTAAAAAAAAAAAAAAACATTTCAAAGTCACTGTTATAAACGAATAGTATTCACTGACAAAAAGACTTTTTCTTTAAGCAACGGTCATTTTGCGGTCAAATATATTCAGTTTTCTTCCTTTTTCTTTTCTGAATCTCATTCCTTCTTCTCCTGCAGGGAGGTGCGCACGCGCTGGCGCACGCAGAAGGCGGTGAGGCCGCTGCAGCAGGTGGTGAAGATGAAGAGCGCCACGGCGTCGTGCGCCAGGTCGCCGTGCAGCTGCTCGTAGAGCGGGCGGCGCTCGGCGAAGTCCGTCCGCACCGCCTCCAGCTGCGCCAGCGTGCACACCACCACAAAGACGTGGAACAGCTGGTGGCCCTGCACCACGAAGTCACACTTGCCAGGGAAGAGGCTCTCCGGGTGCGGGCAGCAGAAGAAGTAGGCGCTGACCAGGAAGAAGACCACGTGGTAGAAGTGGTACGACACCATGGGGTCGGAGCAGCCCTCCTGGTAGCAGGAGGCGATGCGGTGGACCACGGGGCTGATGTCCAGGCAGTAGGCCAGGGCCGACGGCACCACCTGGAAGAGCTTGTGGGCCAGCTTGGGCATCCCCGGCCGGGCGTACTTGCCGTAGCAGCAGCCGAAGCAGGTGAGCCAGGCCAGGAAGGCCGCGGTGGGCAGGAAGAAGCCCCGCACCCTGGTGTGCCACTCCTTCTCGATGGCGTAGTAGTAGTGCGCCAAGGCGCTGCCGTACTGGTACACCGACACGCCCACGTAGTCGAGGAAATAGAAGGTGTAGTAGGACAGCTCGGACTTGGCGGAGAGCAGGTGGGCCAGGGCGCTGAAGGAGAGGTAGGTGAAGGCGGACAGCAGCACGATGAAGAGGGGCTGGGCGTGGGGGTCCCGCAGGAAATCCACCGTGGCCGAGATCTCCTGCCACTTGACCAGGATGATGAAGGCGGCCAGGAGGTGGGTCCACACGTTGACCGTCTCGTTGTGCCTCTGGAAGAGGGTGAGGAAATAGTAGCGCCAGCTCTGGTCAGCCTGCCGGTAGCCGGAGTGGATGTGGCGCTCGCGGAACACCCAGGGCACGTCAGAGATCTTGACGGTGCAGGGCAGCGTGGGGAAGGCCGACTCCAGGAACTGGGGGATCTGGCGGAGCTGCTGAGCGTTGATGAAGAGGCGGCCGATCTGCTCCATCACCACCGTCGCCATGGCGAGCTGCAGGGTGGCAGACAGACAGACAGACAGACAGACAGTCAACAGATCTGTGTGCTGGTAGAAGCTCGGAGCTTCTGTCCCGAGAAGACGTACCGTTTATGAAGATCTTTGCATAAGGCCTGCATGATGTTTGCTTTTGTGCATGTGTGTGTGTGTGTATGTGCATGTGTGTGTTTGTGCCTTGTGTGTGTTTGCTGTTTACAAATACCATCAAAACAAACACAAACAGACTGAAACGGGCCAAACGTCTTCATAGAAGGAGAGTTAGTGATAATCCTTCATGACCCCATGCACACTGACCACTTAATCCAAGGCAGTAACGCTGACCAGTGCAGTTGGTCAAGGGTTTGATGTATTGAAAGTAAATCAATTCATCACAGCTTCATACGCGCATTTATTGTAGTTTGCCGTTTCCACCATTTCTGAGTCGCTCCCCAATCATTTCTGTGTCATTAATTCTACTGGGAGGATTCTGTTGTGCTGACTGGAGGATGTTGAGAAAATTGGGTGACTGGAAGAAGGATGGAGCGATAAATCACCCGGCCTTGAACTCACATAGGCTAAGTTCACACTGGGTGCGCAGGTGGCTCAGATGTGATTTATCCCCCCCCCCCCCCCCCCATGTGACCCTGATCTGATTGTTCTAAGCCGCTGTGAAGAGCACAAATCACGTGAAATCCTATCCTTTCAAATCAGATTTGTTGCCACTTTTATGTCATTGTAAATCCAATGCAGATCTGTTTTTTTCTGGAGCACTACCTCAATCTGCGACGTGTTCCAACTTGCATTGCAACATTACCAATTGGACTTGGTGGTGTAAAATTTTGCATGACTTCCTCCACTGAAGCCCATCCCCCTGGTTTCCACTGTGTCCACTCACCAAAGAGCTATATTTTCATTAGCTTTCTTTCTGCCCCTCTAACAGCCTTCACTTCCTTCAACATCCAAGCTTCCGCTAAAGCTTACGCTTTAGAAAGAATATTTGCAGAGTGATCACTCTCTAAATCACAAAGCCTGACCTGAGGAAAGAGCTCATTTTCACATGTAATTCCATACCCGCAGGAGCTGATCACTCAGCTTGGGGAAACATCGACAGGTTGTTTATTCACAGATGGCATATATTTGCGTAAATGCATCAAAGCTGGGTGGGGGGCGCTGAAAGATGGAACTGACGGAAAAGAAAAGAAAAGAAAAGAGGAGTTTTGTACTTCCTGTCAACTCGGCACATCTGAGCATTTTTGACAGATGCGATTAAATCAACCAACCAGCAGAGAGGACAGAGCGATAAGACGACTTGAACATCTCCGCCTTTTTCAGTTTGCACGACCAAAACACTTCCACGGCGACGAAAATTTAGGGCGGCCAGTTTCAGTGCCAGCAAACTTGATGGCAATCTCCGCTCGGTCACACCCCGAGCATGGCGCATGTGTGAAGGCAGCGCAACGCGGAGCAGCAGCAGCGGCGGCGGCAGCAGCAGCAGCAGCGATACTGGGAAATCGCGCAATCGCCTGATAAATTTGCTCGAACGACAGTGGAAAAATCGATGGAGCAAATCGTCCCCATCCTCGTCTTCTGGACTCTCATTCCTCCCCCAGAGGATGTGGTGGAGGAAGAGTGGGGGACGGCGGGGGTCGGGGTGCTGGATGTGGATGTGGGAAGCGGCTCGAGGAGAGCAGACTCGTGGAAATGAATGGGGAGGGATTAGCGTTACGTAACGAAACACCCATCCGCCGTCCACACCCTCGGTTTCTCCGCGAAGGGATGCGATCCTCCAAAAAATAAAAATAAAAATATATACCATCTTCAGTCAAAATGAACATATATAAAATGTGGGCTAAAACAAAGGGAGGGTTCTTCTTCTGAAATTGAACTGATCCATCAGTCGAGGCCTGATGCTCTCAATCCCTGCCAGCATATCTGCACCTGATCAACGGCGTGCTTTTCAATTCCAGAGCCGCTGGCACGGAATCAATTTGCATGCGGTCTTCCGCGCCCGAGTGTTGTGCTTCCAATTCGCTTTGTGCGCCGCATCCCCCGGGTGGCTCTGCTGTGCGCTGGGGGGGAATTAAATCGCGATACGGCCGCACGTTCCAGACGGGTGATGGGAGAGATCGGCGTCGGGGCGAATTCCATGCTATGCTACTGTAACCGTACACGTTCAAAAATACCCAGTGTAATTTTATTTCTTTTCCATTTCCCCCCCACTATTATTTCAAGATAGGATAGCTGTGCTAGAATGCCGTACCTGTTGGCGTTGGGGTCAATCCAGCGTGTTAAGTGTGGCAGCCGGTGGATGACAGAACATGTATTGGCCTAGCATCGTTCGAAGGCTGAGCGCAGCCAGCCAGGGATGATGACCGTGACGGCGGCGGCGCTCGGGCTGATCTCACGGCGAGGCTGCTGGGGTGGGCACGTTGCCCTTTGACAGGCAGTGCTGTGGACCAATCAGAAGCCGTGGTTTCTTGCAGCATCCTCGCTTCCGCTTATGTATTCTCCTGACTATCTCGCGTCAGTCGCTTAGTATACCAATGAGAGCCTTGCACTGATCGAACGTCGCCGCCCACCTGCTCCTCCTGGTGTCATGGCGAGATCCGGCATACTCGCGGAGGTCCGCATGCACCTCTCGGGAGCGCGCACCGTTTTATTCTCACACACACACGTACATATCGTTTATTTCTTCGTCAGTCATGAAATATTTCTCATGATGTCATAATATTTAGCCATCGGTGTTTTGTTGAACTCATAAGTAGCTAACGTCGAAAAGCTGTTTCCGGCTGTTTTTAGTTTAATTAGTGCACTTCTGTTTAGATAGATAGATAGATAGATAGATAGATAGATAGATAGATAGATAGATAGATAGATAGATAGATAGATAGATAGATAGATAGAAATAAAATACACTTTATTTTAGATAGATAGGTGTACTTAATTGATCACAAATTGGGAAACTACACAAGCTACACATGGGGCACAGACAGTTTGACACATCCATCACTCATCAATAAAAAGGTGTATGCATTTCTCGAAAGGGTCACAATCACTGTTGTCGAGAAATGCATGCTTTGCTAATGCAACTTTATGGTGAAAAACTGAAATAAAGCATCCTATCACTCTGCTGGTACAGAAAAGAGGTGCTTTACGTCATAAATATCATTTTTCATATCCCCGCGATCAGCTGAGCGCCTCTGAGAACAATGACACCGTGGTTAATAAATAGTGTCAACTATGAGTGAGTACCTCGATCGACCGTTAACCGTTTGAAACACGGGCGCTTTGATGTGGTGGGGACTTTTACTTTGAAATGCATAGCTATGCGGAAATGCTTTTACTCTGAAAACCATACAAATAAACGTCCGCCTATTTACTGGTCGTGTTGTGACAGCGGCGGACTGGAAGTCGTCAGACTCTACGCTCGGGCTGATCATTTGCAGATCATTTTCATGCCAACATGGGAGCTTGCCTTGCCCTGTGCTCCTTGGCAAGCTGTGTGAGTACCTCGTTATAAAACGAAAATTCCAAAAACGTGTTTACTTTTTTTTTTTTCTTCTTTCCCCGTCGCCGTTCATCAGCATCGTCGATGCTAGGCTCGCTAACATTCGGTTAGCTTAATATTCTGCGAACGTTACGTGACAGTTTACCTGAAATGTGTTTGTAGCTTCTGCCATCGCAGTCTTTGTGAACGCATAGTGTTGGGTTTCATTACTTGGAAAAGACGTAAAGCTGTAAATTAAATATTTTGTAAGATAACGGCTCGTTGAGGATAATTAGACGGGCGACGTAAAGTTTGATCCATTTTTTAAAATCGCATATACATTGATTTCGTACATATTCGTATATGTAAGAATGTAATTTCGGTTCTCTATCACAAAAGTTATTCTGTAGAAATATTTCACACAGGTCATGTTACTCAGTCTGTCATAAGTTCCTGTGTGACTCAAACAGAGAAGAGGGTGTATTGCTACTTTTGTTTGGTAAAACACACCCGTTTATATTATTGAATTTTGTGCCTATTTTGCTCTCTGTAAATATAGGCTGGCTGCATGTCAGGTGATGATAATTGAATTCTAGTGACTTGTAACTGTTAAATCTATGTACTACAGTGGCAAACCATGTTTGAGCAGGTGCCACCTATTTACTGAATTAGCTACCTGTTTATTTGGAACAGGGTCGTAAACGTCTCGTAAAAATAACTGGTGCTGGCAGACCGCCCTACATTTTTTTGAAACAGTCGTCTGTCAAGGGACACACCCTTGTTGCTGAGTTTGTTTGACTCTGAATGTGAAAGTACATTCTAGCCCAGTCTTGGAAATTCATATGTGCATTAAATGATTCACTAACACACTACTAATGGAAAGAAAGCAATGTAGATTTGGAGCTCTACCAAAGCAGTTTCCTCCATTCAATGAGTGATTTGTAAAATGTTTTTTAAAGCATTAGCACCATCCTCCCTTCCTCTCACTCACTCACTCTCTCACTCCTCTCCCTCCTCGCAGGCTTCCTGTTTGTGTGGCTCGGCACCATGCCTCCTATGTGGCTGCTGTCCCTCTTCCAACAACTCCACCATCACACGACTGGTGTTCTCTTTCTTTCTGTTGCTGGGCACCATGGTGTCCGTCATCATGATCCTCCCAGGAATGGAGACACAGCTGCGAAAGGTAGGATGACGACATTCCTCGGGGACTTTGCAGTCAGCTTCAGATCATTTGTTTACTGTTTCTTTTTTGTGACCGACTATAAACATTTGCAAATCCAGGTGTCCATGGTGATAAGCAGGAGGCCCGCATGTTCTAAATACCACTTAACCATGTTTGCTAAGACTCTCTGAATCACTTATTACTTTCAGAAAGGTCATATGTTGTAATATTTAACACCTTTTGTTTTTGTTTCAAAAAGATACCAGGTTTTTGTCAGGGAGGATCGTCTATACCTGGGATTGAAAACCAGGTGAACTGTGATGTCATCGTGGGCTACAAGTCTGTGTACCGCATGTGCTTCGCCATGACCTGCTTCTTCTTCTTCTTTTCCGCCATCATGCTCGGCGTTCGTAGCAGTAAAGAACCTCGTGCTGCCCTTCAAAATGGGTAAATCCTCATCGATGATCACTGCTCTACATTTGATTGATTGTTGGTTGTGGTTCTGCTTGTGTGTTTAAATCCATCCGTTGTAACGTGTGCAATTGTGGTTATGAAAATCTTTCTTTGACAGGTTCTGGTTCTTTAAGTTTCTAATCCTGGTTGGAATAACAGTTGGTGCTTTTTTCATCCCTGATGGAACATTTCATACAGGTAAAAAAAATTGCTATCTGTAAATTTAATTGTACTTTAATTTAATTATAATATTCTGTAACCCTCTTTTAATGACACTGGCTGTGTTGTGTTTGTGAAACAAAACATTTGCGATCAGCCACCAGATTTGTTTCCATTCCCTCTCCATAGTGTGGTTTTACTTTGGAGTCATTGGATCCTTCATCTTTATTATCATACAACTTATTCTCCTCATCGACTTTGCCCACTCGTGGAACAAGCTGTGGGTGGAAAACGCTGAGAACGGGAACAAGAAATGCTGGTTTGCAGGTACAGTGTTGATGTGGCAATGGACTTCCACCTTTCTGCACTGACCTAATGTGACATTTGAGATTATTTATGCACTTGCCATAATAAGATATGCGTCGTAATGTGTGTTGATGTTATTTGCAGGCCTGTTGTCTTTCACCATTCTCTACTATGCACTGGCTATCGCTGCTGTGGTGCTTTTTTATATCTACTATACGAAGCCTGACGACTGCACGGAGCACAAGGTTTTCATCAGCCTCAACCTCATCTTCTGCATTATCATCTCTGTGGTCTCCATCTTACCTAAAGTACAGGTAGAGTATGCGCCATCCTCGGCTCATGTCCAGCAGTGTTTTCTTCAATAATCTGTTTGACAGCTGTAATCATCTCTTACCCTGCAGTAGGCAATATTGATAGGCAGGAAGGGAAATAATAATCTCTGGAGATCTGAAACTTGCACGCATGTCAATTAAGAGACTACATCATGAATAATATAGTTTTAAAGTGCTTATAAAATTGAAACACTACTAACTAATTGACTGATTGGGAAGGCAGGTTGCATCCTGAGAGACTGCAGAGCTACATGACACTATTAAGAATGAGTGCATGGTACAGCACACACACACACACATACACCTGAAGGAGAGAGAAGACTGATTGACTAACAGTGAGAGGTTTGGCGAATACTTCAGCGAGAGCAGATCTATAGCTGTTTCTTAAGGATGGAAATCATGTCAGTGCTTAGTGATGCAGTTGGGAGACACTGACTCGTTTGTGCAATTGTATTTATTTGTTTTAAATATAAACACACGTTTTCATACTCGCATATGACATTGGCCAGCACTTTTGCTGTTGCCAAGGTTCTTTCAATTGATGAAGCTGTTGCTTAATGTTTGTTACAGGACGCTCAGCCACATTCTGGTTTGCTCCAGGCCTCCATCATTTCCCTCTACACTATGTATGTGACCTGGTCCGCAATGACAAACAACCCAAGTGAGTCTGCGTCTGTTTTTGTCCGCATTGTTGTCACTGATGAACGTACAGACAACATTTTATCACTTTATTTTGCAAACCCCACAATCATAGCTATAATCCATAGTCCAGAAACATTTCATTCAGTTGTGGGTTCACTGGTGAAAAGTTTGTGGGAAAGTAAAAATATTCCACAAACATTTAAAGATAAAACCTCAGGTCCAGTGTTTGGGTTGAGTGCGTTGCCATTACGGTCACTATGATATTCAGTTGTTCAGACTAAACAAGTGAAAGCAGACATCCTGTATAATTATGCTATAACAGAGTAAGAAAATATGCTGTGTGCGTTATTTTATGTCTTAGACCGAGAGTGTAACCCCAGCCTGCTGAGTCTAGTGGCGAACGTCAGCACCACTTCCTCCCCCACTGACCAAACCTACGGGACGGTGCAGTGGTGGGACGCCCAGGGAATCGTTGGTTTGATCATCTTTCTCTTCTGCACCCTCTATGCCAGGTAGGTTTTCGGCAGCAGAGCATAATGGCTACAACGTTTTGTGTTTCTGAGCCCTGACTCTCTCCATCCCCTCTGCTAGTATCCGTTCGTCCAGCAACGTCCAGGTGAACAAGCTGATGCAGACGGAGGCGGGAAGGGCAGTTGAAGAGGGCGTGGTGGGAGAGGACGGCCTGCGCAGAGCCGTGGACAACGAGGAGGACGGAGTCACTTACAGCTACACCGTTTTCCACTTGCACCTCTGTCTAGCTTCTCTCTACATCATGATGACCCTCACCAACTGGTACCAGTAAGTGAATTTGACAACTGATGATTGTGTTGACAGCAAAATATAATGGAAAACCGTGTGACAATATTGTCTTACCCAAAATCTAGTTTAATTTTAACCTGTTTTAAGGGATCAGTTGGTATATGGCGTCATTACAGTCATTGTAGCTCTTTAAGATGTCCACCAGAGGGCATAGTTCACCTGATAGTTGCTGCACTGTGACCTCAACTCAGGTGCTGTCAGCTGCAATCGTTTAAATTTGAGGAGGGAAGAAATTTTGCCACTTTCACCCTGTTCCTATTATGCCTGTATGTAGATTTTAGCATATGAATCAAAGCTCTACCAACTCTCGCCTTTCCCTCCTTACTCTGCATCAGACCAGACACCAGCACCCAAACCATGCAGAGCAGTATGCCGGCTGTGTGGGTGAAGATGAGCTCCAGCTGGCTGGGCCTGGGTCTCTTCCTCTGGACCCTGGTGGCCCCTCTCCTCTTACCCGACAGGGATTTCAGTTGAACATGTCTCTTCTACATCCTTTTTTTTCTTGTCTCTGCCACATATATTCAATGGTGTGACTGCTAGCACTACATAAGAAAACATGAAGGACGTTACGAGGTCTGAAGATTTCATTTCTTAATTTGCTTTTGTGTTACTGCATCTTTTTTTTTTTATCCTCATGATGCTGATTTGAGTGTCATTATCTGTGCAGATATTGAAAGTGTAAGGGAATTCTTTATTTGCCTGATTTATGCTGGATTTTGGCTATAAGAGTTTCTTTCTGTCTGACCAGTAATGGCCAAGTTGATTCCGTCTTTCTGATGCATCTTGTAACTTGTCTTTGAGCTGTCAACGACTCTGTAACAAGGCACTTTCTCTTTCTTAATACCTCAGACATTTCAGTGACAGATTTCCCTTTAAAGGCTGTGACGTCAGGCAGCTTAGGGGCGGTCAACAAGGAGATCCCTCCTCGGGAGCCCCAGAGTGATGTGAGTGTACCACGCAGATAAGACTAACGTGACACACCCTGCAGATCATAACAGGGCTTCCCTCGTGCTTGGAGGCTGTTTGCAAAACAGCATCATGACTTGGTGACAAGGAGTCACGCTGCAACCGCAGCTTATCATCAGCTCTTCCTGGTCTGCGCCAACATTGTGGTCATTTATTGCCAGTGCTCTGCCTCACTCTGTCTCTCTGTGGACACTCACAGCAGTGTGTTCTCACCAGGGAGGCCTGTATTGATCCATAGCCATCGGCATCCTGTGACCTAATGTGTGATACTGGAGATGATGCCATTAACTTGACGGCCTACTTCCACAATGTTTCTCAAGTTGTTTCCAAGTTGAGGGAAAAAAGGGATTGTGCATTGTTGCAGTGCAGAAAGCAGTGAGTCATTTCACCACAATTAAACCTCTGAGTTAGTTGGTGGTTGTGTTGTTGCACTTATAATACAAGTTGATGAAGTTACTCTGCTGAAATGGGAATGAGATTGAAGAATAATTATAAAACCAGGTACAAAAGGTTTTGGTACAATCATGAAATGTATTATCGCTTGTTTATGAGTCTGATTGCATTTGAATACGGTGTATTACATTTCAAAGTGATGAGTCTTTTATTTCACAGGTGACGCATAAATGTTTTATATCCCTGCTGAGGAGTCTGTCTATGCAGGATTGCCGCTGTGAGGTCATAACACATAATGAAAACATTATGAAGTGCCTTTTTATAGTCCTGTGTTACAAAAAAGAATTTATCACTAATGCCGACATTGTTTCTTACGTCTTGCCTTTTGCATGCCATATTAGGCAGTGGCCTCTGAAGGGTATTAACATTTTATTTAATGTACAACATTCTGTTTTTTAATAAAGACATCTGTTGATCGCTTCTGCTTGCCGTTTATTCATGACATTTCCAAAAGGCTCCACAGCTTTGTCACGTCTAGATAATTAATTCGACTTCAGGCCAGTTAATAACAAAAATGTTTTTTTGATTAGAGTTTGTAATTAGTTTTGAGTGAGCTTCAGATGCCCACACGTGTTTACAAGAACAAGTACTCTGTGACTGTCCTTGTTTTGAATGTGCACGCCACACCATAGATAACATCAGACAGCAGAGTTGTGGTGGGATAGATTGGAGTGTCTCACCTACTCCAATGTTATGTGCCATCTTCCTGCATAGATAAACACTGAAAACAAAGTTTTAAGTCACACTGTCCCAGAGATTATTCAGACACTTTGTTGCAGTTTTAGTCGATATTTAGTGTGAAGACTGAGGCTGAAAATACGTGCGACCTGTTCTGTTTTGGACATGGAGCAGCAGCTCTCTGTGTTATTTCCCTTTCGCCTGGCTGGCTGACACGGCATGTTGGTTTTGGCTGCCACACTCACTCTATCCAGTTGGCACAGTCTCGCACCGTTCAGGACACACTCGCTCCCTGTCGCCTTCCACCCACAACACCACCCCTCACACTCAGCCTATCCATGGCAATCTGCAGGTGCAAGCGTGTGTTAAGGTTGAGTGCAAAAAGAATTTCCAGTTTTCTCTGCCAATAATTTTTTTCAATTTTTTTTTTAAAGGATGACAACCTAAATGACCCGATGGTACTGAAGAAGGAAGGTTGTTGTAATTGCAACTGTATCAAAAGCAAGTGGATGAAACATTTCAAATACAGTTTCAATAACTGCTCCACAGCCAATGTAGCAGTAGCAAACTGTGTTGTGAGAGGTCAATCTGGATTGTAACACTGTTGCACTGCGCAGCTGCACAGTGCCTTGTGGTCATGCATACACCTTAAATAACTCTAGAAAATACAGTACCTTCCTGCAAAGACATAGTTCACATCGCTAGGCCTTCATTTTTACTGACTTGACATAATTTCACGTTAAACATCCATGACAGATGGACAGGAGACGCCTGTCTGACGTTGTAATTGTGTTTTACGAGTAGGGATCCAGGCCCAAGAAATTATTTACCGAATGCAGCTGAAGTTAACTCAGTTTAAGCCGTGCTGGCAAACGGCATGTACACTGAAAACATTTACCCAGCATTAGGACCTAATTAGGCTTTGCAGGATGGACAACCTGTTGCTGGAAGACTGAGGCTGGAGACTGTGAACCCGGTCACTGTGGTTTTTCTTTTCTTTTTTTAAAGCAGAAGGTAAAATGTATGAAGCTGCTGACACATGATTCCCGTAGTCCAGTAAAATGTTTAAATTCCATCATTCATTCTGTCACCCTGCTTGCTAGTTTCTTCTGTCCTCATCGCAGTCTTAAAACATCCATAAGTTATTGGTTCTTATTTGTTTGCGCGTGTGTGCGTGCGTTGTGCGTCTGTGTGTCTGTGGGCCTTTCTGTGCGCATGCTCGACGCAGAGGAGCAACTAATGCAGTTATATAACACTCAGTGCAGCCGGCGTCTGCTGTGAGCCAAATGCCAGGCCAGTCTGGTTACATAAGCCTGTCAGAGTCATATTGTAGCAGCACGGAGCACTCACACCACAGCGGTGTCTCTTCACTCCTTCCACCATCTCCTGCTCTGTCTCTCGCTTCCTCCCACTGTCTTTATCGGCTGCTCGCTCCCCCCCCCCCTCCTCCTCCTCTTTTTTGCCACACCACGCACCCCACTCCACCTCCTCTGCCTCCCCTGTTCCTCCGTGCTTTGCCTTGCCTCTGTGCTGCAGAGCTGTTCTCCACTCCAGGAACAAAGGGGCCGGTATGTTGGATGCAGATGCAGGCAGGCAGGCTTGGAAGTTAGATTTGTGCCTCACACAAATGGTAGCTAGGCAATTTTGTGTTTCTGCACAGGGTTTTGACATTTTAAAAAAAATGCACCTCTGTTCCTATGATATTCATGACGTGAAAGGATGATTCGTCGTTGCAGGTCACCGACACTATATGTGCCTTTTCTAAGGCTCCACTGGCCTTTAAGAGCACCATTTGATCTCCAGCAAACACACAGTAGTTCCCTCCATGGCCTTTTTTTAAAAGGATCTGACCCCACCTGACGCATTCAGCCCCACCACTTGGCCTCTCACTGTGTGAAGCGGTCAGCATAAAATTTTCATAGGATTGCAAACCCCTGCAAACACACTTAACACAGTCACCTAGGAGAAGTTAATTTGTTCCGTGGCCTCAGCTCCTGACCTCCATTAATATCATTCCGGTAAAGGTGCCATGTCAGCCTTGTCATGCGAGGTTGCTTGATCAAATGTGACAGCCAGAAAGTATTTCAATGAGTCGCTGGAGAGTTAAAAGAAATTCTCTGAAGAATTGAAAATTGTTTCAATACAATTTTTCAATACCTGCTTATTCCTGAGCTCAGGGTCATAGGGGTCTGCTGGAGCCTCTCCCAGGTGTCATAGGCTGAAAGCAGGGTGACACCCTGGACAAGTCACCACTTCATTGCAGGGCCACATAGAGACAACCATTCACATTCACATACACACCTACGGACAATCGTTTCCAATTTACCTCACATGCATGTTTTTGGACTGTGGGGGAAGCCGGAGAACAAGGGGAGAAATGTAAACTCCACACAGAAAGGTCCCAGGCCCAGAATCGAACCCACGACCTTCTTCTTGTTGTAGGGCGGCAGCGCTAACAATTGCACCACGATGTCGTCTATGCTCTAAACAAAACAATAAAATTACCCGTAAACTAGATCGATAAAAAAAGTCTGTCCCAAAATCGGCCTCCCAAATTTCCGCACCGTGTGACGTTGCCTGGCTAATTGGAATTAATCTTATGAACCGGGAAGTAACGCCTCCCAGCCAATAGGCGCCCGCCAAGCCTTATTCATATTCAAGCAGCAGGCGGAACACGCCGACCTGACTGGCGGAGGCTGGGAGGGAAGGGGGCGGTGCCCACCGGGGCGGTGGGGGGGACCTGCCGTGCGGGGTGGTGCGAAGCCGCGGAGTGTGTCTTCGCGTAGGGCGCGATGTTGTTTTGTTGTGGCCCTCGGCTGAACGTGGCGCCGCCGTCCGCTCGTCCCACACACCGCCGGGAAGCGCCACCACCAGGAGCCCACGCCGGCTGTTCCCCCGCAGGAAGGCGCCCTCTCGGAGCGACTCTCTCCCGCTCGTCGCCATCCAGGAAATGCGGACTTGTGGCCCCGTCGCTCCGGAATAGATGGCTGCGGCAGCGAGCGCACTGTGAAGCTGGTAAATATTCGCCGTAACACCGCGTTCGCGTTGGGCGTTTAAAGTTGCGCTTCGAGCTGTGTTGACAGTGACAGGGGAAACAGACTGACAGACTGACTGGCTGACTGGCTGGCTGGCTGACTGACTGACTGACTGGGCGAAGTTGACAGCCGCTTCCTGGTGGGTGACAGCGGTAGTTGATGAGCTGCTGGTGGAGGGACTGTGACGGAGGGAACTTCTTCAGCCCCTCAACGCAGCAACTCGGCATCAGCCCGGCCGGCTGGCCGGGTCGGCGCGGAGCCTCTGCCGGAGATGCAGAGCTTCAGGGGCGGGCAGAAATACGTGCTTCCTCCGCCCCTGGTGGAGCAACAGTGGGGGCGGACACACGCAAGTTTAATAAGAAGTCACCGACGATCGGGTCCACTGGCCGGGCTGTTACTGTCACATTTTCAGGCGATGACATCATTGCGTTGCTGCGTCCGCTGTGACGTCATAACAACAACAAAAAACAAAGGGTGAAGTTGACGGACAGGTTTGTTAGAAGAAGCATGTGGCCATCGGCACTTTTCAGCCTAAAGCCTAATTACACCTTCTATATGTTGCCGCACAGGATTGATTTCACTATGTAAATCTATCTATCTATCCATCTATCTATCTAGCCAGACAGACAGATATGTAACATAAATATGACATACAGATGATTTTAACTAAATGAAACAAAACTAATAAAGTGTTAGGTCCAATTGTTATGACTGTTTCCCGTCACCCCTCAGCGTGGGTGCCCTCGAGCCAGTGGATGCTAAGGAAATACTGTGATCTCTTTGAATCAATGGTGATTCACTGCAGCTCCTCATCCATTCCAGGAGAATATAGGTGCCAGCTCAGCAGGCACCCGAGAAAAAAGAGCTCCTCTGCCAACCAGGACGTTTTCATTTGTGTTGTAAAAAAAAAATGTATAGGCTTTTGGTAGTATCACCATTTCACACAGTATATTTCACATACCCATCTGAATGCAATAGACAAGATATGGACAAGACAAAGTTCAAATTAGAAGCTTGGATTGATTGGACAACGTTCTTTATAGATTAAAAATCCTTGGCCTCCTCAAAGAATGCTGATTGGTTCTCTTCTGTCATATTGAGAATGCTTGAGATGGCAGTTTTTTGAGATAGGTGCAGGTTTTCAGAGAATATTTTAGGTTTTAGTCAGGTTGCCTTGTGTTTTTTGTTGTTGTTTTTTTGCCAATGTGGTGACTTTGTAACAGCAATTACTGGTTTTAAAAAGCTGTAAATAAATGCGGTTATCCGGTGCAACCTGTTTTGCATTGCTTGTCACTAGCTGAGCGGCGGCTGTCTATTGGCAAAGGTTTTGTGAAAGGCAAGGATGCAGGTAACAGGAATCTCTGTCAGTGCCAGGTCTGATTCCCAACGGTTTGTGGTTGGAAAAAGGGACAGTTTTCTGTCAATTACCGCAGAAGGATTCGACACTCTGACAGGCCGGCTCGTTCAATTTGTCGTAAAATTCGCCTGGAACACCTGCGCCGTTGTTTGCACCCTCCGCTTGTGGCATTTAGGAGCGTGTTTGAATTGCATTACGTTTGAGGGAAGGGTGCGTGTGACGCTGTGACACTGCTTCCTACGCGTTAAACAAACACAACGCGGTGTCACACTGCAAAATCCTGGTAGCTGGTGGACACAACCTTTTCTTGTCTGCGCCGCTGGTCATTAATCCTGTTCTGTGAAGCACCAGGGAAGAATAGAGCCACTGTAGCGCCGGGAGACCGGAGTGAACCAGAAACAAGACCTTGGGTACCCCCACACATTCCCACATACACACACACACACACACACACACACACACACACACACACACACACACACACACACACACACACACTGAGGGAGGCAAAATGGAGGCCAGGGGCACCAGCTTGGCAACCTCTCAGATGCCCTACTAGCCTACTGACTCCATGGTAATAGATCCACTATTGAGATTCGGATAAAGTCTTGTGTGTGTGTGTGTGTGTGTGTGTGTGTGTGTGTGTGTGTGTGTGTGTGTGTGTGTGTGTGTGTGTGTGCCATGGATGTATTATAAGAACTGGATACCGGACTGGCAATATGGGGGCGTGCCAATTTTCCCCAGTGGCCACTCTAGGTACTGCAGCAAAAAAATCCCACAGGCCCAAAAAGCATTTTTCCCATGGACCGCAATACAAAAGTAAAAGCCTTTAAAACAGCTGACAGGACGACTGTGACCTGGAACGCAATTCATAGCAAATCTTTCTATTGTAGATTTTTCAGTTATGGTCTTTTAGTCACCAGAAAATCAGCAGAAAAGACTTTATTCCCAGTGTGACGTCACAACGTCTTATGTGTTGTGTCTCAGCTTGTTCTGATTGGCTGCATCCTGACGTGTCTGTAAGTGACGTTCTCCAGGATCGTTCCGATTGGCCATATAGATCAGATGAGTTACAGAGGCATGACGGGAAGTGACACTACTGCACATGCTGTATCGGCCCATTAATGCGGAAGTCAAAACTTTTTTGGGCATATGCGCTGGGTGAGCAACTTCATTGAAATGAGTGGGAGCCATCTTGGAGTCTGAGGGCCTGGTGTTTACTTGGTTGTCGACATCTGGAATTGACTTCACTATGGCCCTTTTCTCAAACAGAGATACAAGTGTTTTGCGTTTGCCAGGATGTCGGAATCGTCTCCACTGTGTGTCCTAAGGCGCGGCGCTCGGCCCGTCCCACGCAGCTACCGACCTACCAGCCTACCAGCCTACCTCCACCGTCCCAGCTGACCGAGGTTATGCAAGGATTAGAACAAAGATGTGCAAGCACCGCCAGGGAAGGCAGCGACGAGGGTGTTACTCATTCAAACAGTCACTGCACAAGGGTTGATCATTAACTACGCGGCAGACACATGGAATGTGGAAGGCTTTTTGCCGTCCCGCCCTCGCAGCCCGCTGCACGTCTGAGCCCACTACAACGCGCGCTCAGTGGTCATCTGTCATTCTGACGTGGTTTACTTTCTCTAATTCCTCTCCATTGTTTGTGGGCCGTGATCTGGTTTCCTCTTGTTTCAGCATTTTTTTTTTTTTAGGCAGGTGTCCACTCTCGACAGCGGTCACTGTTGTTGTGTAATAGTAATTGTGTGCCGCTGCACTCGCCTTACCACAGGCATGTCGAGGGAGAGGGCTCGGCCAGGATCTCGTTAGCGAAGTTTGTGTGACTTGTGTGCTTGGAGGAAGCTACGGACGGACAGCCTGAAAAATCAAGGGTTCGCACGCCCAAGTTGCTTATCAGCTTATCGACAAGTAAAATTTGACCCCCCCCCCACCCTCCAATGAACTCTCTTTAAAAAAAAAAAAAAAAAAAGAAAACATAGAAAGATATAGAAATATGATACATAAGAGATTAAGCTCAGTTTTTAATGCCCAAATACTCTCAGATTTTTGAGGCCTTGTATTTAAGTGACGTTACTTTTTTATAAATCGACGCGAGAGATAAAGTTGCAGTTGCTTCTGGTGGCAAGTAAAAAGACCATCACCAGGAGATGGCTCGATAACTCCTCTAGCCTCTCACGCAAGTACGGTTCTAATCTTCTTATAGACTGTAATCGAACTTGCAATAGTCACAAGAGCCACTAGGAGGAAGACCTCCTTGGCCTCCTTGGATATTTTGGCTGACGAGGAGTTAGTGCGCCGATTTTGAGACAAAATGTACTGCCAGCTCCTCCAGACTGCTGGATTATGCCACACTAGTAATATGGAGGCATTATGTTTTTCTTCTGTTGTTTTTTGTTTTTGAAATAGCGTTACATGGCCACCGTGGAAAATTTCAATGTTATGACAGCTTTGGCACTGGGAGGAATCTTTCCCCTCTGTGAGCTCCACAATAGTAATGTGGGATTAGAAAATTACACTGGAGCCTTCCAACGACACCAAGTCCGAACATTAGAAGGTGAAAATGTGTGTTTGTTTTTTTTGTTTGTTTTTTTAAGTGAACTATCCCTTTAAACCCAGCATTCACAAGGTCCAGGCCTTGTGCTGTTCCCGGCCTCAACGATTAGCTGCAGATGCACACCCTGCGTGTGTATCGATCAGCATTGCAGATGAGGTTTTGTGTTTCACGACTGGATATCTTGACCTCCTCCTGCTCCTCCTCCTACTTCAGATCTTTCCCTCTCTCTGGGCCTCCCCCTCGGGGACCTCCCAGCCGACCACACCCCTCACCCGTCCACGCTCGCAGGTGTGTGCGCAGCTCACTAATCTGTGACGATCAACAACGATAACTTGCACTTTTTTTGTGTTATGGCCTGGTGGCGCTCCCTCCTCTTCCAGGAAGACCTGCCGTTTTTACTTCCTTGTTGCCTGTTAGGAGGTCAAAATGTAAGAAAAATAAGAATTGAAGAATTGACACCTGCGTGCATCTCTTCCATCTTCCCTCCGTCTGGAAGTCCTTCTTCATCCCTGAGTGGAAGGCATCCCCCCGCGGCACCTTCTAGTAAGGATTGGAGGGGATTTCTGCTCTGCCGGCGGGAGAGGAGGTGTGTGTGTGTGTGTGTGTGTGTGTGTGTGTGTGTGTGTGTGTGTGTGTGTGTGTGTGTGTGTGTGTGTGGGGATGGTGGTAAGAGGGTTCCGTGGGGGGAAAATCCCTCCGACTCTGCTGTGAATCTGCGACGACAGCTCCAGCACAATCCTCAGCGTTCATGTCACTGTCACCACGGCGCAGCAGCTGAACCGACTGCTTTCTGGAGCCGCGCTCCCGAAAAAAAAATCCCCTGGAAATTCCATCGCAGCTGGCTCTGGTGGAATCCGTTGTGTGCCCCGTTGCCAAGCCCCAGTATGGCGGGCCATTCATCTCAGTGTAGTTGCTCACCCAGCGCATTCGCCGGAAAAGTTTTGGGTTTCTGTATTATGCGGCCCCACAGTCTAGTGTGTGCACTTCACACCATGCCTCTGGTACTCCTGTGATGCATCAGCCAATCAGAGCGAGACACAACTTTTAAAGTCAATCTAAAAAAGTGGCTGAAAAGAAACCAGATCTGTCAGCACTAATTATACATTGAAGCTTTTATGTATTGTATCCTCTTAGGGTCAGTTGTCCAGTTCTTGTATCGTATTGTTAATTTTGTATTAATCATTGTAATGTTATTTGTTCTGACCTGCCAGGGACTGCAGATGGAAAGTAGCCGTTGGCTAATTCTGGCATATTTACATTTACATGTTCATTAATACGCACTGTCCTTTTTAAATGAATTTAAGAAAGAAACAAAACCCAGCAGCGCGTACGACGCTGTGACGTCCTGCTGGGAATAAACTCTTCTCTGGTGATTTGCTGGCCTTTATTTTTTTTTTAAAGAGTACAAAACCATAACTGAAAAATCTGCAATAGAAAGATTCGTAATGAACCTTCACAGTCGTCTTGTCAGCCGTTTTAGAGGCGTTTATTTTTGCATTGCTGTTTATGGGAAAAATGCTTTTTGGGTCCCATGCGGTTTTGGCTGCAGTCCCTCAAGTGGCCACTGGAAGAGAATCGTCGTACCGTGATATTGCCAGTCCGGTAGCCAGTTGTTATTATCCATCCGTGGCTGTCGCGCACAGTGCTCTGACTGCTCATGCCAAAGTTTGTCGACTGACGAGGAATAAGAGCCAGCCTGTGTGTTTGCTATGTGGCCGCCGCGTGCAGCGTGTGTGCGTTATTTACCGCGGCCGGGGGTCCCTGTGGGCGAGCGCTGCCCTGACATTGTCAGGTAAGGTCACCTCATTTTAGATGCACTTAATTATGCAGGAGTGCGGTCGGCTGCCTTCACTTGGGGAAGGTCATCTGCTTCTAACCCCATTCGAAAAGGCCACAAAACTCTTCAGCTCGACTTCGGTGTCCCGTCTCCCCTTAAATGGCAGCAGCAGGTCCGCGGTCGCACTCGGCCTGATGCGTCTACTTGGCACCGCAGGCGGGAGGAAAGTGGGTGTGTTTACCCGCTATATTTGTGCACACTGCAGGTATGTTCCTGCTTGTTTGCAGTGTATTTATTCCACGGCTGTGCAGCTTTTTTTTTTTCTTTTTTCCTTCTTGCTGATGCCTCCATATTGCGGCCCCTAAGCGAGGGCGTCTGTTTCGTCTAATTGAAGGTCAATATTTGCATGTGCATTCCTACAAGCGGCTCACCTAGCTCTTCTGAGGCAGAACACAGGCTGCCAGTGTGCACTCGTTTAAAAAAATAAAATAAAAAAATTCTCACTTCCTGTCATATCCTCCTCCCGCGCTGCCGTGCCCATCTATTTTTTTCTTTTGCTCCCCGCCGGAGAAAACCATAGAATGTTCTCAGCTGTCGTTACGATGTCATGAGAGACGGATGGGGAAATAAAACGGCGGTTTGGGCTCGGCAAAGATTTGGGAACTTTTTGATAACCCACTTTTTATTGGTGCCTTGAAAGAAACCTAAAAATGAAAATGCATTGTGTGTTCAGCCTGTGACGCTTGTTCCAGTCGGAGCAGCAACCTTAACATGTGCTACGCAGTTTAAAGCTGCTGCTGCTGCTGCTGCTGCTGCTGCTGCTGCTGCTGCTGCTGCTGCTGCTGCTGTGTGGATCTTGCACAGCAATGCTAATGTCGCTATGTAGTTGTCGTGTAGAAATGCAGCGTCAGTTTAGCAAAATTAACTCTTAAAAAAAAAAGTGCCAGTTTGTCAACCCGTTTAAAGAGAAGTGAAAGTGAAAGTGGAGGCGTGGTTAACTGAACAGCCTGCAGGCGTGGCAGTTTTTTTTCCTGCTATTATGACAGACTCAGAAAGATAAGAGACACTTTTAACTGTGAGTTAAAAGTGTCATCAAGGTATATACATATATATACATATATATATGTATATATATGTATATATACATATATGTATGTATATATACATATATGTACATATATGTATATATGTATATACATATATGTATATGTATATATACATATATGTACATATATATACATATATACATATATATACATATATATATATAAATATGAGTAACATATTTTATATCGCTTTATTGCCTAATGCATCATTTGATGTGATGTGATGATGGCCACACAGCCAAGTGCTGTCTTCCAGTTTGAAATATTTTCCATTAATCAGTTTCCAGCTCACTATGTTTGCATTTAAGTGTCTAATAAATCCTCACATCCATTTTCTAAGTGTCGCTCCTGGTCTCTTCTAGTGAATCTTGACTTCAGTTTCCAAAACATACTTACATCTATGCAAATTACAATGTACTACCTTTTCTGTAGTTCAGAGCGTCTTTGTTCTTATTTTAGTCTACATGTAATTGAAAATAGAGTGAAATGAAGTTCCTGAGGTCCTGGTAAACAATCAATGAGTAAAATAAACTAAACCCAGACTAGCAGTTCAGAACCTGTCTGATTTTTATTGATGCACTGGACTGTTTCCAGCCTTTCGGGGTTCAATAACCCCAAACGGCGCCACTCTGGCTGCTGCCTCACTCTGACTTCCTCTTCATTCACAAACCTCGCGGCTTCGCAAGCAACGTGAAAGCGTTGTGAGTCATCGTAAGACACGAGAAAAAAAGCTCGCCGGTGCTGCGCGGAGCCGGCTGACATAATCTCGTGTCACATTCGTCACCCCGTCACGGCGGATTACCGGTGGCAGACGGCAGATCAGATGACAGTTGCTCTCCGTGTCAGGGAAAATGTTCGTGATGAAAGATAGAGAGAAACGAGTGCGGTGAAAACAGCTTGTTTAGTGCAGATGCCGTCTCTCTCTCTCTCTCTCTCTCTCTCTCTCTCTCTCTCTCTCTCTCTCCCTGTCTTTCTGTCTCTCTCTCTACCCCATGCACACACATTTGCCTGCTGTAATTGAGGGAAATAAACAGATGACACTGGTCACAGGTCTGTGTGTTTATCCTCTGTGGCCAGATGAGGTTTTCATTACCTTTCAGGGGAAGTGAGGATGGATGAGCTGGTCTGGACTGCGGGTGAAGTGGTGGAATAAAGTCAGATTTGCTGAGGTGGACCGGTGGTAGGCCTGCACGTTAAAGCACTGGTCCGCCCTGTCATGAATTTTTCTTTCTTTCTGCTTTTTCGTGCATGTCTATGTATGAAATGGATCTCTATGGTAGCTATTCACGCTAGCGGCCAATGGAATGGCAGCGTAAGACGCCTCCGTACTGCTTGTGTAGTGTCATCCGACGTGTTTGGAAGACACAACAGTCCGACTTGACTGGAAACCGTGACGTTGCCGCCATGTTTTCCTCCCGAGACAGGGGTGTGTCCATAGCAGACCTGTAACAGCTACGCAGCTGCCTTTGTTGACACTCTCCCGGATGTTGCAGGACCGAGGCTACCTCAGAGATTGGAATGAAGATTGACTCATCTGGGTGTCTTTCAACAGTAGTGCCTAAGAAATGAGACAATTAGGGAGAATTACAGGCGTTCAACTAGAGGAGGCGGAGGAGGAAGAGGCGGAGGGAGAGGGAGAGGAAGAGTGCTCGCTGTGTCTCACTCCAGCTGATCTCATCATGTGACAGCTGGGCTAAAGTCAAAACAGCCTGCCGTGTCTCCCAGACTCCAAGACTGCACAAGCAGTATGGACATGTTTTATTTTTCTGTTTTTTGTTTTTTATTTTTCTGTTGGAATTTGTGCATTGGGTGGAATTTAATTTTCCTTCCCTGAAACTCTGATTGATTAGAAAATGCCATCAGAGCCTCTATCTATATCAACTCGAGTAGTTTTGACTGACCAAACTGTCCTGTTAAACCCAACGCTCGTGAGTTGCAGCGCTTGTACTGCGTCGCCCTGAACGATTTACCGACAATTGACGATTCAAATTTCAATTTTCGAGGGAAATATTCTTCTGCACTGCAACTGCGTCGGCTGCATCCTGGCATCTGCAGCTGATCACAGAGACACGCTGTGCTGTGCAGGTGTGTATGTGTGTGTGTGAGAAAGTGAAACCAGTTAAATAGTGAAACTTGACTGAACAGGATTCACAGCCGCAGCTGAAAGGCCAGAGAGCGGCTCTTCCTCTGGCAGAGGTGTTAGCGCCTCCTATTATGTAATCCTCCTGTCCTCAACAAACTCAAACAGTCAGCAGCAGAGCCCGCTGTTTGCGTCCAGGTAGTCTCCCCCGACCCCCCGCCACACACACTTCCCCCTGCACTGCACCGCAGTGTCAGCACAGTGCGAGGCCACTCGCTGCCCACTTTGATTTTCTCTCCCCCCGTTTTTTTTTCTATCACCAGCAACACTAATATGCTTAATGGCACTGTGCTCATCCTCCAAGGACCTGCCCCCTCGCTCAGATGTCAGCTGACAGGTTGCTGGGCCGGCGCTGTGGTTTGAAGGGGAGACGGGGTGTCGGAGTGCTCCCACTGCACCTTCTGCAGCTGCCATATTTTAGTTTTGACAGCAGAACCTGTGGGGAAACTACAAAAGTTTCCTTTGGTTCACTCGCTCACAAGTTCCCTTCCCCTCCGTGTTTGTTCACATCCACCAGTAAAACAGGGTGTTGGTCCTGAGTGGAGGAGCTGATAGGGATTCTTTTTTTTTTTTTTTTTTTTTTATAGGGCACCAGAGCTTGAGCTAATGGAGTTCCGAGTCAGTGCTCATTTGTTGGGTTTGCATTACTGTGGGAGTGCATAAATGACACAGGAAAAGGAGATCAGGAGGAGAAACCCCACTGGAGAAGGATAATAAATCAGCTTCTCCGGGAACAAAAATAACGGGCGCATGGATAAATGTTTCGATAGAGGGTGAGAATCTACTGCTGCGTTGCGACATTCTCGAAAGCTGAGATTTCTTAGCTTAAACTTTTGTCACATTTTATTGTCGCAGTTGTTGCTCTTGTTGGCTCTCGCATCGTTAGACCATACTAGCATGGCAGCACAGCACGATACAAGACAAGCCAGTTTGTATGTGAAAGCACCAAAACAACACTCCGACAGTCTGGCACTGCACTAAACTATCAGTGTGATATTTTTTATAAATGATGCTAGAAAAGGACGGAAATGGTGACTTGTCTCTGAGTCTGGAACAAAAGGAAGGTTGGGGGGGGGGGGGGGGGGGTGTGTGTGCCATATTGAACTGGAAATCCGCGGTCGTGCGCAATCATGATGTCGAGATTTTGAATCGGCATTCGAGCCGCCTGACGTCCCTCCAGACTGGTGTGTGATAACAGAGAATCTCTTGCTCAGCCTCTGAGAGGACGATCCGTCCCTGTTCCTCTGGACGGCCATCGCTTCTTTTTTTCCCTTCCTTTTCCCTTCATTGCTCATTGCCACGCATTGCGCGCAGCGGCCACGTTGTTCTCGGCGCAGCAGACACTCGAGTCATAGGTTGGATGGCAACCCGTCCGGCTGCGCAGGGTTGGAAGGAGAGCCTGTTTTTTTCCTTCTTGTCCCCCTGGACGTTGTGTTCTCTCTGGAGCGCAGCCGCCAGACTATTCCGGAGCTGCACTTTGCTTTCCACGGCATATCGGAGTTCTCGTCCCATCCATCTGTGTAATTCACTGTTTATTGCTTTCCCTTGTTACTACATTGTTATCAGATTATCCCCGCCGCAATATTTCATAGTGGATGCCGTCTTTTATTGCTCCGCCTGTCCTCCGCCCAAATCCTCACCGATCCAGCCCTGTTGTTTTTCTCCAAACAAACCTGTATAATGATTATCCCTCTAAAACCCAGCTAGGCCTTTAATCTAAGGGGGATATTTATTGAGGTATTTACTTTCATCCCCTTTTCAGCCGTGCTAGGCCTGGCTGATCTGAGTGGAGCGGTGCGGTCGGTAGCGTTATGTGACTTTTGGGGGTCACGACCTCTTTAACGGTGAGAATGCGGCCGCCTGAACAGAGCCCACTCACTCGGTACCTAAACAAAACACTGAGTGAGAATGAAAGAAAGGGAGCCAACCGCCGTCCACCCACTGACAGCACTGCACTCGACCTCGGCAGGTTCACTAAATCATTTGCTTTTTGGAGTCTTTTTAAAGGGCCATTCCGGATTGAGCAGAAGTGAAGCAGAAGTCTTTTGTTGCTTTTTTTTTACATCCGCTGACTGTCCTAATGATTCAGAAATACTTTGCCTGTAGGAAGTTGGTTGCTATTTTTTTTAATCCTTTTCCTACATATGAAAACATTGCACTGGTTTATTGCACTATGCATCTCAATACGAGCGACTCGCCGTGTGTTCCAGCCGCGGCAGCTCCATCAGTGCTGGAGGTTGGAACAGTAGCAGGGCCTCAGTCTCGGGTTTCTCCAGCCCAGATCTTCACCAGGCGATGACAGCTGGAGGAATGCCCTGCTAATTCCCCTAATGCAGGTCACATGTGGGTGGCCAGTCGGGGAGGATTTTTTTTTTTTTAATTTATCCCATTGTGTGTGTGTGTCATATTCCGCAAGTGTGTTTGGTTTTGTTTCTGTAGTATGCACGTGATGGATACGCTCCCAGACTGTGTGTGTGTGTGTGTGTGTGTGTGTGTGTGTGTGTGTGTGTGTGTGTGTGTGCACATGTGGTCCAGACTGGACTGCACACAGTGACACACTTCTGCTCTGTTCCTGGAGCACAAATACAGTAGGTGTGTTGGTTTTGCAGCGGGTGGGGGGGGGGGGGGGGGGCATGGAGTGAGGCAGCAGGTCTCAGTTCAACTTGAAGGGAATGGACAGAAACTGGCACTGCGTGCACGTACTGACACTGGCTTGTTTGCTCCGTGTGTCACTCCTCCGTGACTCTACAGGATGAAATGAGAGGCCAGGAGGTGATTGGCTGCCGAGGAAGCAGTCTCACAAGCTTTGTCTCTTGTCTTTAATCAATCCAGCCGTGAATGAATGATTATGGTGCAGGACGAAGCAAAATGTACAGCATCACAAATGAAAATAACACTGAAGCCAACTTGTTTCCTGGCTTTACTGGAGGTCATTTCTCTGTATCTGACCAGTAATGTGAGTTTTATGGGGTGCTTATGTCTGATTAGGACTGTTAGTGGATCTGTTTTAAATGCATCATTGCTTTTTATTATTGACCCTTCCCCACCTGTTAGTGCTAGTGGCGCAGTAAAACTCTTACACTTGTGCTGTTGCTGTTGCGGTTAGCACTTGTAGCATTCGTCAGGTGAGAATTAGTATAGTGAAAGTGGGTTGATGGCTTTATGTGTCACAGTCACTTTAGTTGCTTCATCAATAGAAATTCACTGTCTCAGGATGAGCATTGTTGAACCCGGCATGACTGTAATTACCCAACGCTAAACCAAAGGTTATGAATGCAGTCAATACAGTGAATTTTACATGATCGGATTATTTTAGCTGAAACTGTCAGCGAGATCAAACAGAAAAGAAAATCTATGATTTTTTTTTTTCTAGAATTATTTTGAATAATAGAAAATATAAACACAAACTTACAAATTGATAAAAATATAAGTTCAGGTTAGAAACTCAGCGGAGGGGGTTGTTGACACAAATTTGATAGAATCAGCGTTTCGCATCTCCACATGCAAACACACACCCACACTGATTTGTTGACTGCTGTTGCTGACTGTGCGTGTGTGTGATTGATGACTGGTCTCGCTCAGCCCTGAAGCTGCAGTCTCATGACATAGAGGCTGAACACCGCTCACACATTTTATGGCGTTTTCTAAGATTTTCTCAGTCGGCAGACGGTGTCACCGCTAAGTGAAGGCCAGGCTCAGGAGTGAGCAACACACAGTGATCACAAACACATGCTCTCTACGCAAACTAGCCACTTCATTAGGTAAATTGTTCAATTGCTTGTTAACACAAATAGCTACGTGGCAGGAACTCAGTGCACTGACCCATGTGAACACAGTGAAGACGATTTCACTAGCTGCATTTGCATCACAGTTTTTCGCAAAATAAAAGCGATATTTCTAAAATATCGACAAAGTACAATTGCCATTTGCAGGTGTTTCCATTGAATGGTGTGAAGCACATAATCCATAATTCTCATAAAATCCCGTCCCGTGAGACCCCACTTTGAGGAGAATGAAGGTACAAAACGTTTTGCAATAAATCTACATTTCAATGTTGTTTGCTGTCAAGAATGGTTTTTTGAAGTTTAGGTGTTTCCATTACCAATTTTTTTTATTGTGATATTTAGGTTTTGCGCAATTCTAGGGGTCATGGAAATGCAGCTAGTGACTTTAAATGTATTTATTGGAAGCGAATCTACTAGGATGGTCGCAGCATCACAACCATTTCTAGGGTTCACATAGGACTGTCCCAAAAATATAAAACATTACTTATGAAGTAATATAAAATAATAAAATAAAAAATGGTCAGTTGCTTTTTTTGAGAAAAAAAAAACCTTGACTGTGAGGCTTACACTGGGGGAGCGTGGGACCTTTCTGTACGTGCACCAGCTCTAAAGAGTTGCTGACGAGGCCTCGGTGTGGGAAAAGTCTTTTCTCGTTGACAGGCCGCGAAGGTAGCGTGGCACTGGGCAGAATGGACCGCGAGCGGAGGAGGGAGAGCAAACTGTAAACTGACACTGGGGCTGAATGGACTTGTTTGTCGCGATGGGTAGTGATTTAGGTAAACTCTTAAAGGAAGCTCTCTCATCATAGGTTGCCCCTCTGCCAGCCACAGGAAGAGGGAAGGGAGTTTAGCAGTTTTTAAAACGCTCTGCAAACTTGCTGCTGCGGGACGTCTCTGGTGTCCTGGGGCCAGTTGAGTTTTCCAGTTCGGCCATCAAAACATTAAATCGCTCTGTCCATTGGCTCGAGCTGAAATAGTCGAATACGTTTTTCTTTTTTTTCCTCTCGATTCGTCTCGTTTATGGGAGCTCTGAACAACCGATCTGTTTGTGCAAACGCCACTGAAGGCAACAGTTTAAAGGACAAATGATTGTAACTGCAGCTTTAGGCAGCGGTGTGTGGCGTCATTTTACCAGTACATGTCGTAGTTTTGCTCTGTGTCCTCCAAAACAAACCGGCTCCCTGGAGTTCATTAGTGTCTTCCAGTTTCACAAACTCCTTTAACGTGGTTATCGTCATTTTGTGGTTCGTGTCATGTGGTGACTTGTATAATATCACAGAGAGAGCCCCTCTTGGTATTTCTTCTGCATTTTTTCACTTTCTCAAAATTGTGATTTGGGCTATTGCTTTTTTGCAGGCTAAGTTGTTACAGTTTTCTGCAGTGTTGGGAGACGGAGGGCAGTCACATGCATTACCATGATTGAACGCAGAGGGTGCTGTAATTTCACTAACTGCTGTAGACACCATGATGAGAATTTTAGTTGTGTAGAGAGAAAAAAAAAGTTTTTTACTGACCAACAATAAGTTACATGTATCACATTCTTGAGAAGCTGAGAGCCGACCCGGCAGCAGGTTCTGTTGTAGAGACTGAGCAGAAAGAGGGACCAGCACTGGGTTTCCCACCAAGCTTGTGGATTTTTATCAGAGAAAAGGTATAAATCTCCAAAAAGCACAACGGCTGGAAAATGAAAAATTAGTGTGTGCCGTTTTATTGACCTGAATGAATAGGCAGATTTTTTTGTTGTTGTTGCAAGAAATCCAGTAATATTATGTTTCTGTGGTTTTACTTTGAACCACAGCCGCAGAAAAGACTGGAAGGGAATTTTTTTTGTACTTTTTCGCAAGTGCTACAAAACCCAACGGACGGAAAAAGACACTTGTCTCATCTCAGGTCTGTCTCAGCCTTTTCAATTCTACGAACACACACACACACACACACACACACACACACACACACACATGCACAGGCAAAGCAGCCAACAGTGAGCTGCGTGGGAGAGTTTGCGCTGTGATCTCGACATCCACGCATCAGTGAGATCTGCGGGTGCAGGAGGACGGCGCCGGAGTCACTTCCTCTTTCTCTTCCCCCCTGGCTTTGTCACCCCCCAACTTCATTTGCACACCGGCCCGCGCCGCACGGCGTCCCCGAAGACGGACGAGGTCTCACTGACACGTGCACTCTCTGCATCTGTTTGAATTCCTGCTGCAGTAACTGGGTACGAGGCCCCGGAGTCTGTTTGCTCATCGCTGCCGCTGCTAATGTGTTTGTTTCATGCCAGAACATTTTGCCTTTGAGGCAGCGAATCTAACCAAGTGCTTAAGACTCAAAAAACTCTGACTGTGTAACTGGGTTTTCGCCACATGAGCACACTGCCGATGACTTATCGGCTCCAAGCAGAGGTATCATCGCTTATCCATGAAGGATTTTAACTCAGGACCGCGCTACTTTTTTTGTTTTTTAATTGCTGCCCAGACCCTTTGGTTTCTTGGTGTTCTGGCCCGTAATATGCATGAAATGTTCTCTGCTGCATATAAAGACAGGGCTGCTTATTAACGCTTCAGATCCACGGGAAGAGGAGATAATGAGTGTGTAAGAGGCTAAAGAAGTAAAAAAAGAAAAAAAAAGAAATTTAAAATCTGGGTTCCATAAGAAAAAAAAACAGCGAAAGGAGATGCAGATAAACTGCTGGTGAAAATGGAAAGTACAGCTGCTGAGTGAATTAGCAGGCGGTCAGTCCATCAGTGTTTTACAGGATTAGATGTCCCATCTGCTGACGAAACATATCGATTGGCATTAACAAAAGACTGGGAGGGTGGACTACATTAGCAGGCCAGTCGGTTGCCGGGGAAATACGCCGCTGCATCACTTTGCTTTGTGGCTTTAGTTAAAAATGGATGAACTGAAAGACTTAATTAAAGATGTTTTTTATATTTTAATTGTCCACTTGCTTTTGACCAGAGAATGGTGACAGGGGTTGGCAGGTGTTGGCACCAACTGATATGCTGGCATCTCCAAGGCCTCAGCCCTTCGTTGCACAAAGTTAAATTACTTGAATTCCTCTTAAATCAGATATATACATATATATATATATATATATATATATATATATATATATATATATATATATATATATTTTTTTTATTTTTTTTTATTTTTTTTTTTCTTATTTGACTTGTTTTTTTGTTTTTTTTTCTTTGGGTGTTTTGTTTTGGCTACTAACATTTGCCAAGTTGCCCTTTAGAGTCAGTGCCTTGATGATCAAAGTGACAACAAAGATTTACCTTTTGGGAAAAGGGCAAACTCAATGTAATCGGTTTAGTTTTATTGACATGTCACTAAGGCAGTCTAACTTAGTCGTGGTGCTGAAGTCAGTTTATATACCTGCCTTAACTGATCTTTCCTGTGGTGGTTTTACTGTCGGAGTCACTCAAAAAAATCAGCTTTCTATTTATTGAGTCTGTACCAGCAGAATATCAGCAATCAAAAATTTGTATTCCTCTGATTCATAACCAGAGACAAAAGGCTTTGTTCTTCAAAAGAGAACCCATGTCATGGTTACGCCACAATGTTATACCTGATAAACCGTGGTGACGTCTACACCCTGAAGCTGCCAAACCTCAAACCTTAGGAGAAAACTATTGGTAGGGGCTTTTGAATGCATGTTTTAAATGGACTGTGATGTAAGAAGTGGAACATTCAAGTAAAACTACGAGCTGCTGAGCCTTCACAAACACAAACTAAAGTGACTTGTAAAATCTTGTAAAAACCATTCATATTGAGTATTTATCAGCCGAGGCAATTTGCAGCTCTTCACGGCCGCACGTTGGTGTTTAACAGGATCCTTTGGCAGTCGACGTCGTGTCAGACAAAAATGGGACGTGATGGGGGCTTTGACATTAATATGCAGTCATCTATAAAGCATTACTGCGGCGAACGGAGCAAGAGAATTTAATTATGTGCCGTCGAGGGCTGAGTGCCGCAATGAGGCTGCTGTCTTAAGTTTGGTAATAGATCTGATGTTCTCTCTGGTCGTCACCGCAGCTCCTGGCAGAGTCGACTGGGAGTGATGGGCGACAGTAGCGTGCAGCTGTCAGTCAGCGAGTTCGAAGGTGGCTCAAGATGGAGGAAACGGCAACACTTTGGACAGTTGGGAAACAGAAGTTAAATCTTTGGGGGTTGGAGGAGACAACCGGCGTGAAATTTTTACCATTGGTTCGAGGAATCAATGAAGTCATCGTTCAAACTCACTGTAACAGCCACAAAAACTGCAGTGATGAGATGTAAAGTTATTGATGCCTGATTTTACACACATTGACAAATTAGTGGATATGAGGATTTTGTCAGGTCCTTTAAGCCAGATAAGAAGAATATTTACTGTAGGAATGTGGCTTTGCATTGTTGTGGCATGACTGTGATGGAGGAACTACTAGCTGAGAAAAACATCAGTTTTCTTCTCGTAAATGAGTGGTTTGTTTGTCTGCCAACCTGGGGTGTTTCTAACTGAGAGACTCCAAATTTTGTGTAACAACCTCAAATATTATTGTTTGGTTTATTCAGTTTAGCCCAGCCGACAGAATCACTTCTACGTTTTTTGTGTCAAAAACATTGTATTTGCATCATCAACAATGTGTTTCCAAATGGAAAGGCAAAGATGAAGTGAACCATACTTTATGTGGGTGTGCACGCAAGTGTATGTTTGTGCGTTTTCCACTTAAATAAAAGCAAGCAGGCGGCGCGACACTGAGCCACCGCGGATTTTGCAGACAACGTGGGCTCCCTCTTTAAATGGATTTTGTTTCTGTCATAATACCGCAGTCGTATGGCCGGAGGAGGGTCAGTTTACTGGAAGACCACACGTCTGAAATAATCTCCCCCGGGGACGCAGAGAACCCGCTCTACATGTGCCCGTTTTACTGCCTCTGTCTGCACTTTACGGGGTGAAAGTCCAAAAATATTTCATCTGCACGGGGTGTCTGTAAATGCGCAGACCGCTCATTTGGTTTAAATTATAGTGTGCGGCTGCTCCGAGGGGCGCTCTCGAGCTTCCCAACCCGCCGCCGTGTTTGCGTTGAAGGTGTCGCTTGCCTCCACGTAACGTCTCGCTGCCCCACGTACGTTGCCGCCGCAAAACAAGGGAGCCATTGTGAACGCTTTTGCATGAAACGAGTCGGATGTGCTCATCGTCTATTTCTAATTTATGGCACCCAGTTAGCCCTCCTACACCTTCGCGTACTCGGCTCCTCCTATTTTTATCTCCCAAAATTGTTATCCTCCGTTAAGTACCGTTGATCTTTCCTCTCCACGCCGCCGCCACCACCACCACCACCCTACACCCACCCACCAGGACCACGTGTCTCCCGGGCCCCGGGCTCCCCTTGGCTTTTTCTAAACGTGGTGTCTGTGCGGAGCAGCTTTCCTGTCAATCACGGCAACAGTGCGAGTTCTGTTTCCCGGACCCTCTGCCCGCCCGCCCTCCTCCACCTTCCCCGTCAGAACCCCTCAGTCTGAGGAACAGTGGACAAAGGGATGACGGATGGAGAAGGTCCCTCACTGGGAAGTACAGTATAGAAGGTGTGCGCTGCGCCTGGGGCCACAATGAGCGCATTCAGCCGGGGGCACAATACAGTGTTTCGACCCTGCAGTGGCTGAGCGAGCCGCCCGGAATCAGAGCGAGGAAGAAGGGGCGTCAGCGACGACGCAGCACAGCGGGGAGGCCATCGACAAGGCTTGTGGGTAACGTTTACACGGACCGGCCTGCAAAGTTGAGACTCTCTCACCTCTGGAGAAAAAATACAGGGAGGCATGTTAACGATCTACAAACAGGTCGGAGTCAAAGGAGTTACACAGCGAGAACGGCAGGGACGTAAATCTCTAAGGCAGCCGGATGGCACTTCTGGAACTGCATCCATCTTGGCAAGCTCAAGTCTGAGGTGTTTTTAACATTTGGTTAACCAATCACTTCCTAATTGGTTGTGACAAAGCAGGAAACCACAAGTGAAAGCAAAGGACGGTTCTGGTGGCTTGTTGTTGAAGATTTGTTGTTTTAGGATTTGACTGGATTTTGCTGGAAACAACAGGTGAAGAACAGTGGCCACCTATGCTCTTTGCTGACATGAGACAGTTCCTGACCCCATGCTGCTGATCCTCGCTAGGCTTGAAATGTGTGTATACAATGAAGGGCTCTGTACAATTAGGCAAACCTTCCGTCCAGCAGGCGACGACCACGAGGGGGAAAAAAGGTCGGAGACAAAGCAAAGAGCACCTTCCTTTGAGCCGTGCAGCCGTCTGGTGGTGAGTCCCAGCGGGCCGCCGCGCGTGCCTCCGCGTTCCCTCCGCAGCCCGGCCGCCCGCTCGCCTCTGCGTGACGGCTGCGCGTTCATTTTCGCGCGGGTGACTCACACTTCCTTCGCTCTGCCGGCGAGGCGGAGCTCCACGCTAACGAAAACAGCGGGACCGCCGCTCGTTCTCGCTGCTCTTTCCCTTTCTGTTGCGGCCCGTGCAACCCCACAGCTGCACGGAGGCCCGGCAGGCCGAATGGGTGAATGGGTGCGGCGCTGTGGCTGAAAGTGGAAGAGCTGAGACTGAGCGTGCACGAGCATGCGGAGGTGACGGCCCTTTACTATGTTATTTTTCATTATCGTCATTATTTGCCCCAAAAACGACATCAAAGAGAATGGAGCCATTTTTGGAAGTTGTGGGCATGCATGGGCAGAGCTGCTGAGATCTTTGACTTACAGCCAGTGTCACTCTGCTGCAGATTAATTATTTGCTGATTTGCATCAACCTGTAGTGCTACAGAGCACTTCCTGTTTCCAGTTTTGGGGCAGAACGCCTCCATTTACTCTTCAACTAACTGATTTTTAGCCCATTCCTGTGTGTTTATTGCTTTCTCCACTTTTTTTTTTTTTTTTTATTAATGTGTTGTGTTCAGTGATGGCTTGTCGAAACAGTTTTTAAATTGTGGTGTCACCATTTTGAGACTTGAGATTCATATGAACAGGCAAAATTGAAATTGTCATTGTGCACTTTTGTCGGTCTCCCGCATCCTCCGTCAAATTGTCCAGCGTTCCAACTTGTAACTGGCTGTGCGCTCTGATTTTTTATTTATTTTTTTGAAGCCCGTTCCTGGAACAAACGGATGAACTCCCGGGTTCTCTTGTGCTGCGCGGCGCTGAGTGACGGCTTGTCGCCGCCGCTGTGCTTTCTTTTTTGTTCCTCCGCCCACTGTGACAGCGCTGCGATTGTGCTGGTCGATAAGGAGTTGGTAACAATCCCCGTCGCTGCGGAGGAAAACCCCATGATGGACCTGTTTAGTGTGGCGGCCTGTCTGCAGCTCAGCGTGTGGTTCCAAGCAGCAGCAGCAGCAGCAGCAGCAGCACCAGCAGACTGTCTGAATCTGAATGTGTGTGTTTTTTTTGCTTCCACCGTCCCGTCCCGCTTGGCTGCGTGAGATTCTCGCTTCTTCTGCTGCTGCTGCTGCTGCTGCTGCTGCTGCTGCTGCTGCTGCTTTAAGATTCCTCACGGATACAAACAGGAATATGACTCACTTTCTCAGCTTCTCCTCCTCCTCCTCCTTCCTGTACGTTTGTATGGTGCAGACCTCCATTTACTTCTCTCTCTCTCTCCATCACACACCCCTCAACCCTCCCTCCCCCCAGCTTCTCTCTCCCTCCCTCTCTCTCTCTCTCACTCTCTCACTCTCCCTCTCTGTCTCTCTCTCTCTCTCTCGACAACACACCCACTCAAACAGTCATATCCGCTCTCACTCTCCGGCTCTCCCCGCTCGTCTCGCAGTGCCTGTAAAGCGTCTCTAAGGGGGAAGACCAGACTGCTCTGTCAGGTAATCTAAACTCTCTCTCTCTCTCTCTCTCTCTCTCTCTCTCTCTCTCTCTCTCTCCCTCTCTCTCTCGCCCGCTAGCTCGCTCCGGCTCACTGCACCCCCCACCCCCACGTGCACCCTCCTCACCCAATCTACGTCTCTCTCTCTCTCTCTCTCTCTCTCTCTCTCTCTCTCTCTCTCTCTCTCTCCCCCTCCCCTCTATCCTCTCATTCTTCCAACTTCGCTCATCAAGCTCACGGCTTTTTCGCAAAGTTCTGCCGCAGCTGCTCCTCAGCGTGAGGCCAATTTGATGTTTGCGCTCGCAGGTTTTGACACCCGTCACCTGGCCGCCCGGTGGACCGGCACAGCCGAGCGTGTTTTTGAAGTTTAGACGACTCTGCTCGTCTCTTACGTAATTGTCAGACTTCCCCCCCCTTGTTCACACGGCTGCATCTCTGAGGTTTTGTGTCAATAGATCAATTTGTGCAATTTACGATATTCAATACAAGTGTGGGACAGTCTTTAAAATGTATATTCTCTTTGGCATTATTAATGTACAAGTGTTATTATAGTATCTTTCATCATATTCAAGTATCTTTGTTTTCTTGCTTGACTGGAAAATCTTTGGGAAATATGCGGCTGCAGGCCAAATATTTAAATCAACATTATGTAAAGTCACACAGGTGATCTTTCCACCGCCGGGGTTGTGATGAAAAACTCTGCGCGACCTTTCTACCCCATTAAGGTGCGCACCGTCCGCCTCTGCCTCGACAACGTTTGATTTAGCGGCCGCTATCGACCTGCACTTCGCCGCCTCGTGCTTAATCAAAGTGAGCGTGCAGCCGGTCAGCCCCTTCGAAGCCCTGTGAGGACCCCATCCCACCCCACCCGTTCACCCCCCCTCGCCTCGGAGGTGCGGCAGCGGCGGCCTCGAGCCAGCCCGCCAGTGAGCCAGACTTCTGGAATGTGGTTTTTTTCACAGACCATCTTCTCCGGAGCTCCACAGCCAGAAGTGGCGATGTCCCTCAGCGAGGGGCGACTCCTGGCCCTCTGCAGCGAGGTTTTATGTATTTATTTATTTATTTATTTTTGAAGGGTGAGTTCTGAGTCTCAATCTGGCTGTAAAACCTGTTTTCCAGCCAGGCTGTTTTTCTTCCCATTGGCTGGTTTGGTGTGAATTTCTAGGATTTTGAGGGGGCCCCCCCCCAACCCCCGAGTTTGATTGGCGGCTCTGGTTTTTGCGGAGGTGGAAGGAAAAGGGGGGCTAAGGGGGTTTGCTGTGATTCTACTTTTCCGTCTACCTTATACTTCAGGAATGCAGCGCGGCCTTCTACAAGGCTCCCCAAATGCTGCGCTGCTGCTTCTTCCTACAGATCACCGGCAAAGTTTTGCCGCAGACTTTTTTTGTGGGCGCTGATGAGGGTCAGGGGCGACGCCAGGCGTCAGGGTGGTCGGGGGTCGCGCCGGCGTACAGAAGCCGTCCGTTTTCCCTCCTCACTTCCTGCTGCCACTTCGCCCGTGCAGTCAGAAAGGATGCTGGGAGATAAATTTAGACCTCCAGCTCCCTCTCCATCTGCCATTGCTCAGAGTAGGTTGGTTTCCATGGGAACCTGCACCAGGCTGCCGCCAGTGAGAGAGAGCAGGGAAGGGGATGTGTGTGCGAGCTTTTTGCATGTGTGTGTGTGTGTGTGTGTGTGTGCGCTTGAAGGGGGTGTGACTGCATCTTTTTCTTCTTCTTCTCCTTCTTTTTCTTAAGCACTTTAAAAGGGTTTCTCCGATCTCGTGACTGCAGGTAATTCAGCCCTCAGCGCACGTCGGCTTTGTCTTCATCGTCGGATGTGCGAAAAACAACAGTGCGCCAGTTGGGAAGGCAGTCAGCGGTGCATCACGCGGAAGTTTTGATCGCGTCTCTGCTGCAGAGCTCCTGCAATACGAGTCGAACAGGAGCCAGAGAGAACGTTTGCTCCGTGAGATTCAGACGTTTAGCTGCCGGACGCGGCAGACGCGATGAAAGACGACAGTGTGTGTGTGTGTGTGTGTGTGTGTGTGTGTGTGTGTGTGTGTGTGTGTGTGTGTGTGTGTGTGTGTGTGTGAAGGATGTCGAGTCCCTGAGTACCAGGGTTCCCTTGGGTGCCTGCTCTCTGCTGACAATGCCCGCCCCTCCTGCCCAACAACTCCGACCACATGCCCATCAAATCGCTCGCCTCTTCCTCGGCTCCTCTCTGCATTCGAGTCCTTAGTCACATTTTTAGGACACAACACTACACACACTCCTGCGTGAGGGAGGAACCTCTGCGAATCACAGTGCCGTGAATCCAGATTTGAGTCACTTGGTTTTTAATGACTTGGTAGTTGTGTGAACTCCCGCCAATGCTGCTCCGCTGTGGTTTTCAGATGTGACAATCAGTCCGATTGACAGGAACGTCGCTGAGTGAAACAGCTGCGGCGGTGGCTTCCTGTTTGCACCTCAGCCTAAAAATAGAGCACACATGCAGTGAAGGGCGCCCCACCCTCATCAGTTTTAAGGTTAGGCAAATTTACATAAGCTGAATCTGTCAGAGGCCCACTCGGTCGCCGCACTACGTGTTTGTTTTTGTTTTTTTCTCAAGCGCGGCTAAGTGATCGCCGGCGGTGCCGCGTCTGGAGGGATGTTGCGTTAACAGTCGTCACCGGCGCGAGGTAATGAGAAAGGAAATCCCCCCCGTCAGCGGGCTGGAGGATGGAGTGAAGCGGGGTCACCTCAGGGCAGCTGATCAGCTGCTTAGGAATGTGCAAGCAGGCTCGCCGCTATCAGGTAAAGCTCAGGAGAGGGAAGAGTGCACTGTACGTTCTGTGTGAGTGTGTGTGTGTGTGTGGTGTGTGTGTGTGGTGTGTGTGTGCGTGTTCGCGCACATGTGTGTGGGTTTATTGTGCACTCGGCTCTGGCATTCCTCTGCCTCATTCTCAGGATCTGGACTGTGTATTTCCCAGCTTGCAGCTGGCAGGCAGACTAGACCAGCATGAATAATTCAGCCGCTGCTCTCCTCAACCTCCTAATCGCTCTGTTTAAAGGCTGCATCAACAGCAGCGCCGGAGATTATTAAAACTTACACGGCGAGTACCGGCTACACGAGGAGGGACGCTTGCCGCGAGGGGCCGGCGCCTCGAGCGCCTGCGTCGGAAATCGTAAGCGCTTCCGTCGGTCCACAGTCGCTGAACGCAGTGTAGAAGCAGAGAAACTGGAGCAGATAATTAACGGCGGATAATACATTTCTAGCGTACAAATTGATAAATGCGATGGCTAAAAACAGTTGTCCTGTAAATATCACATCCGCCCAGTCCCTCATGGTCAGCCTGCCTCAGCTTTTGTGAGAGAAGTTTTGTGAAAGAAAAAAATTAACAACAGCGGAAAAGAGTCTGTTGCCGGAAAAGTGGGACTGAAGGACGACAGAAAGTCAGACACGTCTGGACGGAAATCAGCTTTTGTCTCCAGCGGTTTGAGGTTTACTTTTTTATTTATACGCCCATGATATACAGCCTGTGAAATCAAAAATTATACAGAATATGAATCTTAGAAACAATTTATGTTGTCTAGGCTGTATTATGAGATAGATATTCAATTTGATAAATAGATAAGTATTATATTATACAGTCATCCTGTTTTAAAAGCTGGATCTTTACCTTCTCGATGTCTCACGTGTCTTAACATGTCTTGCGTAACGTCAACTCAAGAAGCAGGAAAGGGTTTTCTGCTCAAACCTTCAGTAGCTGCTGTAGCCACATCTCCGTGCACGTGGGGACTCGCTGTATGCAATAAGTGAAGGTGGCCTTGTAAAACTGGTAGAAGACAAGTTTTGTTGAAAGCGTGCAATATGGGGAAATAGAAGTAGAGGGAAATCAATTTCTAAAATTCATTTTAGACTTAGTATTTAAAAAGAAAGCTACCGTGACTATCTATCTAACTCTAAAACCGTGGCACTCTGCCTGGCATTCTGAACAGCCTCTCTGCTGCTGTGCTTCACTATTTCTCCTCTGTCAATTTGTGCTGTGCTGCATCGCTTGTGTGCACGTGCAAGTAAGACCTGAGGTGAGATGCGGTCGTTCCCGCAGCTCTCAAGCAAAAAAGGCAAACGATAATCTGTGCGCTTTGAACTGGACGTTCGTTTCACACATGGGGGACGTTTTGCGGTGCGCTAGTTTCAACTTGAGTGGCGTCGCCTCGAATTTCGTGCTGTCGTTTTGCACTTACTGGAAGCAATGATGCCTTTTGAACCGCCACTTGTATTTGTGTGTCCCTCCACTTTTTAGAGAGCAGATGGCAACGACAGCAACATGATGGCGCTGATGTTAGCTACCTAGCGTGCTAGCCAGCATGCCAGTGCCATTGATAACTTAAAATAGGGTTTTAAAAAAGTATATGGTTCACATAGTTTCAACTGCTTTGTTCCCGATGGACATTAGAAATAAGCTGAATGTTTAAATTGTATTAAAATCTTTTAATTGAACATATTTTTTACACAACAATCGATAAAGTGCAGGATGGATGGCTTTTACAAAGGAATGAAATAAATAAAGTTGATTCATAGCCCACTCTACGCAAGCTACGCAGCCAGTACGCGGTCGTTGTGAATGGGTTGTGCAACGGTATTGCCTGCAGCTACGTAGTTTACAGTTTTAAGTACAAAATTTATGGAAACGAAGGTGAGTTTGCATCGAAAAGACAACTCAGAAAAACGGGACCCACATCAAATACGGGACAGTTATATTAGTTGTATTTTAAGGGACAGTTGGCAACTCTAGCCATTATGCAGCTTCCGCTACATTATCAATATGTCATTCAGAGGTGGCGAAGTGTCCATTATCCCACGCTATTTACTAAGTATTTTGTGTAGACGTGTAGGAATTCATGTGGAATACACCTCTGATAGAGTCACACCTGTACTTACACTTCTCGCTTGTCACATCTGTTCTTCTTACTGTTTTCTTGTCGAAGTTCCAGTTTGTTGGGATCAGCCCCCCCTCCCCACGCCCCCGGTGAACGTCTGATTCACCACCCTGTCTGAGCGTCATTCCCTCCATCATCATTCTCATTCTGCATGTAACTGGATAGAGTAACGTGTCTGGGGCAACAGTTCACGCCAGAAAGGGCCGATAGCTGCTGCCAGCGCACACAGAAGTCGTCTGCTGCCAATAAAAACAAAGGCAGATAAATAGCAACGGAGCATATTTGAACAGTCTCGCTTGTGCTGGGTAACTGCCGCGTGTTGATGCTAAAAGTGTGATGTAATCCAAGTGCCAGTCTGTTTTTGAGAAACACTCCCTAAACAGATGATTGGCCCACAGCAGATGTGCGGGGGGAGGGGGGGGGGGGGAATTTGTCATGTTGTTTTCAAGTGGAGCGCTGGCTGCCTTTCGATTTTTTTCCACAGTAAACCTGCCCTAATGAAGGCCGACTGTGCACAGTGTGTGTGTGTGTGTGTGTGTGTGTGTGTGCGCGCGTGTGTGTGCGCACGCGCGCGCGTATGTGTGTGTGTTAAGGCTCAAGGAGAAAGCAAAAAATGTTGCTCATTAAAAAAAAAGGAGGAAACTGTCGGGGCTGCCTCACTGCCACCGGCACCTTGAGGTTGGACTTCTGTCAATCCTGCTGAGTTTTATCCGCTGGCTCGATGGTTTTTCCGCCGTCCAACACTCTCCGTAATAGTCCTGCGTCATTTGCATATTTCTCTACAAAACTCTGCTATTTCTATGTATGCTTCACCTCTTTTGAGTCACAGTGTCTGTCCCACGCCCTCCCTCCTCTCTTGCATGTGTTGTCTGCACTCTCACAGAGAATACACACACACACACACACGTGGCATCCCCCGTCTGCAGCAGCAGCAGCTCTGTCACTGCCTACCATGGTGATTGATTCTGTGGATGAGACTGCACCGTGACTGTCAGCGGCCGGGCACGGCTGCTCGCCGAACTGTTATGCTTGGCCCCGTGCGCTCCCAGAATGTGTTTTGATTGGCCGCCACACAAGAATCCTGTGTCTCGGGTTGAGACAGAGTGCAGGATTGTAGTAAGCGAGCAATATTGCAGAGCATGCATCTTGATAAAAGGCAGAAGATTCAATTGTACCCTGCGAGTTTTTGCTTCTCGGCTTTTTCCTCATAAACGCAGCTCGCTCGCTAGTTTGGGAGAGAAATATTACAATAGAGCCGCCTTTATGAGAGCTTTTTTTTGCAGTGCCCTTTCACAACACGCTTAATAACAAGCAACCAACGCTCGGGTCTCCTCATAAGCTTCACCACACCCTCACAGCTGCCTAAGCGGAGAGCATGTTGGATTAGGCCGTAACCCAGGTGATGTCAAGTCCCTCTGTCCACTGGAAAACACCAGCTTTCCATTTATCCCCCTCTAACGCGGTGCCAGATCAGATAAGCGTGGGCTCTATTTCCAACATTTGTTTTGACTCTCTGCCCTTACGCTGTGGTCTCCTCCGCCGGTGCCTGACGTGTGGATGTTTGCCTGGCCGGCCCCTCAGCTGCGCCGACTCCTGCAGGAGTAGTGCTGCTAACGCTGGCGATATGAATCAATCAGATCTGTTTAGTTTGGGAAGGAGCTTAAGGAGATTCACAAGTGTTTATACAACATGTAGACAGAGGCACAAACACTTTCATCACGCCTGACAAGTTTGTGCTCAGATTGTCCTGACATAAGTGCAGATCACACTGACCCAACATTTTTAAGAAAGTTGCAATCGGCGGGCGTCCAGCTCTTGAATGGAGCATCTGCCTGTTAAGAGTTGAAGCAAAGATGGACGAGACTAAACCATGTTGCTGATAAAACTGAGTTTGACCACTGAACCCACTCACAACCAGGCCAGTACATGTAACCCTGGTTAGTGTTGTTTATTTTGTGCTGGGGACTTGTGATGTTCGGTGCTCTGGCTCTTCTAATCTTTTCCTCAATGACCATGAAGGACTAGACGTTCATCTTTTCTGATACTTTCTGATATTATCTCTGATTCGCTTTCTTTATAAAGTGTTCCTTCCAAACGAAATGTAGATTGTTGAGCAATTAAGCATTTAAGCTATTAATGTTTAATGGGAGAAAACATCTATATGTAGTTTAGTATGCAAACTATCAGCATGATTCATGTAAACATAAAAACACTATTTGGCCAAAAGTATAATTGTGCCTAAAATAAGGTTTTGAGCAAAGGAAAACGCAGGATACTGAATGTAGCATACACTGAAAGATTATGGATGATGGTCATTGTGCCAAAATGTTTTGACATAGAAAGAAAAAAGACTACTCCCCTCAGTAACCATGCCTCGTCTGTTTTCTTTTCTTTTTCAGACCAACTCAGAATCATTGAAGACTTTTTACAGCCAGCAAACGAGATGCAGTGAACCCCTTGTGATGGCTGTTAGAAGAGCTCAGGCTGGACAGACGCAGACCTGCTTTATATACAAAGATGATCTAATTTTACCTGCATCCATGGAAGCGCCAGGCACATTTTAATGATGCCTTTCTTTGTCTTTTTGGATAACCTTTGGCCCACATTGAAGAAGGCCCTCTGTTGTGATTCACAGCCTATTCTGTTCATGTTTCCTTGTCTCTGACCTCTTTGCTGCCATGTGGTTAGTCCCATGAGGCTCCAAGAGCCCTTCCTCTAGTGTTTCTGCGGCCTCCTCCCACTCTATGGAGGCAGAGCCCAGCCGTTCAGCTGATGGGGAGCACACTGGAAGGCAAGAGCGGCAGCATGTAAGAGCCGAATCCTCTGTGGGACCTTGTCCACCTCAGCCCCAGCAGCCCTCTAGTGCTCGTCCCTTTCACAGAGGCGCGGGCCGCCAGCAAAATCGCCAAACCAAACGCACCGGCCTCCTGCTTCGGTTACAGAAAGAGCAAGCGGTAGCATGGCAGCAGTCAGACACTCCAGGTCCCTCAGGAGGCAGCTTCTTCTCTCCAGCCTCCACATCCACCTCATCCCCCCACTCGGCTCCCTCCAGCCGGGGTGAGCATGGCCAGGGGGTTCCATCTCAGCCCAGCAAAGATGCCCCAGAAGGGTTTAGTTCGTCCAGGAAAGGAGAGAAGAAACCCCAAAAGCCAGGGAAATATGAGTGCACTTACTGTGGTCGTCTTTGTGCCAAACCAAGTGTTCTTCAGAAACACATTCGTTCCCACACAGGAGAAAGACCATACCCTTGTCCTCCCTGCGGATTCTCCTTTAAAACGAAGAGCAACCTGTATAAGCACCGCAAGTCCCATGCCCATCGCATAAAAGAAAGCTTGGCGTCTAGTCGTGAAGAGCCCAGTTTCAGCGGACCAGAGGGCAGTGGCATTGGAGAGGATCCCGAAGAACAAACCGAAGGAGAAGGTACCGAGTCTGAAGATGAAACTGGCCAACACAAAAAATCATCCACTAAAGATGTAGTGGGCCACCAAAAGAAAGGTGGTAAGGAGCAGGGGAGCGTGGAGGAAACCCTCCGGCCTGAAGACTCCCAAGCTGTCAGGAAGAGACTTGCTCTAAGGCTTAGTGAAAGAAAACGTGGCCCAATGGCTTCTCCAGATGATCCTCCTTCCTCCCTTTCCACCTCATCGTCCTCCCTTGGTCCTGGAAGTAAGGGCAGCACGGAGTCCGGGTATTTTTCTGGATCGGGTAGCACTGACTTGTGTCAAGTTAGCCCCCCAAGTGCGAATGTCAAAACCTATGCTGAAATCATTCTAGGGAAATATGGGAGGGGTAGGGGACAGCAGCGGAGCCCTCATCATCATCAGCAGCAGCAGCAGCAGCAGCAGCCACATTCTTCACTGTCTTCGCCCTCAACAACAGAAGAGAAGAGCCTTTCCTTTGCTGTGCCCAAAACTCAAGTCATAGAACACATTACAAAGCTTATCACAATTAACGAAGCAGTAGTGGACACCAGTGAGATTGACAGTGTAAAACCCAGGCGTTCCTCTTTGTCCAGAAAGAGCAGCATGGAGTCGCCCAAATTCACCACCCCTAAAGACGTGTACACATTTGATCCCAAAGTAGAAGCGCCTGGCCCCAGTTGTTTGAGGCTAGTCCATAATCCTGAAGGAGACCCAACAGCTGCCCAAGAACAGTCAGCCATGCCTTTGCTTCGAAGTCATTCAATGCCGTCCCCTAGGTGCCAAGGAGAACCATCCACCTCTGGCACCATGTCCCCCAGAGGTTACCACTCGTTTGACGAGCAGCAAGCAGTGGTCGCAGAGATGAGGATCGGCCAGGCTCAGCGAATGTTGAAGCGCCAACCGGCCATTGAGGTTCCACTGGGGGCTGAGCAGCTGCTGGAGGAATCTGGTCCAACATCTTTGCAAAGAGACACTCAATTGGCAATACCGCCACAACAGCAGCAAAGCAGTCGGAATGTGTTTGAATGTGAGGCATGTGGGTCCCACTTCCAGCATGGCAAAGAATACGAGGCCCACAAAGGTATATGCCGTGGACAGAAAAAACAAGATCAAGAGAGCAGGGAGGAAAGTGAAATGTGCAGCGAAGCTCGTCCCCAAATGATGATGCACTATAAGTTCAGAGCACTGGCCATGGCTGTAAGGAAACGAAGGAAAGAGGAAAGTCTTGAGGAGGATCCTTCCAGCCCTGGATCTGTATCTGCATCAAGCAGCTCTGCGCCACTGATCCCTGCTGCAATCAGACCAGACCAGACCAGCCAGGCACTTTCAGGTTTGTTGTTGTATCTCTACAGCTGCAGGTGTAACAATTATATGCTCCTCTAACTCGATTGTCTTGAAAAATGCACGTATTTAGCAACTTTTAATATCTAGCATATTAAAACCTGCAACAAATGAAAGTGTCATTGTAATAATGCAATTAAAATGTAATTAAATATTATCTTTGTTTTTATTTGTGCTCTTTTTTAATTTGTTTTTAGGTTTTTCTTCACAGACTGAGCCAAAACAACAGCAGCAAGACAGGAAGGGTGTGTCTGTCATCCAACACACAAGCTCTTTTGAGAAGCAGGAGAGTGTATCCATGGAAAGTCAAGAACCAGAACTCAGAAGAAGTGAGCAAAAGCAGCAGCCCGAGCCAAAACCATCACCATCTACATCTCGCCTCATCCGCCAGCCAAACATTCAAGTGCCAGAGATCCTCGTTACAGTGGAGCCTGATGTTGATATGCCGCCTATGTCACCACAAATTACACCATTCCCATCTAAGGTATGTAATTGTATAAAGCAATATAAAGTGATTTAAGTATTGATCAAATAATGCACTGGAGAAAAAAAAACTATTTATCTTTCTCAGGAATTAGATAGACAAGAGGAGTTCCAGTGGCCGCAACGTAGCCAGACTTTGGCCCAGCTTCCTGCTGAGAAATTACCGCCAAAGAAAAAGAGACTCCGTCTGGCAGAAGCAGCCCAGTCCTCCGGGGAATCCAGCTTCGAGTCTGCCTCAATGCCTCGGAGCCCAAGTCAAGAAAGCAACATCTCCCACACTTCAAATGTTTCTGCCTCTTTTGAGGAAAAGGCAAGAGCAGAGCCCCCTGTTTGGACGTCCAGTGGCCAAAGTTCTCAAATGTTAATGGTGCCCTCTGCTTCCTACCAACATCACCAAAGCCACAAGGAGATGAGGCGCTCGGCCTCAGAGCAGGCTCAACCTAGTCCACAACAGACGGAGCAGAGCTCAGAGGTCAGAAGTAAGTCCTTCGACTACGGGTCCCTGTCTTCACAGCAGTCCACATCGTCCTGGAAAGAAAGAAGAAAGTGTCTTCTTGTGAAGCATGCAACTCTGGGAGAACCTGAATTGGAGGAGGCAGGCAACGTCAATCCTTTGGCCAGAGCAGAGAGTCCGAAACCTGGGCCCTCCCACTCTCTTCACCCTCCCCTGTATTCACCTGAGGCAAGCTCTCAGTTTGGTGTGAAAGCCCCAGGCAAGGCTTTGCAGCTGCTACACACTCAAGCTATTCTACCCTTTCGGGAAACGTTCCCACTGCAACCCAGAAGCCAGCAGTCATTTTCTCCTGGATCGTTGTCACAGCTGCTTCCCATCACCACTCAAGTATTGTCAACCCAGATTCTCCATGGGGCCTTTTTACAGTCGCAGTCCACCCCTCATCCTATTCAGATACACCCAACGCAGATCCGCATGGCAGACCAGTTGGGTATACCTTTCCATCAACTTCCTGCTATCGTTCCACTCCAGTTCTCTTCTAGGACTAGAAGTGGCCCAGCGCTCTACTTCCCTTTCCCACCAAGACTTACCACAGGTGTTCACTCCCTTCCCACTGCAGAGGGAAGACTTGCCAACTCTACCGAGTCCTCTGCTCTGACAGAACAGTCCCTTGTAACAATATCCTACCACCACCGTCAGCCAGTCATTGCCACATGCCTTGCACAGCTTACACCAGTAGTGTCCCTAGTGGTACCAGTCCGCCTCCAGGCCCATATGCCTATATATGCCCGTGCAATGTATACCACCCTGTCCCAGTTCTTGGCTTCCACCCGCTCACAGGAACCTATTACTTGCACAGCAATGGTCATCATGAGTCCAGTCGAACGCAGCAAACTGCAAAGGGCCTATTTGAAGGTACCATCCCCAGACATCAAAAGCCATCTTCCTCTGTCTCTGCCCAAAGAGCTGGCGTCAGGATCAGGGGAGGACTATGGTCCACTTGGGGCTGGAGGAAGCAAACGCATGCTTTCTCCTGCTGCCAGCCTGGAGCTCAGCACAGAGGCCCAACGTCATCAAAAGAGGGTGAAAGAGGAAGGGGAAGTGGAAGACTCATCAGAGGAGGGTGAGGACTTGAAACGGGCAGGCAGGGAAGAAGAAGAACGTAAACGCACTGGGAGAAAACTGGAAGAAGACAAGATGGAACGGATTGAGGTGGTAGAGACAACAGTCAAAGTGGAGACGGGGCAGGCACAAGTACAGAGGAAGCCTATTGGTGAGAAGGAGGGAGAGAAGTCAACTAGGAAGACTCGCAAAGAACAAGAGGAAGCATCATTCAGGCCAGAGCAGGTGGAAAGGCCAAGCATGGCTGCGTATCCCAGCCTCAACACGTCCACGTCTGTCAACTGGTGCTACCTACACTACGTCAAACCAAATCCAACTGCCCTGCGGGAACCGTCCACCTCTGTTTACTCCACTTGGAGTGTCAGTTCTCACAACCCCAACTTGCCGGGCCTCAGCACCAAGGTAGCGTTATCTCTGCTGTGCTCCAAACAGAAGCACAGCTCTGAGACATACACTATGGCCACAGCTCCACCTCCATCTCCAGCCAAAAGCAAAATCACCCCAGGCAGTAGCAGCACCCAGCATGGCTCAGAGGTAAAGGAAATATCACTCTGTGTTTGCAATGTTTTTGAACTGAGTTGTACAAGCTGTGCGGACATAAAACAGAAACCATACTGCTGGCATATCGTTTTTCCCCCATCCATTTTAGAGAGATATTTGTTCATACGCATCATGACTAAAGTTGTATTAAGTCCACTGTGTCTCTTAAGGTAGATTACTTACAGATTCAACGGGAGGCAATTAAGCCTTGTGCTTGCGCTGCATGTTTAAAAATGAGAGAAGTCTGGCCCACTGTAGTCAAGATGAACTCATCTCGCCTTAACTCCAGAGTCTGATCCCCGTCTCTACCGGCAATGGTTCGAAATTATATTGCTACTAGCGTAACTAAGCCTGGATGTTATTGTTTTACTGTGTCGAGTGCTGAGAAGTCTATGCGTACTTGAGTAAAACGCAATGTACTTGAAGTTCTTTTTAATTCCCCCATGTGTCCTGAGTGTAGGTTCATGCCAACCCATCCAGCACCATCGATAAAGTAAAGGACCAGCAGCAACAAAAAAGGGAGGAGAGAAAAAAGACAAGAGAAGAGGAAGAACCTTCCACCTCCAAACAGAGTGACGCCGATTGTCTTCCAATCTTCGAAGGCGGGTAAGACGTACAGGGAGGCAGTCAAAAAATAACATTTTCTTAGTGTGGTGACGGGTTGGCTTCACTCCTGCTGCAAAGCAACTCCTGATGACAACAGAGAAGTTGATGAGAGTACATCGACCATTACAGTAACAGATGGTGGCACCTTCAGGGACTTCATTTGTACCAGCAGCCAAGCTTTTTCCTCTCACTGCTGGCACCAGCATCAGTATCTTAGAGATACTCATTTGTGTGTGTGTGTGTGTGTGTACACTTACCTACATATCCCACAGAGGACATATGTCTCATTAAACATTCACCAACAGGGGACCAGAAAGCCAAGCGGGGACATTTTTCAGGTCTCGACTTGGACTTGCTTTAAATCATGTTAGTTGCAGGTCTAAAACCCTCTGATGAAAAAAAAAAAAAAAAAAAAAAAAAATCCAAATGGGCACATGGAGGTGTGGGAGTAGTAATACCACTCTGCAAACTGTGTGTCTGGATTTTGATGGCCCATTCAAACACACCTCTCTGGAACAATAACCTGAAACCACAGGGGGTCTTTGACACCTCAGAGGGAAAACAATCCACCACAGTTCATTTTCAACATGTTTACTCAGCATTCTTTTTTTCAATTTTTGTACATGTTTACATTTTTTGTTGTTTACAACTTGAGATTTTGATTTCTTTTCTTTTCTTCTTCTTCTTCTTCTTCTTCTTCTTCTTCTTTTCAGCCTATGAGTGAGCTTCAGAGAAATCTGAGTGGTAAAAATGTTTTCCAAAAATTTGGGGGGAAGGGTATGTCGGGGTGGGAATAAAAAAAAAAAACGTTGACCTTGCCACTTCCTTGATTGACCAGTCACCAACTGGCCAGCCAATCAATCCAGAACTCGAGATTCATACCAACCCCAATACGTATCTCGAGTAAGCAAAGGAAATTCAAAATGAGCTTTTCTCATTCTGGGGAGGTTGCTTGTTTTGTAAAGTGAATTTTGTCTAATATGGGACCGTGACAATATTCTCATCTCTTGGTGCTCATTTTGTATCGTTCACAGCCATAGCTCTTGGAGATACTACACAGAATACACTGTAACACAAGCAGCACACATTGTATTGTTACATTTCAAAATAAATCTCTCTTCATTGGTAGTGAGAGATTTATTTTTTTTATGAGGGGAAAATTCATGTTCAGAGGTAAAATGTCTGCGGTAAACTGTGTCTGCAAATAACGTTCCTGTAAACATCAAGATTGTGTATAAACAATGTTTTTATAGACTCAACTTAATGTGGTGCTTGATTTTTATATTTAGCCCCTATTTTAGGTTGTGGGCCATGGTCAGGCTTCCCTTCCCTCTGTTTAGCTGTTGCTGTTGTTGGCTGGGCCACCCGATCGTAGCAGAAAAACTGGTATTCTCTGTGTGCCCAGGGTTTAGAGGAGGGAGCAGCCAAGAGACTCAGCGCTGCCGGGCTTTTGGTGGGGCTTCCCCAACCCACTTCATAAAGAAAGCCTTGTTTCTCAGATAGCTGTGTGTGTGTGTGTGTGTGTGTGTGTGTGTGTGTGTGTGTGTGTGTGTGTGTGTGTGTGTGTGAGAGAGAGAGAGTGAGAGCGAGCGAGCAGGTTGGTTTGGTGAAATCCACATATTTACTGTATTTATTTAAAAAAAAAAAATGTAATGATAAAATCGTTAAGGTGTTGCTATTTATGTTTTTTTGGAGCATTAATTTCAAATATTTCGCAATCTATTGTCCTTCCTTCTTAGGTTTAAGTCTGACCAAGAGTACATTTACGTGAGAGGTCGGGGTCGGGGGAAGTACAAATGTGGAGAGTGTGGTATCCGCTGTAAAAAGCCCAGCATGCTGAAGAAGCACATCCGAACGCACACCGATGTCCGTCCATATGTTTGCAAGCACTGCAACTTTGCCTTCAAAACCAAAGGTAAGTGAAAAAGAATGAGTTTACAAGAAAGACTTTCACTCTTTTAAGGTTCATTACATACATACATTTCACATCAGGCATTGAGTCTGATTTTAAACTCTTCATAAATCCTCTAAACACAACATAAATATGCCAAATCCAAATGTTTGATGACTGCTAACTGGACCACAGGGAAGGTAACACAATATTTGACACCATTATTGTTTCTTTGCAGTCATTTGATATTTAAGGCACTGACAACAGCAACTTTATTTGCTTAACTGATGTTGAGCTTTGGCAAATTTGATTTTTGTGTCATGTGATGTAGCTCCCTATGCAGCATTAGTCTGGGTATTGAGTGCAATTTGTGTACAGAAGAATACAGCCCTCAGTCAAATGCACATAGTTCCTGTAATGTTGTGGTCTGTCGCCGTGTATTTTATTTATGCCCAGTGAACACATTTGACTTTTGGAGTCATGAGTCTGTGTGTGTCAGACAACAACATTGTGCCTTTATTTTTGTCTCTTTGTAGGGAACCTTACTAAACACATGAAGTCCAAGGCTCATGGGAAAAAATGCCAGGCGATGGGAGTGTCTGAGTCATCGGTGGACGAGCCGGAGAGCGAGGAAACAGGTACTGGACGGAGGGGCCGAGACGCATCTCGCCACGGTGGAGCGGTGCTGGCACGCAGCTGGATGGACTGTCTGAGAAACATCGTAGCTGCTCGATGCTGACAGCTTATGCAACACCATGTTCTATTCTACTGCCTTTGGCCTTGCATAAGAAATGCGGAGAAGGAAAAGATAAATAAATGAAGAATGGGGCTGATTTGCCGTAGCCTGGTGCTTTCCCACTTGTCTGGGCACAAAGCGTGCCTTCGCTCCTGAAGGGATGCGTCACATCCAGTTGTGCCACCAGGCTAATTTGATGAAGCACCGAATCCACTCATTATTTCCTGCATTGTCTTTCCCGAGCCTCAAAACCAGCAGGCCTCGCCGTCTCCTCCCTGTACCTGCAACCGTCACACCGTCGTTTTTTTTGGTGCTGAAATGCAGCGAAAGCGCCAAGGACGTCCAGTTGAAACCATCTCTCCATTCACAAAGGCTGCTGACATAGTGTGTGTGAACAGAGGCACGGTTGTGCTCAATGAAATTCCAGCCTGTTTTTCCACACACTCTATTTTTAAAACGGATTTGACGGCGAACAAAAGAGACACGCAGCTGCCCTGACCGTTTGTCTTCGCCCCTGAAAATTGTATTTCAATGTTTCTCGTGTCGTTTTTCTCAGTCGTGATTTCAGCGATTAAAGTCAGGTTTTCCTGTTTTCTCGCCTCCGCAGAAACAACAGGAAGCGACGAGCGCGCCTGCGCCTCGGAGGAGCGGGAGGGACACCAGTTTTCAGAGGTGGAGGAGTCCGAGGGCGACGAGGAGGACGACGACAACGACGACGATGAGGAAGAGGGGTGCGCGTCCCACGACGACCAGCCGTCCTCCTGCTCCTCGGACACGCACCCGTCAGCGGAGGGCCAGTACAGCTGCAGCCGCCACTCACGGCAGGGAACCCCTGAGCGAGAGCCGTCAGGCCCTTCTCAGGAAGCCCCGTCCGCGAGAGGAGCCTGGAGCAGCAGGCGCGCCGCCTCGCCTGGCAGCAGGAGGGCGCTGTTCTCCCAGAGGGCCTGGAAGGCGGCGCCGAGGACCTTCTCCCCCAGCAGCGAGAGCTGCTCGCCCAGCCGCAGCCTGTCCCCGCGCCTGGAGCTGTCCCCGCCCGTCCGCAGCCACTCCCCCAGGCCGGAGACGCCCCTGGCCGGCCAACACGTCTCGCCGTCCCCCGAGAGGGCCCCGTCCCCCATCGGAACCCTCTCCCCACTGCGGCCCTCCACCTCCCCCGGCTGCTACCGCCCGTCCCGAGCCAGGACCCCTCCCTCACCACTCAGGTTACAGCACAGGGCCGCCGGGTGCCTGCCGTGGGAGAGCCCAGGTACGAGGGGCGGTCCCGTCCAGTCGGTGAGTACCAAATCCAAATATCCTTTATTGTCATTGCAGCGAAATTAGTTGGGCTATCTCCCCATAGTGCAATAAAAAGAAAGAAAAGTAAGTCCTACGATTATCAATACAAAAACAATTAGGAATAACAAGTTTAAAACATTCAAGTGACAATCGGGAAACTGTAAGGACGCACACATGCCACACATTCACACACTCAAAAGACCCATGTACCTCACTGGTGATGAGGTAGACTGTAAAATAAATAAATAAGCATGTAAAAAATGACCATCTACAATAACAAAATTCCAATTGCCAGTGAGGATAGTGGTCAGGCATTTAGGAGCCTGATTGCCCACAGGTAAACGGTGTCTCTGAGTCTGTTTGTCCGGCTGCTGATACTTCTGAACCTCCTGCCAGAGGGAAGTTCCAGCATTAAGTTACGTTTAAATTGATTAATGCATGAATTCTGAAACCCACCCCCTCCCAAAAAATATCCTCTGCACCTTTCACGTTGTTTCTAAATTGTCCCCACACACTGCCATGGCAAAACAAATTTTAACGTCCTCGCTCACCCTCTGCAGGACAAAAGTGGTACTGCAAAGGAAGGCCCAACAGCGGCAGAGAGCGGCGGCGGCTCGTTTCCAGCTTGTTTCCGACTCTCCAGCGGCGAGGGTTACCCCGGCCTGCAGGCGACAGACACCACCTTCAGCCACCTCCCCATGCACTCCCAGCAAGCCAAGGTCCCCTGTCTGATGATTCCCATCGGCGGCATCCAAATGGTACAGGCCAGACCCCGGTCTCACCCGACCACCCCCTCATCGCCCACGTCTCCGCCCTCTGAGGGACCCTCACTGGCGAGGTTCGACTCGCACTGGGGCGGGACTCCCAGAACTCAAAGGCTCAGGACTGCCGGAGACCACTGGTTCGAGCAGCAGGCAGCAGGAACCAGCCAGCCGGGGTCACGTCCCAAACTGGAATCTGAGACCACAGACTCAAAGCAATACGGCAGCTCTCCCGGCTCCAGCCACACCCCCCGCGGGCCTGACACTGAGAGCCCCGGACTCCCCGACAGAGGCGGCATTTCAAGAGCAGCCTTTAGCCAAGCAGCCCCTCGGCCCTCACGTGTCATTGGACGTCCACCGGAGGGGGAGGAGCCACACTCTGCAGGTGCACAGGTGGAGGGAGGAGCCCCAGGAGCCAGTAAAGACCAGAGAACGTAGAGGTGTCCACACTTTGATGCGTCACGCATCACATTTTGCTTTATCTGTTGCTACACAAGTCATGCTTTTTTATTGCTTTGTTGTTTTTATACAGTTTTCAATACTATTGTTAACTTAAATGTTTGGTCTTTGGCAATATTCAGGTTTGTTATAAAATGCACTTTTTTCTTTAAAAAAAAATAATGACTATCTATATATAATATATATATGAATATATAAATATATCCTTCCTGTATCTCTATTGATACTGGTAATCTTCATGTCTGTTTTATATATATATATATAGATATATAAAATATCTATACATATATATGGGGAACATTGATAAATTTGTAAATGACCAAAATCTTTAATCAAAAATAATTCATTTTTTTTTTTTTTTTTTTTTGTCCGGATTTTGTCCAGTATTATTCAAATTGTAGTTACTTGTGCCTTTTCTGTCCAGGCTTGTGTTTTGAGATGTACATTACAGATAGACAAAGAGAGGGCTGTGAAATTTTCTATCTGCTTTTTTGTGTCATTCAGGAGGGTAAATATTTGGTGTTTTGATTGTTTTTGTTCCATCAGTTTGAATAGCAGGGCAACAGGCAGCGGTCACATGGAATTACTCAAAGAGCAGCAGGAACGTGGTTAAAGGAATTGCACTGAAGTTCTATTTTTTATTATGACAGATTTTATTTAGAGTATATCTCTGTACAGGGAAGAGTGCTCCTTATTTATTGTTATTTGATGATTATGATCATCATTTCAAGGTTGTTGTTTTATTTTTTACTTTTTTAAAACTTTTTTTTTTAATTTGAGATGAGGATTTCTTTTGTTACTTCTTTGTGTCTTTTTCATGATGTTTAAGTGACTTGAAATGTAACCAAGGTGATGCGTTCGGCTGGTACAGGAGGATTAAGTGCCCTGTAGATTTCACACAGCTAAATTTCTAGTCATTCGAGAAGAAATTAAAAAAGAAAAATCACGACAGTCTTATGTTTTGTGCTTTCTTGTCACTTTGTAGCTTGGTTGTCTTTGTTATTGTCAGTACGCCTGCGCCATTATTTTTCATTTACTGTGTAAAACCAAAGCAAGTTTGTCGATGATTTCTTGCATGTGTCCACACCAACAGCAACACTAGTGGAGTTGGAGAACTGACAGAGAAACACTGACAGGGTTTATCTGGATGTAATGTGGTGTCACTGTGGTGGGTTCACTTCTGCTGCACTGTTGTAAGTATTGTAGGCCTCTCCCTTTTCACTGGTGGTAAGTTTCTGTTTTACCATCCAGTGACACGCGGAGGTTGGTCCTCAATGTCTTTAGGGATAAGTTAAAATTTCATTTTTACATCGTTCTTAATAATTATGCTTAAAAATGTGCAAAACTGACAGCGATTACAATGCCAGCAATTAAAGTCCCACTCCTTCTATGAAGCAAGGTTTCAAATGACAGAACTATATCTCGTGACCCTGAACCTGCACAGTGTCAGCACATCTGTTCAAAGTGCTTCTGCTTCTGTTCTGACCTGCTGGACAGTGTGCGTGCGCGTGTATGTGTGCGCGCGCGTGCATGCGTGCGTCTTTTCTTGCCACTAGATGTCCTCACCGAATCTCGATTGAAACCTGCTGGTTTAGTAACGGTCTTGTTCTTTTTTTCGCTTTTTGTTTTCGATTGCGCTCCAAAGGTTGGACGCACACCTTTGTGAAAATAAAATGACTGCAGCCGTTCGGAACTTCAATTACATCAATAAATGCTGATTGGCGACTGACTATATAGGTTAATGGATTTAATAAACAACTAAGGCGTCGTCCTGAGGACGCCGCATTTTATCATGTGAACAAACAACTTTATCCATGTAGGCTTATTACAAGGCTGGATTCCATAAAGATTAAAGTGTCTGTTATCCTTTCAGATATCTTTTTAATATAAGCCACCGCTGCCAACTCAAAGAGTATAAAATATTATTTAGAATACATAAAGACATTTGTTTTTCTTAATTCTGCTCAGAACTGCCTTGCAGGACGTGGATTACGTAAAGTCTACTCAGGCACACTTTTTTTTGCAAGCAAGACGATGTTTTAGCTGTGACTTGTCATTTCTCTGAAAAATGCCTCTGAACAGTTAACAGAGAGGCGGTGGTATTTTTAGACCATACATAAAAAGGGTTTTATCTGCTGTGCGTGGTGTCTGGGGCCTCTCGGAAAGCCCCGCGTGTTACTCCGACACGGCGTGAGGATGGGGCGAGATGACATGTTACAGGGAGGGAACCGAGGAGGTTCGGTAGCTAATTAAAAATAAACACCTGTTACTGGGACAGGGGCTGGTAAAGACACAAAAGAATGGCTAAACACAAACTTGCCTTTCCCTCTAAAAGCAGGATGAGCCAAACTCAGCTTCACGTCGGACACTCCACAGATAATTATGTGAGGAGGAATCGCAGTCTCCTCCTCGATGACCCTGCCTTACACTATTTATCCTGTTGGACACCAGAATGGCCTGATGGACACTAAGTTTGGATCATGGCGTGGCTGTCCTCCTTTCTAAGGTGGACAGAGAAATTCTAAAGAGGTCTAAACTCTGCAAGAAATGGTCTTGTACAACCAAAAAATGTCATCATCACCATGAATTTCAGCGTGAAATCTTTTTTTCTTTGCTCTGCTGCTGCCATTGTTTTGTTTTTGTTTTTATTATTTAATTCTGCTGTTGATTGCCACTTCACTGTTTTTTCGCCGCAAAACCCACTGCTGGTCAGGGACAGATGATGTTGATTTGGTTTGATCTGGAAACACCACAAAAGCAATCAGACTTAATCAGTAACAGTTTGGCAGAGGCGACATCATGCGGATAAAGAGGAAGCGCAGACTAGGTGGCAAATATGTCATCTGCTGCTGTATATTAATTGATTGATTGATTGATTATTATTGCTGTTTAAGTTCCTAAGAAGCTCCATTCTTTGGGAGGAGAAACATTTTCCTGCAGTTAATTAATGAATACCGACACTGCTGTAAAGTGAAAAGAAGAAAGGACTCAATCATAGTGTGAGAAACAGTTATCAGTTTCTTATCAGGTGATTTTCTAACTCACCTGAGGATGTTAGAGGATTTGTTTTCTAGCCACTCTGACGTCATGAAACACTGTGTAGTTTTTCTCTGCAGGGGGCGATGTTTCAAAAATAATTTTACAGTTACTTAAACGACATCAAGTTGATTGGTTTCCAGGACTGCTGACACAGCACGTGTCCGTCCAGGTATTGGCCTGTGTAATGTCGATTATAACATCTCAAAAGAACACGCCTTGTTTTAGAGCAACACTTCACATGGAAAGATCAACAACTTGTGCTTAAGCCAGCTCACGAGTCCCTCCATGCTGATCAAAACACAAGACTAAAGAAGACAGTGTGAGAGTGAGAACAGTGGAGCAAAAGCACATGGAACACACAAGTATTCCTTTGACAGGCCAGCTTGGAGCCATTCTCTGCCATTCTCGCTGGTACAAGCCAATGACTCACAATAATGAAACATCATTATTTTCTATCATCTTATTCATCATTTTTGAAACATGATTATATGGTTTGGTAAATCAACTTTGTGTTCATTTAAACCTGTAATGAACAGCAGCATCATCCATCATCATATCCTTTGTCAACATTTACAAACATGAAGTAGCACTGTATCTGTTCTTCCTTTACATTTTGGCACTTTCTCACTTCAGCAGTGAAATTGCACCACACATCATCTCATCATCAAAATGTTTTTCGCGTCATCGCAGGAGGAAAACTGCGGGCGTCGTGCGGCCTCACTCAGCAGGTGGCAGCGGCGCAGCAGGGAGGCTCCGTGGTATCAAATATTCCTGGAATGTGTCACAGTTTCTGGACGCCCTCGGGGTCGCACACTGGGGCTGCACCGGAAGCACATGTGGGTGGAGCATCTTGTGAGGGAGAGCAGATATAAAGGAGCGACGGAGCCGAGGCACCTGCACACACGCTGCAGCACCGTGACATGCAACAGAGTTGTGAACTACAGGAGAAAGTCTCAGCAGAGCACCGTTCAGCCACTGCCACACCATGGGTACCAACGCCAGCATTCTTCTTCTCATCACCCTCTGGGCCTCCGTGCAGGATGGTGAGTACCTTTCAACCTTTTCACATTTGTATTTATCTTTTTTTGGTTTCATGGAATAGGCATGGTGTCAGTGGGAAGATTCAGATCCCTGCAGCATTTTCATTTGTCTATGATAAATGTTTCAAGAAACACGTTTCTCTGAACTTTCGCGTGCACGTGCCTGCCATGTGCTCTGTGGCTTTGCAGCTTTGTGCACGCTGACTTCAGCCCGTGCACGGCAGCAGCACCGGCTCCGAGCACACCGCTCAAGCTGCGTCCTGACCAGGAAGAGACAACACATGCAGGGACTAATCTATCGCGCTCGGTTTATCTCGGAGAGAATTTTTACTACTGCTAAATATTGACATAAACTTTGAAACTGTCCGTAATAAACCACAAGGGATTAGATTGGTTGGGGTGTGTTGGGGGGAGGGCTTGTCTATTGTTTGTAAACATTGTTTGTTTTTTTTATGTCTGTCTTTAAGTGATTTTGTGCTTGTTCACCAATGCGAAACCACTCCATGATAGGTGGTTATGTAACAGTCCCCTCTGTTTTGTGATTTGAAAAGCAGTTAGAGGGTAAAGGCAGCGTGACTCACAGTTGGATTGCCTTCTCTGGATTCTCTAGATGAAATGTTTTGGTTTCAGTGACTGAGCGCCTCTGCGTCTCCCACCAGGTTTGGCCCTTCCAGTGGCGAGACAGCAGGAGGTGGAGGCTGCCGACAGCACGCCGTCGCACGGGCTGAGGACCAAGCGCTGTTCCTGCAGCAGCCAGCTGGACTCAGAGTGCCACTACTTCTGCCACCTGGATATAATCTGGGTCAATACACCCAGGTAGGTTTTGAGAACACACACGTGGGTAGAAGTAGTAATAGTTGTTGTGTAGTTGTTGTTGTAGGTGCATCGGGTATCAAAGATCAAAGTCTGGATAATGTCTATGTGTTTACCGCATTCATAACACGGGATCATTTTTGTTCTGCAGTAAGACAACAGGTTACGGTGTGGGCAGCCCGCTGTCCAGACGCAGGAGGTCTACTTCCCGTTGCGCTTGTGCCAACCCCGATGATAAAACCTGCAGCAACTTCTGCCTGCAAAGGTGAGCTCAGCTCTTTTTCAGCTTTTTTTTCTTTTAAAGCCTCTCCGTCTTCTGGGCCACATAAAGTCACTGCTTAGTTTGTAAATACCAAGGACAAGGAGTGGAAGGCGTGGAAAAAATTTTTTTTTTTACTGCAGTGATATCATTAGCTTGTAAAGGCAGCAGTGTTCCGACTGTCTGAGGCTGCCATCATCAAGCGATCGCATAGACGCGGAAGTCAGGCCCATAAACAGGTTTTGATTGGCTCACCAGGCCGTAGATGACCATCATTGGCTTCATGTAAATACCAAAGACAGTGGGAGGAGGTCATCATCTTACGTTATAGTTCCTTTACCATTAAACATCCAACGAGGCTGTAAACATAAAGAGATTGAGAAGGACGTTAGCATGAGTATAAAACTGAAAACACAGCTGAACATTTCTGTTTAAAACGGGTTGCTGTTTAACTGGAAGGATGTCAATAAAGCATCAGTGAAAAACTGCAATGTCAGCTCGAGTCTGGCTGTTCAAGTGGTTTTGACCATCATGTGTTCCCTACACAGCTCTGAGCCCGACTCTCCAAAACCATTGGCAAGGAGACGTGCGCTCATGATGCTCAACATCCTGAGGTGAGAGCTCCGAACGACCAGACAAAGCTGGAAAATTGCCAGAAAACGAACCAACGCTTGAACTGTTCTCAGGTGGATCTGCCTTGAATTTTTTCCGATCCCTCAGAGCGCTGGCCAAGAAACCTCTGCACGTGCCCGGTTCAGTCCAGGCTCAGAAGAGAGAGGCACGTTAATGCCAAGAAGTCCGCCGAGGCGGAAAAAGTGAGAGGTAGAGAGCAGCAGGCAACCTGAATGGGCCAATCTACTCCAACAGAGAGGTGGCAAACTACTGGGGCTGCTGAAAAAACCCGGCGAGGGAACGGCTGCGAGGGAACGGCTGCGACGGCGCAAAGAGTTGTCCGTTCAGCGACGTTCTGCGAATACGTCACGGAGACAGATGCAGAGGAGCAGCTGACGGGACGGCAGAGCCGCAGCTCGGCTCGTGTTTGTGCTTGTCGACAGCTCGAGACGTTGTGTCTTTGTCACTGTGCAGGCCGGCTGGGGCAAAGAGACCAGGATGTGGAGGTCTTAGTAGGAAAAGGTGCATTCATACTGCGCCACACATGACCAGGACTTTTCCAGCACACAGTGCATTTGTTTGTATGTTTAGGAAATATATGCTTTTATACATCTTCCATGTACATATTTTAAGTTCAACAATCATTCAATTGCTTGTAAGTAATTTTCTTTAAAAAAAAAAAATAAATGTACAATAAAGATTAGTGCAAAAGTGTTGACTGAAAGCTTTTCTTCTTCTCGTCAATCAGATTAACGTAGGAGGAAACTAATAGAGAAATAGAGAAAACTTGACCCACATTTCTTGTTTATGCCCTCTTTTGTCATTTATTGTCCTTTCCCACTTGTTCGGGGCAAGGCCATAGCATAAATGAGGCGACTTAGCAGGAAGAATGATTGGGTTCAAAGCCAACCTCAGCTGAAAACATGTGCGCCCACTGAGTGACGTGCAAACACATTTGTGAGTTTCAAAGGAGGCCTGAGATGGATGAATAGTGCAGGAATGCAAGGCTCCCGTCGATAATAAGTTTACATACTTTTCAGTGCAGCGCGGGCCGTGTTATCACAAGGATCTGTGGAAAGAATGCAGCTTTTTGTAATTTGCTTTGGGGGTTAGAGAGAGGCACCGAACACCCTGTCACCCCGTGTTCCTCTCTGACTGCTCGCACTGTACATACCGTCCGAGCACACCTGAGTATGCAGGAGAACAGAAGAGGGGCCGGGGCCGAAAGAAAACAATCGCTCGAGAGATTTCATCTGTCATCGGCTGGATAAGGTGGCGCAGAGCTGGTGTATTTTCTTTTCCATCCAATCAAATTGCACAGAAGGATGAAAAGACCAAAGACTTCTAATTTCAGCAGTTGTTCTCGCGTTGTTGCACACAGTTTCATTCCTCTCATACTTCCTCTGCCCTATTCTATGGAAAGTGCCCCCGCAGCCATTTCTTTGAGACAGGCCTGAGCAAAAACCACAAGTTGGCCTCACACAGAATTACATATAGGCCACGTGGTATATCAATGAATGCATTGCTGAACACAATGCCGCAAAAGTCAGACAAACAAACCTTATTGCAACAATGAGTGGTGAGTGGTAGCCAAGCCTTTTAATCTCCCTCTGGTGGCTGCTTTATCGGTAATAAACCTAAACCCATCCCCTCTCCCTTATCTGACTGGATAGAGGCCAAATTAGAAACTCAAAGGGCAAACCAAATAAATTAACCTGACGATCCCACATTCAGCTCTCAGCAGAGTAGAGACTTGCTCAGTGTGCTGTGAACGGAGGGAATAAACCAGGCTGCGCTGCGATTGAGCACATGTTTTGTCAGACCCGGAAAGAATTGAGGCTCCAGTTGAGTGTCAGTGTTGGCAGGTAAGATACAGAAATGGTGAAGATGGTTGAGGGGAGAACTGTGATCATTGGTACAGTCATCCAAAGCTTTAAGAGCATTAAGTTCCTTAGCTCTAGAATACTGAGTTCCCCTGGGCACTAAGTTCCCAGAGCCTTTGTTCCGATGGTACTAAGTCCCCAAGACCTTGGTTCACAGGCCTATCAGCCATAAATTCCCCAGTTCCTCCATGGATCCTTCGTTCCAGGTTACCACAACCTAAGTTCCATGGGCTTTATGTTCCCAGTTTCCTTTTTTCTTCATTTCAAAAGGTCCCTTTTTTCCAAAAGAACTAAGGTCTAAAGTCTCTTTGTTCTCTGTAGTTCCTCAGGGCCCTACAGTATCTTATCATTTATAGGGTAAGTGTGTCTCCCAGTCACTGCTGTACAATTTGATTCAAATCCCAACCTTGTAGGGAACACAGGACACTGGGAACAAAGGACCATGGGAACGCAATGCTGACTTGGAAAAGATGGTCAAGCGGCTGTTTACCCCAAGTCATATGCACTGGCAGAGCCTTCTACCATCTGATCCTGCTGCTCCTGAGACAATTACGAATGAGGTTTTAGGTCATTTCACATCAGTTGTATGGCCTTGTCTATGCCAGGGGTTTTCCCCCTGTCCTGTAGACCTTGACTGGTTTGTCAGCTTTCATTTTGCAATTTTCAGGGGGCAAATGTATGTTTGTGGTTTGATAATTTTACCTCGTGGAGCATGAAAGCTGCTGGTTAACCGCAATCTGAAATGGTTAGTTTGTTTTGAGTGTTTTGAACGAGTAGATCAGATTTCTAGTCAAACAAAGCACCTAGTACTTTTGGCTGCTTTATCAAGAGTTATGACCTCTCTTTCATAAACACTGCGTTGATTATACATAACTACCTTGTACAAGCCAAACAAGAACAACCTTTAGCAGCCATGCTAAAAGCTACAGAGCATAATGCAGCATTATAGCCAGACTTTAATGTTCACGTGTCCATTTCAGAGTCATTATAGCCGTTTGCCTGGTGTTTGTCTTAACTTTTCCAAGTTGTAATTTTAATGGAAGTGATCTGTTGTACTGTTAGCATGTTCACTGTGACCTTCACAACCCATTTTCTTCATTGTTGTTTTCACAAGAAAAACCTTACCTGTCCTTTACTCTACCTGAGCTCCTTAACTGTCAGGAGCATAGTAGTCTCACACTGCAAAACAGGACACAGCCCCGGCATTCCGAAGAAACACAGCGGAAAAACGACAGGAAGCAACATGCTAATCTCAGGCCAGTCACCAGAAACTATGAGCCGTCATGGCTGGGAAAGTTTATGATGAGGTGTTTCATCCAACCTGAGGTATTGGAGAAGAGATAATGTTTATATGGAAACAAAGACATTTGAGTTGATGATTAACTAATGTAATGTGAGTAATGAGGAAACAGGGCCGACACTGTATCAGCTGGACTTTGAGCAGTGTCGTAAGTAGGTCTCTGTCCATGGTGCTGGAACAGTAGCAACTTTGCATCGATAAAAGCACTGGTTTCCACTAAAGTTGTGGGCGCCACTTCTACTTCTGGAATTATAGGAATCGTGAATTTTAGCATTTAATGTGGGCTGCTGGGCAACAACAATTGAGTAGAGGTCCCATATTACACACATTTGGCTGCAAATATTTTTTAGATTTTGTTCTCATATGTTACTGAGAAAATTGCAGAAGGCCTCTGGGGGTAAATTAACTTCACTTTAGCCAACTTCTGGTTTCAAAACAGAAAGTTCCTATTTCTCTCCATAGAAAACAACTCACTCTCATTGCCATTGTGTGAAGAACTCAGTCACCCTGTGACTCTCCTCTCCTGGAGCTCAGATTGTTGTGTTGTATCTGAGACGCAACCCCATTTTAAATGGTGGTGTGCAAAGCAGCTACACGTTATTCCAACTCTCTGTCCTATCCATCTTATCATATATAATGTTTTTCTTTTCGTCTTGTGGACGATGACGTTTGAATGTTACTTGATAATATGGCTGGTTTTCCATTCCACAGAAAGTTCTGCTTGTATCATCAGAGAGCAAACACCATCAAAAGCTATATACCGGTAAAAATGGGTTTACAGTTAGTTACAACAGTTAGTTGAATCAGTTACATAACTGATTCAAACTTTAATGCGGAGTCATAGTTACAGTAAGTTAGGTTAGGATTCGTGACACAGATTTGGTTTAGTCCCAAAAACATCAGTTCATAATAATAACAATGAACAATATAGTTTATATTATGCATGTGCCATAATAGCACAATGTAAATAAGTGGTTTGGCCTTTCATACTTGGCCTTTTTGTATATTTAGTTCCCCCTTCACAAGAGATACATCCCTGCCTTATTTAACGCAGTCAGTAAACATTCCTTGAATACTTTCGGTGTGATCAGTTACACAACGGGGTCAGTGGATTCTCGTGCCAATCCTGATGATGACTGTATGCACCTGCCTTTATTCATGGATTGCGTGGCATCAGTCATAAATTGTGGGTGTGACCATGTTTAGGTTTTCTTTTATAATAACTCAATCCGAGTCGTTATGGAACAAAATATTTGGGGGAGGGGGAAGGGGTCAAGGTCCTGGAGCCAGCGGATGAACACTCCACAGCTGCAGCAGGAAAAATGCGGACTGAAGCAATAGCCCAGCACCTCAGCCACACACAAACTGGGTGCAGATTGGAAACAAACTATAGGGGGGGTATGTGTTTTCATGAGTGCAAAACACAGGAAAATAAACACAAAGTGTGTATTTAACCCTCCAGTGTGCATTGCAATCATTCTAGGCTGACACATCTGCCTGCCCCGCTCATGTTAACATGTGAAAAACACAACACATAAAGGAACCGTGCATACTGTGCAACACTGTGTGCTGCCTCTGCGTTATGAAACCTTGGCAGGAGTTGAATGGCTGGGACAGTGTAACAGGGCAAAGGGCAGGGCTTGACTTTCAAGGAGGTATATAACCCCTTTTTGAGTTGAATGCAGTGCTGTCTTTCATCATTAGAATACAATGCTTGGATGATAAGTAAAGTTGAACTCATGCCGAAGTGTTTTATCATGTCCCATTGGTGCAGAGTTCATTCAAAGATCCAAGGACAAACTACGTCAAAAATCAGCCGGTTTACAATGTGAAACTTGTTACATTTCGCCTTTTTTAAACTTTGCTTATTCAAAGACATTCTTGAATTCTTCTTCCCTTTTCTTTGCCATTATTTTTGATATAATGGATTTTTTTTTTTTTTATCTTTTACTGGATGATGAAGACAATCATTAGCCTCTCAATAAATTTTATTGATTTTTCTTTATCTGAATGAAATTGTCATCTTTTTAAACTCTTGTCAGATTAACTGGCACAGTCAGAATAAGTTGAAATTTAACCAAGAGATAAAATATGATACATAAACTGCAAACCCTTTTAATATACATGCATGCTATATCTTTTCAAGTGTTGGGATGGATGTGTGCAGTGTCATGCTGATTAGTCATTGTGATCATCCCAAACTCAAAGTTCAAGTGGTGTGTCCTTTGATGCATCTCACCCCATTGCTGCTGCACTCGGACTTGTTTCATCCATTTACAAAAAAAAAAAAAAAAAAAAAAAAAAAAAAAAAAGACATGATAATTGCCATGGCACCAGGTCAGATGGCAATGTCACAACTTAATCATCCAGGTGATAAGTTATTAGGTATGTCATAAACTGTTGAACTGAAAAGATTACAAACAAAGCTGCTTTTGTGTGATGTTTTAATCATCCATCTGCTTCCTCAATAAGGGATTTGTTACACCACAACGGCAAAAGGAATCCAGAATAACTGCATTGCTGGGGTTTTTCCCTGTAGGTCACATTGTTCATGCTGCCTGTGAGTGGAAGATATGTTCCGATATCAAAGAACATTCCTATCACATTATCCTGCCCCCACACTCCATCCCTCCTCAATGCTATTACTCTTCCTGGCCAGTAGATGGCCTCTGACTACAATGAATTCACCATTAAAACTACACTGATGACTTTAAAAAAGAAATACTTCATGTCCATCATCATGTTCCATTCAAAGTCAAAGTCCCAGTGATTGTCACATGCCGAAGGATGCGAAATTAGTCCTCCGCATTTGATCCATCATGCCCTGGGGGAGAGCGGTGAGCAGCAGCCCGGGAATCATTGGGTGATCTAACCCCCCAATTCCAACCCTGAATACTGAGTGCCAAGCAGGGAGGCAATGGGTATTGAATATAATAATAATAATAATAATAATAATAATAATAATAATAATAATAATAAGAAGAAGAAGAAGAAGAAGAAGAAGAAGAAGAAGAAGAAGAATCATCATCATCATCATCATCATCATTTTTTTTTGATACATTATCAATTATATCTTTAAAACTTTCAGAACTGCACACATTGTATAGACAGCATGGATGCCATTAACAAGTAATTATTAGACCTAATCTAAAATGTATAAAGGCAACTCATTGATAAATCAGCTAATAAAGTTAATATGTAATCTGAATGAGGTAGCCCATTGTGATAGTAAAATATCTCAAGTATCAAAACTGGGCGGGGAGGATGCTTCACACAAAATGATATACAAAGGAACATTTAAAAAGTACAAATTTATTTTTTTTTAAATGGTGAAATTGTGATAGGATAAAATGCACTCACTGGTACAACTATGAGTTTGCAGTATGGCAAGTGTATCAATCGGTGCGTGGGATGGTGTTGTTCTCCATGCAGATAAACAACTACAGAAGGTTTTGATTTGTGCCATAATTTATAAACTGTTTTATTTCCAGTGATAAAAAAACAACAAAAAAAACAAGAGGTGCTGACATGTCCTCGTCGGTTACTGCGGCCATCTGCACAATATAACGGAATGCTCCCTCGCTCGCTCGCCCCCCCTTTGGGCCATCCAAAAAAAAAAAAAAATCAATGCAATGCAAAGCCTGGTGGGTACTGAAGTCTTCGCACAACAAAGAAGAGCCGCGCTCTCAACGCCCACAGAGGAGCTGCAGCTTCCGCCGAGAACTACCGGGACCGAGATGCTCCGGATGGTTTCCGGTAAATGCGTCAAAGTGTTTGGACCGTCCGGGGGGCACTAGAAGAGGGGGGAAAGTGTGAGATGATGAGCTGAGCTGGACTTTTGGTGTAAAGCTGATTTTAAAGTAAGAGCTGGTGAAGGCAAGAGTGGCTAGGAGGGGGTAAAGAGGGACCGCCGGGGGTCTGCTGGGAAGCGACTGAAACACGCCGGGTCTGAGTCTGGGTCTGGAGTGAACATTCCGTGGACAGCCAGCAACCTGACTTTGGATCCAACAACAACTTGACGGGCTCGGATGGAGACCGCATCGCCGTGCCTGTCGTGCGGGTTTGCAATGGCGTGGATCACCACCGTGGATGTGCGAGCAGAATGAGAGTGTGGGCGCTAAAACACCGCTGCGGCTAGAAAAACCGCTGCTCCGACCAGCCTGCAAACTCCACCGCTTTCCACGGCACGGACGAGCGTGCACAACAAAGGATGCGTGTGGCGTAAGGCTCGATCTCTGCTGCCGGATGGCCCCCTTTTCGCCGAATGCACATTGAAGGTTCGTGTTGCTAGAAGGAGGAGGTTTTGTGTATGTTAGCAGGCTGTAGCCTCGACGGGTGATGGTGGTCGTTTTGTTGACACCAAGAGGTGGTGATTGAGCGGAACACCGACGAGGTGACGGTGTAGCACCGCACCACACCGCACCACACCACACCACACCGCACTGTCATCTTCTGACGACACAATTCCTTCATCACGCATGAAAATCCAAGGTTTCCGACTCCAATAATAAGCTCGCTTTATCGCTTTATTTTGTTACGTTTGGTTTACTTTTATGACGTTTTTTTTTAAAGCCCCCTCCCCTTTCCAAACACACATATTTTCCTTACAAAAACAAAAAACAAAAAAATCACTATCATCTTGTGAAGACACAATTCCTTCATCACATGTGGCAATCCAAGCTTTCCGCTTCGACTCCAATAATAAGCTCGCTCTATCCCTTCATTTTGTCACGTTTGATTTGTCTTTACGACAAACCAAACGCCGCCCCCCCCTCCAAACATAAACACACATATTCTTTAACACATTCCTTTAAAAAAATATATATATATATGTATATGTATATATGTATATATGTATATATATATATATATATATATATATATATATATATATATATATATATATATATATATATATATATATATATATATATATATATATATGTGTGGAATTTATAACAGGTTTGTGCTAAACCTATCTCGTCGAGGATGCTCTTCTTTTGAAGAGACAACCGGAAGCCCGCAGCGAGCCACTTCGCTTTCGTGCCACACTTCTTAGTCTCCTTGATTCCACTGGCGCGAGATCCGCTCGCTCTTCTCGCCTCGCGACGCGCAGAGCTTTAAAGGCGGGCTGGCGAAGGGTTGATGATGAGGAGGAGGAGAAGCTCTGAACACAAATGTGAAATATGAAATGTGATCCCCTCCACGCGGTTAGACCGAGCCGACGGCAGGTAAATCTACCCTTTTGCTTCGCAAAAAACGCAGCGTTTGGGGCGCTAGTTAGCTTTTACGTCGGCGATACGAAGCAGATTCTCAATTCACATCCAATTAAAGGAGTCAGAGGGGCGAAGATGGGAGATGCGCTACACTTGCTCTCGCATCCTCCACTGACTGCATCGCTGGAAAGAAGGCGTATATTCGCATTCATGTTTATAGTTGTGTTGCATTTTAACGGACACCTTCGGTTGTTAGGTTTTTTTTTTTTTTTTTCTTCTTCTTCTGGAGGGAGACGTTCACGTAATCTATTTAAATGCCAGTTTGCGTCGAGGCTAACGCAGCACGGTGACCTCAGTGCACGCTGAAATGTGTGCATTCAGTGTTTTTTTCCTCGTGTTTTAGGGCCCTTTTTAAATATAGTTATAACTTTTTAACTTTAATCTTTAGAGATTTTAATATTTTGTCAGGGGAAATGACTGTGCCATTCATTTTACATCTATTGCACTCATTGTCATGGACGGGCGCCTTATCTAAACTCGCACTTCCTCTGCTTCCATCTCAAGCATATTTAGCATCGCAATAATCACAACACTACCTCATACACTCGTCACCTGTGCACAGTATTGTAACTATGTTGTTTTTATCCTATTCATATTGTTTATAATATATTACTTTTTACTCTGTAATTATGTCTGTGTGCTTGTAAGTGTATTTTATATGCTGCTGCCACTGTAACAAACACTCTCTTCCTTCAGAAGTTAAAGTGCTCTTTCTAAGGATTAGAAAAAAGGATGTGCTGCTTAATAGCTCGCATCTTCTCCCCCTCCCCTTCCCGCTGGAAGTCCTCCAGGTTTAATGGGCCATTAAGAGGCGACCACGATGGTCAAGCTGTCAGCCGGACCTGATTGAGTCGGTTAGACCACGGATGAGGGCCGAGATTCCTCCAGGGCTCTTTCCTCAGCTGAAATGTCTCCTCCCACCCCCGCCCTGCCCCCGGCAGCAGCCTCCGGCGACAGGCCAGCGCTGGACGGCCCCATCTTGAGGATGCTGCATTGAAGTCATCAGTGATGGCCCCTTTGCTCTGCAGTCTTGGTGCAGGTGGAGCTCGGGCTGGGCTGGGCTGGGCTGGGCTGGGCTGGCGGGAGGAGGAGGTGGTGGTGGTGGGTTTTAGCAGCAGCGCGGATCATTTTGGGCTCCTTGTAAAATTGGGCCATGGGTCCCTGTGGTGAAGCGAGGCTTTCTGGGACAGGCTCGATGACGGCGCTCACCCGGCCCGGATTGAGAGCAGACGCCCTCATCCGTCCCGTTTTGAGGGCGATGCGGTGACTCCGCTGCTCAGATATGTGTTGCATGAAGGCAGCTTGTGCGTGTCGACCCTGCTTCATGAAGCCACTTTGTCCGCTCCGCGCACCCCAGTCATTTCTTCACAGCAGACTTGTGAGTATTCTTAGCTTCAGTCAGCCTGACGTTAGTCCTGATGGTTTTTTTTTTAAATCAGTTGTTTGCCATCTGTTCGAAGAACTGTGAAGAACTGTGTTTTTTGTGCATAAATCTGAAGCACGCAGCCGATGATTTGCGCTTAAAAACCAGAACCCTGGAATGAGAATTGCACTGCTATTTAAAGATGGCATAACTCGGCCAGCTGCTGCCATTTCCGCTCCCATCGTAATTGAATCAGTGCGAGTGGAGTGCAACGGCGAGGGTGTGTGCACTCCACCGAAGATTATACAGTTTGCAACTTCCAGGCGGTCTTTAAAGGCTACTTTCACATACCTGCTGCGTGGCGCAGTCTGCCTGCGAGGGTGTCTGTGGGAAGGAAGCTCGAACGAAGAAGGAATCTCATCTTGTTTAATCTGACGGAGAACTCGTCACTGTGTGAGATTTCAGCTCGGTGGTTTGTCGTGATGGTTTAGAACATGCTCATATTATCTGTTGGAAGTGATGGGACTGGTGTCACCTACTTCATCTGTCACAGAATTGCGACGTAGCAGCCGGGCGCTTGGTTCTGTTTGGCATCTCGCTAATACTGTGGCGCAGCACCGCAGAGAGTCCAACTAAACTAAATAAGGAACCTTCAACATCCCTTTTCGTAAGTGCAAGTTGAGAGTCTGGCAGAATGTGCAAGTCAGAACAGTTATCTAGGTGACCCATCAGCTCATGCACTTTGCCTTTGTTTGAGACGTTTGGTGTATTTGAATCACAGTTGTGCGTAACGCGGCTGAAACGGTGGAAAAATGATCTGCGCTCGAGGCTCCTCTTGCCTTTCAAATCCGCTGCAGCCGCTTTCAAGCAGCGGAGATATTTTCCCTCTCCCTGGACGGAGCCGAGCGCTCGCCACTCGGCTCGATTATTTTGAGTCATTCAGCCAAGGCTGCGGTACTGGGGTGGGAGTGTAAAAAATTTCATCTCCGACCACGGAGAAATCCGCTCGGCGGTGTTGAGTTTCTCCCCCAGTCCTTCGTTTTGAAGCTGCAACACAGTCGCACAAACCGTTGGACGGCGGCTCTGCGCTGTAATGTTGACCTTTGCAAAGACGGCCTGTTATTAGTCGAGCTTCCTCTTTTTTCGTGAGAAACATCACATCTGAACCAGCCAGTAAATTGGCACCACAAAAGGGGATCTGAGATTGTGCCAAAAAGACCGAGAAGTGTTTCGTGGTGTTCTGGAATGTTTGCGGGTTAACGCATCTGACTGGTGCGCACCAGTGCGATGCAGCCCCGCACCGCCTCACTGCACTGCTCGCTAGACATTGATCCTTGAATGCGTTTGTCAACGGTCTTGTCAATTGGACTCTTGTGCAAACCATTACGCCGTCCAGAGGGCCTTCCACTTCCGTGCGCTGCCTCAGTTTGGTTTGGAGGGTAATTTGCTGTGAGATGATCTGGAGTGCCATTAAAGCACCGCAAGGATCCATCAGGGACCGACTGGAGTGTATGGACCGTCACTTGTTTTCACGAACCGTAATGATGCTTGACAATGTCAAGTCTGAACTGCTTTTTTCTTCTTTTTTTTTTTCTTTTTTTCCTGGTGCATTACATGTTTTAATGGGTCCTTGTCTTAGTTATGCAAAATGCCAATGACGACAGCCAATTCATTGCAGTCATTATGAATACGTCAATGAAGTGTTGTCTAAGTGTAGAATTTGATGAATTTTTGTCGTTGTGCCTCAGTGACTGAAAAAAAATACCATTTTAGAGTAGTCGTTTTTCTCCATGTACTCCGTTCTCAGACACTTTCTGGACAAACAAAAAGAATTGTGGGTGGCACATGCAGCAACAGGAAAACAGGGAAATAAGTGGGGGAGATTTTCCGCTCCAGCCAGCCTCAACATTCAACTGCAATCAATGTTTTCACCTGATGCCTTTGACCCCCATGGCTCTCTTGTGAGTCTAATTCCAAAAACTGAACAAATAAACAAACAACAAACTAGCCACTTACTTAATGGTCTGAGTATGTGTTTTGAAAGTGATGACTGAAGTCTGACGACAGTGTTTCAACCTTTAGACAATACGCAGTTGGAATCAAAGTCTCCCCACGTCTTTCACACGACTGCCAGTGGGACTTCGCAGGAGTCCATTCATGCTGTGGTCATCCCAGTTTTCAGGATCTCTCTCTCTCTCCCTCTCTTTCTCTCCCTCTCTCCCTCCAACAGCCAAGCTCCTGTTGTCTCTGCTCAATGATTGAACACTGTGTTGTAATTGTTGACAATGACTTCACTTTTTCTCTGCTTTTATTCATTGCATTCTCGTGTTCTCTCATTGCTCTACACTCATTTGTCTTTGAAGTTACTTTGCACCTCTGAAAGTTGCATATGGTTTAACAAAATGTCTTTCCAATCCTAAGTTATCCTCTCCCACACTTATTTCAACAAACTCTTTTCTTTTGATACTCAGCGTAAAAAAAGAAGGCAACAGATCTGCAGATTTTAGGCACCTTAATAATACACAGGAAATGTGTTTGTTAGCCTCCCTGAGGCTAATTGTAGTAGTTCCCCTGTGACCTTTACACATGGTGCTACATCTCCAGTCTGTGTGAGTAAATAATGGGCAGATACTGTTAACAGCCATGCACATGTCACCTGTAAGTGTACAGTGGTTTCAGGCCTAATTTACACCTTATGCTTCACTCTGTCCTCATAACATCAAAACAGTTAAAGTGTTAATGCTATCTAGTTTCAATATGTCCATCATGTTGTCGCTGATGTCGCTCATAATCATGTTTGTATGTGTTTTATCAGAGGGATTAAGATGGATGGAGCTGCCATCCTCAGCATGCTGCAGACCTGAGACGATACTGACCGACTGCTGCTGAGGACCACCCACACCCCCACCAATGACTTTCAATCGTGTATGTAACACACAAAATCTCCTGTCACAAATGCCAAGGTCACATGCAGAAGCATCTCAGCCATCTAAAACACTCGCTGATGTGCTTCAACTGATCTCCTCCCCCACTTTAGAAGTGTAGAAGAATTGAACTCATGACTAATTTTTGTAAACTCAAACCTGTTTTTGTGTGTTTAGCGAGAGTGAACAGGTGTGACGAACTAAGTGGCAGCTTCTGCTTTGTCGGTTTGACACAGTGCGCCTCAGCTTACATTTTAAACTTGTCTTATTACTCAGACTGTGTCTTTTATTTCCACCAGGAGCCGTTAATTGGTGTGCCTCAAACTCTGTAATGGAAAATCGTGGTGAGTACCAAGCTGTTGTTTTTCGTGGTTTGCTAAGTGTAGTGTTAAAATGCTGTTGCTCCGCTACACTGCCACTGTAACTTGGGCACAGTCTGTTCAACTTTTTCTTCCTATTACGCGCCACTGGTTATACTGGCAATACATCCTCTTCACCTCATCGCCTGATTGATGATCAGTTCCTCTAAAAACTTTCGTATTTCCTCCCAGGCCAGCGTAGTTCTGTCTGCATTGTGTTTGACAAAGTGTTGCAGAGTTCCGTAATGGCCCATGCTGACTATTGGTACTCATTTTCCGAGCTTAAAAAAGGTTTTATCTCACAGCAATTAGCTTACATTTGTGTAGCACAGATTTTTTTTAATCAGATAAAGGAGAATTACAATGCCTGTTTCCATTTTCCCTGAAACTCTTTCGGGATGATGACAAGAGACGAGGAGTTTTGTGCAAAAAGTTGCGAGCATCTACACTAGAAAGTGACAGAATCACATGCACTCTGTGTGTGGTTCTGGTCCTTCTGCTACTTGTTTACCGGCCAGCCGCACAGTCACGTTAAGGCGTGCCAACCTCCTACATCTACACCCAGTGTCTGCGAGTCTTTAAAAATGTGCTTGGTGGTTAAGATGCTTCATCAATTCTGTAATTTTGTTTCGCTTTTTGCTGTTATTTGATGTATTCCGTCAAATACAAAACAACATCAGCATGTTATGTGTATTACATCTTAGCCTTTGGCCGAGGTCAGACGGTCCTTGGTGCATGTCGGTGCATTGGTGGTTGAATAACCCCTGCTGGTCAACCACTGGTTTATGCAGAGTATCACAGTACGTGAATGTTCCTGCGTCACTTTTCCTTACCTGCTGCGGCGGCCTGGCCCAGTCTGTTTTCCAGGTCAGGTCAACAGGTTCTGGGCTCATGCATTTTGGCGCAGCTCTCTCTGGAAGCCAGCCCGGGGTGCAGGGTGTATGTGGGGCACAGGGAGAGAAAAAGAACTCAGTCGAACACACCAGCGCTTCAATGCGAAATGCTGCCAAACGCTGAGAAAAACTCTGATTTATCCAGGCACCATGACAAAGCTCCGGGTCCCACTGAGGAGCAGTTGGACATAGATACACAGGTCCACTAAAGGAATCAGAGAAGTCACTCAGGGGGTCCGGTCTGCATTCCTGCTTGTCTTTCAGCTTACAGAAAACCCGCCTCGGTGTTTTAGCTCTAAATGCTGCAGCTGTCCTTGGCAAGCACCATTTAAACGCATGCTAATGCATCCCAGACCTTTCAAATTGTGATGAATGACTTTGAAATGTGCGCAAGATTGTTATCTGGAGGCATTGGAGAAGTGACTCGCATGGCAAACGCCGGGAACAATACCAGCGCTGGTGTATTAGCATGCTGGATGAGGAAGTTTCAGCATTTCCAATTAACACATCTTCCCTATATGTCACTTTGACCTTTGCTCGTATATTTCTCCCATAACAAGTTGTCCTCATTCTAGTGTTGTAGTACTGGAGATTGATCTTGGTCTCAAGACCGGTTTCAAGACCACTTTTTAAAGGTCTCGGTCTCGGACTCTGAGGCATTTTTACTGGGTCTTGTCTCGGTCTCGGACTGGGTGGACTCTGTTTTTTTTTTTAATCAAGACCAGTCAAGACTCAGCCAACACTACAATGACATGATAATAACGGAAAAGAATTCAGCTGCTGCTGTTTTACGCTCAGTTTGACACCCAGAGTGATGCAGCCCCTTATTCCTAGTTATTTTATTTTTAATTATATGAAGCAAAGTTGTTGTTTTTTTTGAAAATGGTTCAAAATAATTGGCAAAGCAGCAAAATGTGACAGAAAATGATTTAAAGATACTTTGCTGAAAATAGATGCTGCTGTTTGATTTAGAGGCAAACTTGATTTTTTTTTTAAAAAAAGGTATTTTTTCTTTTTTGTTGTTATTTTTCTTTGACATATAATGTCATGGTCTTGTCTCGATACTCTCTAGTCTTGACAATGTCTTGGCCTCAGTTGGTGCGCTCTTCTCTCCAACACTAGCTCATTCTCAATCATTGCGTTGAGCAGCACCTTCTCAAACACCCACAACATTTCTGCAGCGTTTCACCACTAAATGTTCCTGTTTCACATTCTCCAAATTGACTGTATTGATTGAAGCAGCTCAAAAGCGCTGCGCTCCATCCGTCACGTTCAGACTAAATCTGGGCTTTGGTCTTCTTGGTTTTTTTTCCGGTCTGTCTGCATCACTAATTTAGGAACACAAACACATTGTGAAGCTCCGTCTTCCTTGCTCCTTGTCATCTGAGCGCCTGGAACGCTTAGAGAACAGTGCCTCCAGCGTGTCAGCCAGAGGGGCTCCTAACTGGTCGGCGTCAGCTTTGAGGTTTTGAGGCTCTGCCGCTTCATCTCCTTTGTCACTAGCTGTGTTTCCTTGACAGTTTGGCGCAAAATGAAGGCGATATTTCTAAAAGTCTCGACAAAGTACGATTGCGATCTGCAGGTGTTTCCATTGAATGGCCGGAATTCTAGTAAAATCTTGTTTGTTTGTCTGCTGTCAAGAATGGTTGTTGTATTTTTCTTTTTGATTACTTGTAAAAAAAAAAATTATTCCATTTCCTCTTCCGTCCAATCATAACGCGCTATTTTCACCTGAAGTGAACTGGTCCCTGACAACTGATTGTGACCCCGTACGTCAGGTCCGCTGACATGTAAATGCGAAAAAAAAAAGTGTTTCCATGACACTTTTGTGATATCCTTCTGTATTGATACATCTGAAAAACCACCTCATGAGAGCGTCTAAACCTTTTAGCCATATTTGAAAAGTTTTGGTGTTTCCGTGAGCAGTTTTTTATTGCAATATTTAGGTTTTGCTCAATTCTAGGGGGAAACGCAGCTATTGTGCAGTTTTCTCCTCGCAGCTCCAGGTAGTAGACGCAACATCTTAAATCCGGTATTAAGTACAAACACCGCCCCATACCCCGCCAACTGAAAACACAACTCATCCCGCTTTCTGGAATGGTTGGCATCCTTCAGTGAGCGCAGACCTGCACCGCCAGCCTGGGGGAGGGGAGGGGAGGGAGGGCGAGGGGGAGGGAGAAGGAGAAGGAGTCCGGCTCCTGGAGGGGAGGGAAGGTCTTAAGGAGATTGTGTGAGAGGGAGAGAGGAACGGAAGGAAAGGGAATGACAAAGGAGAAAGTGAGACGGGGAGACGCACGGAGGAGAAGTGAAGAGCTGAGACGGAGGTGACGGGAGGTCGCTGGAGGAGCAGCAGGTGCAGCAGCTTCCTCTGGGCCCCTCGGGGGGAGGGGGGGTGTTGGACCATGGGACAGAGCCTCCGCCTGGAGGCTCCATCTCAGGACCCACAACAACAGCCACAGCAACACAACAATGGCGGTGAGTGTCGAGACTCACCGGTGCAGTCTGTGAGCGCTTCTCACTCCTCAAAGCTGAGCGCACAACACGACGTGTTGTTGTGTTTTAACACGCATTTGTTGTCGAGGGTTTGAGGCCGAGGGGTTGTGTAATCAGTGCGGTGCAGTTTCCTCTCCCCCCTCCCCTCCCTCCTTCCTCCTTTCACTTTCATCACCACAAGGAATGTGCAATCATTGTGATCTCGTCGATGAATCTCAGCTGTCCAACACACCCACAGTGCAATGTTGGACATTTGTGTTCTCGTGTTCTGTGTAGTTGTTTTCCAGATATTGTATATGTGATAGATGGATTTGTGTAATGATGCAGGTTTTCACAGCAGGGGTTCTACTAACGTGCTAACTACCACTACCGAGATTAAGCAAAAAGTTGTGTATTCAATGAGAGGTGTTTTTTGTGTAGCCCTGGGCTTTGTGTGGCATAACACCTTCTTTAAATGCTGTCCAGTTGTAAGATAACTGACGCTTTCACTCTAACACTGCTCTCTTCATCTGCAGCCATTGTTTTCAATGACTAGCAGCTTCTCCCTGCTTTTACTTTGGCTTCTTTGCGTGTTCGTTTTTGGAGCAGACTGTAGCTTCTTTCTCTCATACCTCCTGCCATGATATCCATAAAGGGCCGCAATTATGTAATCCACTGAAATTTTAAGACCAAATGAAAAATGCTGTGAATTGCAGGTTGCCAGGAGGGACGAACGACGTTAAGAGTTGAAATCTGAGCAATCCAATTCAGGTTTAGATTAAAGTTAATATTCTGGCCCCGGGGAAGGGGAAGAGGGGGTAGGAGGGGATTTGGGTTACCGAGGGTACCGGCCGGGTTCTTATGCAAGTGATCACATCGGCTAAAGTCCAGCTCGTTCATAACAACACTCTCCTTCAGCCCGGCGTTCACCTGACCTGGCTCGCCGTGACTCAGTGAATCATGAGGTTGGAGGGAAATCTGGCCTCTGTGGGAGGAGGTGTCAAGAGTGAGTAGTGGTGGGTGTGGCTTGAGGAATGAGGGGTACGTCAGAGGAAAAACACACACACACACACACACACACACACACACACACACACACACACACACACACACACACACACACAGGCAGGCACACATGCTTCCTGACTGCTACGCCTTCTTATCTGGCCAGAGCTGCTGATTACACAGCGCTGCCACTGGAACTCCAGCTCTTGTCCAGTATGGAAACGTTGTCGCTCAGTGTAAATATGGCGCCATGTTAGTGTTGCCGGGCCACCGCCACCGCTGCGTCCTGTGTCACTTGGCTTTTCCACGAGAGCGCTGCCGGGTTCGCCAAAGGGAGGAGGTTGTCATTGTTCCCTGTCACAGAATCAGGGTGGGGTGGCGTTTCCTCCCTGTGTTTCCAGGCTGACCCCCTCCACAAGCCCACCTCCCTCCCTCCCACTCTGTGGCTCTTTCACCCTCCGCTACCGTTTCCCACACTCCTTAAACCCGGCGGGACGTCTGGAGTGCCACCACGCGCCCGGGCGTCCTCTCCACCACGGAAGAAACGGCGATTCGCAGCGTGGGACGTCTCCAGCGGGATATTTGACGGGATGTTTCTTCTTTCTGGACGTTTCCCCCCCTGCCATTTGGCCTTGTTTTTTTTCTGAAAACTGCTGGGCCGCGCGGTGCCTCCTGAGGATACCCGGGACGGGGGCAGGGGGGGTCATCGCTTTCAAATAGACGCCCGCCATCGGCGTCTCCGTGCCACCGCGGAGGTTTGGCAGGAACTTGCAGCGGCTGCTGTCGCCCTGCTTCTGCTTCTGCTGGCCTCCGACGAGCCTCCGCTTCACAGGGAGGCTGCCGTGAGCGATGCTTAATCTGGATGTTATGGCAGCTGGTCTGAATCCTCACATCTCGACTTTGCCAACATAAGCCGAGTCGCCCCCCGCCCCCAAACCCCTCCTTGGCGCGGACATGTTCCTCAGTCCTTCAGTCTTCCAGCTTAAGTTCTGAAGTTCATCCCTCTTTTCTGGGGGGCGGAGGGGCGTTTCCTTCCTTGGAGATACCACGGGGGTTGATTCAGGGCCCACTGGATGCTCTCCACTTTCCGATGGCATGCTGTTTTAAATCCTGCAACCATGCGAGCTGGACACTTAACACCCCCCTACCAGGTAGATGTGAAGTCTTTTCTCTTGTTTTTCATTTAAACTGCTCCAAAGCGTTTCATAGTTTTCTTTTTCAGACTCAGTTCTCGGCTTGGGATCAAATTCTGACCCCAACAGCAGGGACGGAGGTAAACTTTCAGAGCGCCGCCTGAAGACCTTGACCTTCAGCGGGTAAAAAGGCCTCGCCACTTGTGTCAGCAGCCGTCCGCTGAGCTAAAATGTCCCTTAGTAAGATAGTGACGGGAAGCCTGCCAGCTCCCTCGCAGCAGTCTGTCCATTTGCACCCATTGTTTTTACTGGTTTATTTCCAGGAATTCCTTTCTTCTTTTGGCCTCCCTATCTGCGTCACGTCAAACGTTTCAGTTTTGCTTTGTTTTTTGCGAACGCATATTTGTCTCCGAGACATCCTGTGTTTGGGCCCAGAACTCGATCTTTTCAGATCGAACCCTGCTGTCTCCCCCGCCGGTAAATATTGAGTCTGCCGAGCGCAGCAGCTGCAGCCTTGAGAAAGCGAATGTTGGAAGAGTCGCCGAGGCTGGCACCTCATCAGCGGCCCTGTCAATCACACCTCGCACAATATGCGGTGACGACGGCAGAATATCATTAAGTGGAGCACTTTGCCTCTAAATGGCATATGGTAATGAGAAGCGCTGTGCCCTGATTGTGAGCTATATACAGTGTGTGTGTGTGTGTGTGTGTGTGTGTGTGTGTGTGTGTGTGTGTGTGTGTGTGTGTGTGTGTGTGTGTGTGTGTGTGTGTGTGTGTGTGTGTGTGATAACTGATGCCTCTGTTTCTGTCTGACTGCGTCCTGGTGTGAGTCTCTCGTTTACTATAAAGGTCCAGAGGGCTGAAAAACTGATAAGGCCCACATCATCATCCGGGCCAAAGAACGATCACACCTAGCGGGCAAAGTTGCTGGATGAGAGCCAACGTTTTGACCTCTCCTGTTCACTGGGGACACGTGGAAAAGCTCGGCCTTGCCAAAGAGATAGCCGCCCCGCTTCCTTAACAGACCATAATGAGCAAGTTTATGCAACGAATCAGTGAGAACATTTAGAACATTTATTCTCTTCTGTAGGGCCGGGCGGTTCATCAGGTTTCACTCCTTATGATCGGAGGATTGGATGTGAGACTGTTATTATGCACGTCAATGTTGGCATTCCAGAATGGCTGGACTGCCTTCCGGTTTGGCCTCCTGAACGGCCTGAAAGACTGGAAGGAAGAAGAATGTTCTGGTGGAGATTTTGTGCTTTTATCATTAGGACTTACCTTATTTTTAATTACTGTCAATGTACATATTTATGAGAGCACTTCCATATATCTATATGTGTATATGTATATGTGTATGTATATATATATATATATATATATGAATATATATACATATATTTATAATATTGTGCTTTGCTTAAATATCTTGAAACATGTTCACATACAAACGACGACTCTTTATTTTTTTTTCTGAATGTAGATGACGAAGCTGAGCAGCACCAGAGCACAATGGTGGGAGAGGGGGGCAGCACGGGGGACAGCACCCCGAAGCGCAAGGGCAAGTTCTCCACCCTCGGCAAGATCTTCAAGCCCTGGAAGTGGAGGAAGAAGAAGAGCAGCGAGAGGTTCAAGGAAACTTCGGAAGGTTGGTGGCACAAACTCATTGTCTCCACGGAAGTGAGCGAGCGGCTGTTCAATCCAGCTTTCATCGACATTTCTCACTGACTGAGAGTCACAGGCCTCTTTTTTTGCCTTTCCTACACAATAAACAATAGACTGCTAAGAAAAGTATCCTGCCGAGTCAGGAACCCCTGAACTGGAATATTTGTATTCTGGGGTTGTGAGCGAGTTCACTGGAAATGTGACCTGATTTGACTGCGGTGCATGTTTTTCCTTTCACAAAAAAAGAAACCATGGTGTTGTGTGACGTTCATTGTGTTTATCTCTGTCAGAGCTGGAGAGGAAGATGTCGACGAGGCGTACGCGGCAGGAGCTGATAGAACAGGGCCTGTTGAAAGAAGTCCAGGACAGCGGTAAGAGCGCCTCTGTGATTCATCTGATGTTTCTGCACCGTGTTGTCTGTGTTTGACAGCGTCGGAGCCCCCGGGCTATCACACCCACGCGCGGTACAGTCGATTTATCAGTACATTATGGCAGGAACACTGTACTCCCTAACAGCAGGTGTCTGACGCTCGTATGAGGCAAATTTGCTTTCACCTTGCCTGTTTTTTCCCGCCTCTCTCTCCCAGAGTAATGTCATTTCTGTTTCAAATGGCAAGCTGCTCTCCAGAGCTGAGGAAAAAGTGGAGCGAGTTGTGCCCTGCGGCAAAATAGCTCTGAGAGGAGCGTGTGTGCAAACTTAATGCAGGCCCCGCTGTTGCTGAAGCCCATTTATTAAACCTACAGCTGCTCCTCCGTCACCCCTAAACACACACAAACTCTGCCTGCCGGCCTCCGAGTGAAGGACCCCTTTTCATTTTTGTCAGTGCTGCAAGAGAAAGAACTGTTCCTTATATCACCCGTGTTTTTTCAGAGTGGTAAAAAAAAAATAAAAAAAATAAAAATAAAAAAAGTTTGTTACATCACATCAGAGATTGGTGTCGACTCGGCTCTTATGTACATTAAATGTTAAGAAGATGTGTTTGATCATCCTGATCTGGATTGTGTTGTTTCTTACGTGTTACTGCATGTGCGTCTTCTAATCTATCTTTTTTGTTTTTATTGTATTTTTGAACGTGTTTAAAATAAATGAAAACAACTAAACTAAACTCACCAGACATCGGTGTTCAAAGGGACATTTCTGTACTCAGTCAGAGGGGATTTTTGCTCACTGACTGGGCAGAACCAGCTGACAGTTCAGTACAGTACAGTGCCGCGTATTGTTGAATGTTACAGATGTATCCACAGCAATGTGGGTTGGTGGCTTTGGTTCAAACATCGTCAACCACCGCTGTTATGGTTCACTCAATGCCGGCGATGGAAAGAAACAAACTACTGAGGATTTCCACAGTCCAAACAAAGACGCAGCACAAGACAATGTGAATAATTTAGGTTAAATAAATATTTAGCTTCCTGCTGGTGACTCGGAGCCTCGGTGCCTTTTTTTTTTCCGTGCTACAGTTGTGTCGGAATTGTTCATGTCTCCTGATTTTTTTCATGTTTTCATGTTTGTTCAGACGCAGATCCAGATGCACAAAACGTGAAGCAGCACTACGTGAAGAACGGCCACACGCTCCCTGTGAGCGCCGGGGTGGGGGTGGGGGTGGGCGGCGGCAGGAGCCCCTGCAACCAGGGCAAAGCCCACCTGGACTCGGACTTCCGGATGAACCCGGCGTGGCTGGCGCAGCCGGACGACCGCAGGCTGCGCTCCCCCTCGGACAGGGGCTGGGGCGGGGGCACGACCCCCAGGGCGGCGGGGCTGCACGAGAACGGCTGGAGGGGGGGGCGAGCGCACGCCGAGGACGAGTGGAAGAGCAACGCCGTCTGGCAGCCGGAGGAGGGAGGGGGCCGGCGTGGCGGTGGCGGCCGGCTGCACCCCGACGACGGCCAGAAGAGGCCGGGCCTGCAGAAAGCCCCGTCGGAGGACGGCAGGAGGAGCCGACCGGCCGAGGCCGACTGGAAGCCCACCCTTCCCCGACACGCCTCGGCCGAGGAGGGCAGGGCCCGCCGAGGTGAGGGTCCCCGCGCACCAGCTGGAAGAAAAGAATCTTTTAAGAAATGCAATCATGTAAGAGGATTGTGAGGGATGCATCGGCACGTGTTTCACGAGTACAAGGAGAGCACTTAACCTCGGTATCGGTGCCGATACCCAATACTGGTACCGGTATGGGTGCATCCCTATTGATTAGTGTTTGTTTTCCTCCACGGCACAAAGTCAAACGAGTGCGTTTGACAACTTTTGTGCCCTTCACTCGTGTTTGAGAGCCGGTGCTCCGTCAGTCTGGCTGTTTTTCGGCTATTTTCTCCGTCCTGCTGTCACTGTCTCGTGCTCGTGTGCCCAGATATAGACGGGGCCCGTGTGGACTCCCGGGGGCCCTGCTCCAGCTCCGCTTCTTATTCAGGAGCACCAGGGAATAGCTTGTCCTCTCTTCCTCGCTTTGCTCCTAATTAACGTGCCACCGTCACCGAGCCCATTATTGCCCCTTTAAGGCGAGCGCAGTTCTGCTCCGTGATAATTGGTGAAGAGCCACAGCTAGCACTTAATGATAATAGGGTGTTTTGTAGCTGTTGTTAGGTGTCAATCTGCCAGTTTTCTCTCACTCACTTGACAAACGACGCTCGTGGCTTTTATAGAAAAGGGAATCAAGCCAAAATTGTCTTGCATTCTGTTGTTTGTAGACACAAAAAGCATCTATCGCTATGTAGCAAGTGTAATTAAATCAGGAAAATATAAATTTGAAAAATCACCAAGTCCTTTTAACTATAAGCAACAACTAAACGTTTGCTTTGATTTTGCTAATTAGCACAATGTTTCCCTCATTTTCCTCTCGCTTGCTTTCTGTTTCCTCCGTCTTGCCTGCTTAAATTCCTCTCTTTTTCCGTCTCTCTTTCTTCCTCTCTGTCTCTAACTGCTGCCGCTCTTCTCTCCCTCTCCCACTCTCTTTCTATCTTTATCACATATCCTGCTTTCTGTCCTCCTTTCTTCTCTCTCTGTTCTTCCGCGCTCACTTCCTCCTTCCCACCGAATGATTTCCTCTCCGCCTCTGTGACGGCACGATGATTAAAGCTCGTCCGCAAATAAATAACCCTGAACTGCAGAGCGGCGGCTCGGAGGAGAAGGCGTGGGAGCAGGAGTGAGGGCTGGGCTCGGGGAGGTGTGCTTTTCCTCCATAATTGCAGCTGCCCACTCTGTTTATCTTCACAGCTGATCCCTCGATAATGCGACCCCCTCCAACAGAGGCGGCGGGGCGGCGCATCGCTGCTCACTTTCTGAAACCAAACAAGATGAACCAAATTGAAATTAGCGACGTCTGCTGATGAAAAAGCTTTTTTGTCGAGTTCTTTTCTGTTTGGAACAACTTGCTGTTAATATCGGATGTGTTCCGTCGGCGGCTTTGTTTAAGCTTCCCACTTTAAAGTGGCCCGGTTTTGTTACAAGTCAAAGTCAAAGTCTCTGTTGTCATTGTATGACCATGTACACAACAAAATTGGGAGCGCAGCTCCATTCAGTGCATTATAGAACGAAAATTGAAATAAAATATAGCAATGCTATGAACAAACTTAATATACAAAGAGTAAATATATATAATAATAAAATAAGTCATTGAATTTTGCAATTTAGAAAAATACATCTACGGTACTTAAAGTGGCACTCAGCTATTACAGAAGGATGGTTGATATTGCACTCAGTTTTTACTCGGTTATTGCACAAGTTTGTTTGTTTGTTTATGTCTCAGTGAGTTGGTGTGTTTAAAGAGCTGATGGTTCCGGGGACAAAGCTGTTTCTGAGTGTGTTGGCTCTGGTTTTGTGCACCCTGTAACGTCTGCCAGAGGGCAACAGGTGGAAAAGGTGGCAGCCGGGGTGAGAAAGGTCTGCAATGGTCTTCAGCAAGACCCTGCCCCTACTTACTTGCGATAGGCCAATGCTCCTTGCCTGCACCCCTTACTGTAACCCTAAGCTCCACTCCAATCAGAAGCAAGTCGTGGCAGGTCATTGCTGAAGTATATTGCAGGAAAAATATCCCAATTCATTCACATCCCATCATGATTTTTTTTGGTTTGTTTTTTTACTAAAGAGTCCGACAGCCACTTTGTCCCCGACCCTGACTCCCTGAGGGACACCCTGCGTGAACCCCTGCCGCCCAAACAGACCGTCATGCCCCCCAAGTGGCTGATGACGTCGGGCCCCGACCAGGGCGCCAAGTCATCCCCTCGCACTCCATCCAACCACCCGGGCAGCCAGTTCTCCTCGCCGTCAGCGGCGGCGGCGGCAGGGAAGCCGGTCCGCTCCGTGTCCTCCGCCGGCGCCTCCACCCAGCCGTCGTCTCTGACCCCTACCTCCAGCTCTCAGGGCACCAAGCAGCCGCCGCTGCCCCCACCCAAGCCCATCAACAGGGGCAACGCTCCCATGCTTGGTGAGTCCTGCACCACCAGTGGTCTTTGGAATCGACGCTCCAGTCGCACGTAGTTTTCCCTGCAACTATAATTGCACAGAAGTCTGCAGCAGGGTTAGCGACACACACACACACACACACACACACACACACACACACTGGTGACGGCGCTACTGGTGTTATCAGAGCAGCTTGAGAAGTGTTTCCCCAGCTAATTCCTTATTACGCTCGGGCTGTTTTAGCTGCAACTTTTCCTCATTGCTTTCCACTCGGCAGATAACGACTCCTCCAGTGACTCAATGTTTCTGCTGCTGTCACACACAGACAGGAAGAGGAAGTGCGACTGGAGGTGTCTGCTGTCGCTGCGGCACTTGTGGGATATTTGGTTTCACTCGGGCTGTTTGCTTTGATTAATTGGAACTTTTGGAGCTGGTCTAATGATATTGTTGGTGTCTTGTGTGAGATGGGTCATGTCTGCGCCAATTTAATGATGTGGGTTATTCTCAATATAAATATATATGCATACATAGTTATAGAGAGAGAAACAGTCCAAGTTGTACTTTTGCTTTTTCTCTGAAAGGCATCTTGTTTTATTTTGTTTGCCAGAACTACACAGTGCTGGTTATCCTTTTTCATATTAAGAGTTTAATGCAAACAATAACTTAGAATTTTATTTTAGATCAAATAATCATCATTGAAACTGACAACACTAATATTGTGAAAAAGATTAAAAGAAAACAATCTTTAAAATCCATATTAGAATGCGTACGCAGTTGTCAGGTGATGTTGGAGCTTTAGTTAGTAAAGTCTCTCCGAGGAACATTGCACACACAACACCTTGTCATCAAGTTTTACAACTCTTTTCATATGGATGAAAGTCCAATGTATAAAAGTTTGTAAAACACCTTCACATATGTGGAGAAGGCCCAGACAAGCGTTCTTCGTCACGGCGTCTGCCGGTGCATAGAGTCCAATAGGAGGCCCCACCCGCCGCCAGTGGTAAGGCACCCTAGTGAAGGCCTCCTCGTCTCGTCCCTGTTAGTCTCCGCCCTGCAGGGGGGAGAGAACGCTCAGCTTCCGCTCTACTGGTCCTGCTGGAAGCGAGAGTGCGACTATGACGTCTACCTGTCGCTGCCCGTCTACCTTTGCCGGCGGGCCGGGGGCCTGCGCTCAGGTAAAAAGATGGTATCGCTGTGGCCAGGCTGAACATGTCCGGGACACAACCTGCCTCACCCCCCCCCACCCCCCTCCACAACCCCACCCCCTATCTCCTTCCCACCTCGTGTGTTTGCGTCTCTGTCAGGCTGCAAAACACATCCCCCCCCCCCCCCCCCCCTCCGCTGCGCCCTACACTCGCTGGCCGTGACTGCTTTTTCAGTGGATGTTACGACACAGTGGCCGCATGCATATAATGAGCGTCTGCGTGTGTGAGCGTAGCTGAGTGGTCCCGATGCCGCTCGCTCACGCTGGGCATGCGAACCAGGGGTAGAGCCCCCTTGGAAGGGTTCACACTGGGGGGCCTGCGATGCATCAGTTTCACAGCACTAATCCACTCAGCCTCCGCTCAGCCGCGATGGATGGATGGATGGATGGATGGATGGATGGATGTCAGTGAGTGAGTGAGTGAATGGACGGCCGGATGAACGAATGGAGCAGGCAAATTAGTTCTACTGTGAGAGCTTTGTCATATTTCAATGAGCAATAAGTGCTGCCGACTTCAGTCTGCTGTACCGCATGCACGGCTACTGCTGCTAAAACTGATGACGCTTTGAAAGCTGCACCGTAGAGTGTTAAGTATTCACTGTGCATGCACGCACACACACACACACAAGGGTTTTTTTGCAACGCAACCTTCCGTTTAGAGGCTTTCAAACGCTTGATGAGCTCGACAACAGGTTTGTCATCTGTGCGCTGAGCATGTAGGCCGTGTGAAACCCGGGGCACATGCTGCACACGGGTTCACCGGGGCAGCGTGTGCATTCATGTCCACGCGGTCATGTGATGTGACTAGCTGTATGTGCGCCGTAATGCTCAGTCAGCCGTGTTAATCCCTGGGGTTTAGATTCCTTCATGTGCAGCGCGATGCACATGTAGCGCCGCTTGCATGTGCATTCATGTCCAAGCGGGAGGGGGAAAAAACCTGCGAGTCAAATGGAAAATGTCTTTTCGTGTGCACTAATATTCCACTATTATTGAGAATTAACAGAGTTCATCATTTTGAAGGTAAACATTATATTTTGTTTGTTTTTTATGAAGAAATGCTTCTCCTGAATCTATAATTTTGTACTTCAGCTTTGTGCCAACATTGGTCAGGTTTTTTGGAGCTTTCATAGAACATATTATTATTATTATTATTAGAAAACTCTGGTTTTGCAGCTCTGCCTTCACCATTAGTGGTGTAGTTTTCAGAACAGACCTGCAGGACATCCTCTCTGTTTTGAGTATCACTCCCTCCAAACAGAGCTCAGTGTGCACCTGCATCCAGAATCTCTCTGTGATGGAGGCTCTCCTCTCACCCACACCCACAAACACATCATCACACGTTATTCCGACAGTGCAGGACAGTGATGAGAAGGACAGTAGTAGTGGAATATTCAGGTACATTAGTCATTCAAACAGCTTCGTCTGACATTGCCTTTTTTGTTTCCAATAAGGGCAAATGATGACGCACGTCAACAGTCAGCAGCTTTTATTAGCTGTAATCTTTCATTAAATAATGTTTTGTCCATTTGCAGTCGACTTCAGCCAACCTGGCGGCCAGCTAGCGCCGGCCAAGCCCTCGCCGCCGATGCCCCCCAAGCGGACCACCCCGGTCACCAAGCGCAGCACGGAGGACAGCCTGGTCAAGCCCTCCCACCTCCCCCTGGAGGAGCACTTCCAGCTGCCTCCCCCTCCCCCGTCGCCCCCGCTGCCCACGCACCGGCCCCCCTCGCCCCCCCGCCAGCACATCCACTCGCACCACCTGCACCATCAGCACTCCTACCCCCACCCGCTGCCCCAGCCCATACCCATGTTGTTCGACCCGCCCAGCCCCACCGTGGAGTCGCCGCAGCGGCCGGCGCCCATCCCGCTGCACATCATGATCCAGCGGGCCCTGTCCAGCTCCGGCCCGGCTCAGCCGCACCCCGACGGCTCGCAGCGCGCCCACACGCTGCTCTTCGAGACTCCGCCCGAGTACCAAGTGGACCGGGGTCGACCCTTACCTGTCAGCATCCAGCCGCTCAAACTGTAAGTATCTGCAAAACGATGACGCAGCCCCGGTGGGAAGTAACAGAGTACAAATGCTTTGGTGCTGTACTTGAGTAGATTTTTCAGGTGTATGTACTTTTTTACTTGACTATTTCTTTTTCTGAAGACTTCACTTTTACCTCCTACATTTGTACTTCTGTACTTTCTACTCCTTACCCTTGACACCGTTGTGTTTAAAAGACACAAATTCTGTTCAAAGTAATTCACTCATTATTATTATAGTTGTTGTTGCTTGAAGTGGAGCTATTTGAATGATGCTGTTTGTGTAGTTCAATGTAAAAGTGGACCATATTTTAGATGGAGCTTATTTTAGAGAACCTCAGCTTTGGTTCAGTACATTTTCAGAACAGCAAAAAATAAACATGTAGAAAAGCGCACATTATTTTGATAACACATTATTTTCAGTATTTCACAGTAATGGTGACCATGTCTCTTGATGCTTTACTTCCACCAGGGCTGAAGACGACTACTCTGAGGAGGAGGAGGATGATGAGGAGGAGGATGTTGACGATGAAGAGGTGGAGGAGTATGACGGCGAGATCCCTCAGCCGGAGCTGGAGCCGAGGAGTCGCAGGTGTTTGGTGGGAGACGCAGGTGTTTGCATCATCCCGGGGGAGAACAGCAGCGAGGAGGAAGAGGACGAGGACGAGGAGGACGAGGACGAAGAGCACAACATGCACGGGGAGGACAGCGACTCCGACGGCCCAGTGCTGTACAAAGACGAAGACTCGGACGAAGACTCGGAGGACGAGCCCCCACCGAGTAAGACTGAATTCCTTCATTTTCACGGCCATTGCAAGTCGCGATTCGTTCACTGGTACTTTCAAGCTGTGCTTCACACGCGATCTCTCGTCCCCGCTCAGGTGCCCTGGCCAGCAGGGTGAAGAGGAAGGACACCTTGGCCCTGAAACTCAGCAGCCGTCCCTGCGCCCCGGACCGCTTCATCCAGGAGAAGAGCTGTCGAGACGAGCAGCCTCCGGGACAGACGGGCCTCACCTGGCAGAGCAGAGAGCAGTGGGAGGCCATCCGCACGCAGATCGGCACTGCGCTCACTCGGTGAGGACGTCGTCCTCGTGTGATCGAAAGCGTATTTCCAGGAGATGTTTTCTTAGATCTTTGTCCTACTTATTGTGATAAAAAAAAAATGTTTAAAAATAGTTTTTCTCCTGTTTTCTTCATCTTTTCTTCCTTTGCTTTAGACGACTCAGCCAGAGGCCCACCGCTGAGGAGCTGGAGCAAAGAAACATCCTGCACCGTTAGTCTCAACTTTTCATCACCTTTTAACTGGATCGAATGATGCCCTGACTAATATGATGAATTCTGTTGTTAGTTTTTTTTAATGCTTCAATCTAATATTGGACTTAAGATGTCTCTTGTATATGTAGATCATTTAAAATGTACAGCAAGGAAAGACTAAGATTGCTATGAACAAGGAATGCTGTCCTGTTTTTTTTTAGAGCTTCTTTCCGTTTCTCTCGGTTCACATCAAACCAGGCATTCACGTGGCTTCTAAATAAAGCTCCGTTGTTGTTTTTTTTTTTTTTTCCCTCCTGTTTTCCAGCCAAAAATCAGGCCGACAGGCAAGCTGAGGTTCGAGAGATCAAGCGGCGGCTGACGAGGAAGGTGAGTGTCGCACATCCACAACAAATATCTCCGTCTCTGCTTTGCAGCACAAAAAAGTGACATTAACGACTGTTTCCTGCAGCTGAGTCAACGGCCAACCGTCGCAGAGCTGCAGGCCCGAAAAATCCTGAGGTTCCACGAGTACGTGGAAGTCACCGACGCCCAGGATTACGATCGGAGAGCTGACAAGCCCTGGACCAAGCTGACTCCTGCTGACAAGGTACTCGCTTAGTTTGCCTCCTACTGCAGAATCAATAAAGTCTCCCGCGCCCCGCCCACCATTCTCTCCCTGCAGTCCAGTGGTTTTGTTTTTTTCAACCACTCTTCACTTCAAATGTGATGAGAGCGCGTTTCCTTCTTTTTAAGTTCTCCTCACACTGACAGTCTCTCTCCATGTTGTTTGATCCAGGCAGCCATCAGGAAGGAGCTCAACGATTACAAGAGCACTGAAATGGAGGTTCATGAAGAGAGCAGAATCTACACAAGGTGCACTTTTCTATTTTGAATTAGTCATGTGTGTTGTCCATATGGAATTTTGCCAAAGGCTGGGAGAAAAGGGTTGTCTTGAAATGTTGTACTTACTGGAAATGTAAGAGAAGAAAATCATGTTTCCTTTTACAGACAATTCAGTATTAATGTGCTGTTTTCTGTAATGCTAACCAATAAATGTGTTTTTTTAATATCTTAAAACTTTTTCACATGAATTGTGGGGTTTTAGTCTAATGTTTTATGGCAGTAATTTGTGATTTTATCCTAGTATAAAATTACAGACCTTGTACTGTAAAAATGCCTACTGATTATAACGGGAATGTAATACATATATATATTTATATATTTTTTCTAATAAAAAAAAAAATTATTATATTAGTATTTCATTGGAATATTAAATGTCTGCTCATTACTCATGGTGTCTTTTTCCTTTAGGTTTCATCGGCCATAGCGCTGCTCCTTCCCTCTGGATAATGACGCACTGAAGATCAATGCGTGGCAAGAAGCTGCTCCCTCTGCACACTGACTGACTGACTGACTGCCCTTTTACGTTTGTTGAATGTAATGTACAGATGATCATTCACTCTGGAGGAGCGCGGAATTGAAACGCTTCTCGATCTCCCTCCATCGCCCTCCCACTGCATTGCTTTCGCTGAACTGAGGCAGTGGCTGTGGGCTGGATGCAGTACTCCTCCTAGCCGACAGGGGGAACTACGTGCCAACGAGGTGGTGAAGTGACAGAGGACCTACAGGGCTTTACTCTCAGTCTGCTGTTTTGTGGTGCCCCTCAGGGACTTGGATCTACTCACTACCTTTAATGCGGCCTCATTCTGTGTTGCCTTTCTTTTTCTTCTTTACTGTAGAAAAGGTGTGGAAAAGCTACTTCATCCTCTTAATGTAATAACACACAGTAACTACACCAGTAAGTAATATTATAATAATAAGTAACAATAATGCATACTCCTCACAGTAATAATAGACAAGCGGCTGCAGCAAACAAAAACTGGAGAATGAAGACAGGAATAATCTGTTACAGAACTGGACATCTCTGGGATCTTGTGTATGTTTTATATAAACTGTACAGACTAATTATTGTCATACCTTGGAATGGAACCTGGACAGAAGTAATTACAAGATATTGTTATGCACAAGATATTTTATATTGTAATTTTGATCACATACATGAGTAGTAACAGCTTTTACTTGAGCCTTTTGAATGTGGCTTGCCTGTATTTATGGTTGTGATGTGAGGTGGCCAGTTAAGCGTCAATGTAGACATAGTGAAAGGAGCAGATCAAGAGGCTGGTTCTTATTTTACGCGTGCCAAGCAAACATACCCAATGCCTAAGGATTTTCTTTTTTCCTTTCACGTCAACGAATTCCTTTCTCCGCTGCATGGACGAATGCAGAATCCCCGAGCTCTGCGTTACTTCTTCATCCTTTATACTTTTGTATGAGTTTTTGTACCTCCCTTTAAGAAAAGAAAATGTGCAGTTAACACTGTTGCCATACTGATAGGGTCATGCTACTAATGACAGTCCTAAGAATTTAAAGTAAGTTGCCGCAGGTATAGATCAGGGAATCACTCACACAGTAAAAAAAAATAAACAAATAAAGAACACACTACAGAAATGGGAAGTGTACAAACGGTCAACAGGGAGTCATTCTGGCTGGAACCTCTTGTTAATTGCAGAACTGTTTTATCTTGTAATGTTGTCTGGCCAGTAGCTTACAGGGTTCTTTGTGCTCTGTACAGGTTAATATAGGTTTAAATGATGCCTGTGTATATCTTGTCTTCCTTTGGTTTGAAATGAAAAAATAAATAAATATTAAAGTATTATAGGTTGCTATTTTTTTAAGCAAAAAGTAACAATTAATGATCACATGCTTCAAAAATGGAATCTGTAACCTCTGTAAAATTTAAGTTCATTTATAATTGACTGTGGAATTGTATGGATTAATGGGCTTTCTTTTTAATTGTAAATAGTCACCTCTGGATCGAATTAAAAATAATACTATTCCTCAATATTGTTTGATATTTCATTATATGTACGTAGTTGGAGAAGAAAGAAAATGGGCCTGCAGTGACATCTGGTGGCTGGCAGTTCAGCTGTGTTAATTGTGACAATTTAGAAGATAATTTGGCAAAAGCCTTTGATAGATTCCGTTTTGTAGGCCAAAAGGCCTACAAAGAAAGGCTTGAGAAACACCTGGAGAAGAACAATGCCAGGGAGGTGTGGAGAGGCCTGAATCACATCTCAGGCCACAGTAAGGGTTGGAACGCCAGGTCGTCACCATAGGGGATCAGGATCAGGACTGGGGAAACCAGTTAAATCTTTTTTCTTTTATTTTTTTTAAACGGGTCTGACTGTGTTCCAACACTAGTCCCCATCAACTGTCCTGCTTCTTCGCATCTCTCCTCCTCCTCCCCTCAGCTGCCCGCACACAATCACCACCCTTGCCCATACCTCCTCTGAACCTCCTCTGTGAAAGTAAAACATTCCAAGTACAAAATTGATATTCTGTTTTTGTTTGTTTTGCGAAACACGTTTACCGTTTTTCTCAATTGTTTACACACAAATCCTGCAGATCCTTAGAATTTTGAAAGAGTTTTTCTTGTGAAATCAAGAGATTTTCTTCATGAAAATTGTGCCAAATACAGAGAATTGTGTGTAGTGTCACGAAAAATGTGGGGTTTTAGAACTAAGTTTGAGTGTAAAGCAGGAATTACGCTTGTCGTTCAGGAAAATTAGTTCAGGGAGTTGTTGCATGAGTTCCATGTTGTGGTCTTTGTGTCTCAAGTAGCAGTATTTTTATGTAAACAAATGAGGAAAAACTGTCAAATCTTGACGCCGGGACGCTCTGCCTCACCACAGCCACCTAGCAAACTTTAATAAGGCGGGGGTTTCATTTCCTGCTTCTGATTGGTTGAATACGGCTATTTGTTATTTCTTTAACCAATCACTATTGTATTTCACTAAACGAACGCCTTCTTGTGTAGTATGACCAACCACAATAAAGTATTCTGCTGCATTGACGCGACGTCATGAGGAGTAGCCAATAATACGCAGAAAAGGACGGGACGGGACATGTATTTGCGTTTCTGATTCGTAATTTAGCAACCGGGAACCGACTACAGGTCGTGCTACGATCTGTTTTTAGGACAATTGCCATCTGGATATAACGGGTCAGTAAATATCAGCGCTCAATTTGTATACAATAGGCATAATAACTAGAATGTCATTTACAGAGCAGCATGCAGGCCGTTTTGAGGGCATATAGTGATTTTGTAGTTTCGGTGTCATGCTAACGGGGCTAGCCCCATTCAATGAGCTTGTAGGCGCGCTGAACGCACACTATCCCAAAACTGTTAGACTATTAAAAATCTGGTCTCTGGTGTTTTTTTTTTTAAATTGTTCTGTATGTATCAACCCAATTCAAACCTAAATGTGTTTTATTTGTGTCGCTGACGTAGGAGCTTTAGCTCAATATGAGTGCGTTCGCAAGGACACATGGGCACTTGCAAGCGTGTTGGCGAAATCATGCCGCCTGTTTCAAACTACTGTTGACGTCGTTGCTCAGGTTTCATGTACAGTCGCCGACACTGTTCTGGTAATGACCCACAAAGCCGGCACATGCATTACTGACACGATGGTTGAATAAGTTAAGAGTGAATCCAAGTACAAATGTGCCCATTTGCGAGGGTTCGCACGAGACCGGAAGCAAATAGGGGCACAGCTGTCGCCCGGACAGTAGGACCGGAAGTTGTGCTAACCGATTCCACTGCGCCGTGTCGATGTTCGGGTTTTCTGTTTGGATCTCATGTCTGTTTCAATGACTTGACAATTCTGTGCTTCGTAATGAAAACCTGGGACTAGGTTACACAGTTTCGAGTCGTTTAGATCTGCAGGTGAGACTCTGGTTGATTGATCCTGTGGTGGAAGGGTTTGAAATTTCCTCCCAATAATTTCCTGGGGTTTGTCACGCACGCACCCCTCTGGTGAGCCGTACGACTGGAACATCCAGTGTGTGGTGTTTACCATGCGGTCCAAAAACCCATCCAGAAAATGTCAATTGGCACTCTTTCACGACTGTAATCAAAGTAATTAGTTTCGTAATCCTGACATTCCCTTTTCTGGTTTCAACCTGTCCTGCTCTGTCTTGGCTTTTATAGGTAAGAAATCAAAGCTCGAAATTAAAGATCAAAATCAACGTGTTTTTTTGTTAATCCCACAGTCTGCAAGTGTTATCATGCCTTCACGAAGAAGTGCCGCCAAGAGGACCTCCGAGGTGGTCTTGGATGAAGAGAGCGACCTCAAGAAAGCAAAAAGTAAGTTGTAACCTGTGTTTTAACGACAGGTCGACAGGTTTTAATAGGTCGCCCCTGAACCGACTTGCCTGATTGTGTAAAATCCTTTAAGGTCTCGTAATCATTCTCTGACCTCAGATGCTCAGTTTTGCTTCCTGCTGATGCTTTGTTGGACCTTCGCGTGCCTCTTGTGACATCACAAATGTGTTGTTTTCCAGGCAACTTATTAAGTCTGATGGCTGTTGTGCTTCAGTCTTCAGACGTTGTGTTGTGCCCAGTGTGTCAATGTTTTTGCACATTTACGCCTTTTATTCCTGTGTCGTTTCTTCGGCTAACAGGTTATTGGTATTTTTAAAGTCACATCGGAGTAAGCAACTCTGGCATTAAAAACAACAACACTGTTTTCTAGTCTCTCACAGGAGTCATGGCAAAGAGGCGGGCCACGTTCTCGTCTTCGGCATGGGGGATGTTGGGCAGCTGGGTCTTGGCGAGGACATCTTTGAAAGGAAGAAGCCCGCCCTCGTGTCCCTGCCAGAGAAATTAGTGCAGGTGGTGGCTGGAGGCATGCACACCGTGTGCCTCAGTGACACTGGCAACGTAAGAGACTCGCCTCTTTTCCTCCTCACTTGCGTCTCAATCATTTGTACTGCAAAATTGAAAAACCTCTCCCAGCACTTCACCTGTTGGCTTTGAATTTCCCACAGTGACCTCATCCTAATCTCTCTCGCGTTCTCTCTCTTTCATTCACTCACTCGCTCACAATCACACTCACACTATCACACGCACAATCAATCAATCAATCAATCACACTCACTCACAATTACACTCACACAATCACTCTCAGGTTTACACTTTCGGCTGTAACGACGAGGGCGCCCTGGGTCGGACCACGACTGGAGAAAGCCCCGAGTCGGTCCCAGGCAAGGTGGCGCTGGACCAGCGGGTGGTCCAGGTGTCGGCAGGGGACAGTCACACGGCTGCGCTCAAAGAGGACGGATCAGTGTATGCCTGGGGCACCTACCGGGTTGGTGACCTCACTTTTGTTTACCCAACAAAGCCGGAGAGCTTCAGCTCTGAGATCCCCTCTGCTGCTTTTTATCAGTCCAACTGATTAAGTCCACATTTCCTAGTACATAGTGCAGTGAATACTTGGTATTCAGTGTCTTACCAGCAATCAATGTCTTTGCTGCCTCTCAGTACTTATTGAGTCCCACCTGATTTCTGACAGTGCTATAATAGTTTCCCTTTGGAGTTGCTGACTTATGTCTCGGTGGTCCTCTTCACACTGGACTGACCATCTGTATGCTCAATCAGTGCCTTGAATCTCTGGTTGTTCCAGGATTCCAACGGCGTCATCGGCCTGGTGGAGCCTCAGAAACCATCCTTCCTTCCAGTCAAACTGGAGGTGCCAGAGCCTGTTGTGAAAATCGCGTCAGGTAAAGAAAGAAAACAGTCCTCTTGATCGCCACCTTTTGTCCAATGTTTAACGTCACCGTCGATGAATCTCTCGCAAAGGTAACGGCCACCTGGTCCTGCTCACACTGGATGGGAATCTTTACTCAGCCGGCACTGGAGAACAGGGACAGCTGGGACGAGTGCCTCAGATGTTCTCCGCCTCAGGAGGCCGACCGGGTTTGAGTGAGTCACACAAGCCTTTCTCAAGCAGGCTTAGAGACTGGAACAGGACCGTGCCCGACTGTATGTGTTCATTGACTGAAGGTTAAGCTTATTTGTTGTGTGGATGTGCTGTGCTGTGTTTCAGGACGGCTGTTGGAACCACACTTAGTGGTGTTTAAAAGAAGAGCTCACTTCATCGACGTCTTCTGCGGCTCCTACGACACCTTCGCTGTGACCAGAGACGGGCTTGTTTACGGCTTTGGCCTCAGCAACTATTTCCAGCTGGGTCAGTTTGTTCACCGGTGTTTGTCCCAACCATCGCCACCGCCTACCAATCCAATCGTATTGATTGCAATCTTCAGATTGTCTTCAGGCTTTTCAATATCTTCTGGTTTAGTCATCTCTTAAAAGTTGTTTGATATTAGGTTTTTAAGGTAAACAATTGGTGACTTAATTGTTGTACTTTTTAATGATACAATTTGTTTCCGGTTCATAATGATTTTGAGGCAGTTGGGCAAAAGTTTTTCTACATTTATTTAATTATTTATTTATTTATTTATTATACAGTTATTTTGACCGTTTTAACCTTTGGCCACGGCAATAGCGTTGTTTCCATGGTCCCTAGAATTGCGCAAAACCTAAATATCGCATTAAAAAAATCTGGTAATGGAAGCAGGTACATTTGGAAAGACCTCACATATGGCTAAAAAGTTTTGTTGCTCTCATGGTTTTTCAAACGTATCCATATACAGGAGTATCGCAAAAGTGTCATGGAAACACTTTTTTCACATTTACACGTCAGCGGACGTGACCAGTTCACTGACCAGTGAAAATGGAGTGTTATGATTGGACAGAGGGGGAGACGGAATATTTTTTACACTTAATCAGAGAGAAAAATATAACAACCGTTCTTGACAGCAAACAAACAAAAGCAAATGGAATTACGTCTTACGCGCTTCACACCATTCAATGGAAACACTGTAATGTAGCTGCAGTGGAAACGCAGCTATTGTTTCTGTCTCATCTCAATAACATTTGAAATACTTTCACTGACACACATACTCAACCAACTATGTCCGTGTTTCTATTCCATTCAGTTCACTGTCATCAACTGTCAACATCCAGCTCAGCAATGTTTGCGTCCTGAAGTTCGAGGTCATTTTCTGTGTCTTTACACTTTTCTTTTCTCACTTTTCCCTACAGGTGCCAAAGGCAAAGAGACCTGCTATTATTTCCCAGTAGCACTCTCCTGTTTCACAGGCTTTTCCTGGGTGCAGTTTTCTGGGGGAGAGCATCACACAGTCTGCCTGGATTCTGAAGGTAGAACCCGACTGACAGCCCTCGGAAAGTCCTGCTCTTAAACCGTCTTTGCAAATTTCTTTGCAAAGTTTACAAATTTCAATCTCCTGTCTTTGTTAGGGAATGTGTACAGCCTTGGCAGATTAGATTACGGTCGTCTTGGACTGGGAAGGGAGGCTGCAGAGAAGCGCGAGGCTGCAGCGAAGCGCGAGCCAACGCTGGTGTCGGGCATTGAAACCACCAGCAATGTGGCGTGTGGAGCGTCTGTCAGCTTCGCTGTGACCAGAGAGGGTGAGGTCGCAAGCAAAGGCTTTGAACAAGCACTGGCTGCACACACACACACACACACACACACACACACACATACATCTGTCCAACCTTTCTGCAGTCATATTTTTTTCTTATTGGCTTAGTTATTGCTTTCTTATTATTAAAGGTTAAATATGTATGTAATATTTTGAAGAAGAAACGGCAACATCAAGTGGTTACGTTTTAGATTACAGTGCTTTTTCACTTATGTCCCCTTTGGGACACTGTACCCTCCCTCTCCTGAGCTTGCTAGTGAACTACAATAGCCTTTACACCCAAATCTGGGCACCTCGTCGTCCTCGTTTTCTTCGTTGGTTTATTTAAAGTGCAAGCAGTCACTCTAAATACGAAGCGCGCCCTTAGGTGGACTGGCGGCTCAGTTCCCGCTCCATCCCAGTCTATGGTTGTCTCTTTGGGCAAGACACTTAACCCACATTGCCTCGTACGAATGTGAGTGAATGTTTGGTGGTGGTCAGAGGGGCCGTTTGGCACAGATTGGCTGCCAGGCTTCCGTCAGTCTGCCCCTGGGCAGCTGTGGCTACACATGTAGCTCACCACCACCACCAGAGTGAATGTGATGTGAATGAATAATGGGTTCAATGTAAAGTGCTATGAGTGCCTAGAAAAGCACTCTAATAATCCAATCCATTATTATACACATTTATTGATGTATTTATGGGCAGTATATTAAGATTTTACCAATATAAAAAACATAAACCAAGCCAGATATTACACACTGGACCTTTAAGTTGTGCAATCTCTTTCTTCCCTCCAAAGGTGGAGCCATCCTCCAATTTGTTTGTTTTTTTGCTCCCATTGTTAATGGAAATTGTTAACTTAATACAAGTCTGGCTTTACAGGTCCTATACCAAATTAAGGGGGGGAGGGGACACACTTTTGGATATCAGCTCTTTGTGATGTCACAAAGGGCTCTGGTAGCATTTCATGGTTATGGCCGACTCCCCACTGCCTCCATATGCGGCCACCATGTGATCTCGCCCTGTCTTTGTCCCCTTCTAAACATGTTTCAGGTACAAAACATCAGAGAGCAGAGAGCTGTAAAAGAGTTCTAAATGTGTTGCTTATGCACTTCGCGATTTGCGTTTTTATTCCAGGCTCTGTGTATTCCTGGGGAATGGGCACCAACATGCAGCTGGGCACAGGTTTGGAGGACGACGAGTGGACCCCAGTGAAGATCACAGGCAAGCAACTGGAGAACCGCTCAGTACTGATGGCGTCCAGCGGAGGGCAGCACACGGTCCTATTAGTCAAAGATAACCAGGAGAGCTGATTCTGATATGAACAAGGTTGAAGGGGGGGGGGGGTGGTATGTTTTATATAAGGTGTGGCCTTGCACCAGTGTTGAAAACCTTGGGATGTGGTTGAACTGTGCACCTTCCTGTTGAGCCAAGCCGAGACTCGCTGGCCTCGTCTGAGGTGCACGTTTACACTGCTCGGCACAAGCGATCAGTAGATCATGACAAAGAAGAGAGTATTTTTGAAACGTTTTTTTGATTGCTCGCTTTGAACCGATCCCCGTAAGTCATTAGTATGACGGTGAGACTATCAGTGTGATGTTTGTAAATGTGATTTTTCTGCATATGTATAAGATTTAGTGATGCTTTTAAAGGAATTCACCAATCCGCCTTTTGTTTTCTTATGAAATTTATGGTCATTTCTTGAACTTCAGTCAGTAGGTTTAACAACATCTCATTTTTAGTTTTTAGGTTGTTTGTTTTTTTTTGCAGCATCTACTGGACTACTTGGACAAATGGCAACATCTAATGTAATTTTCAAAATGTTTTGTTTTTCTTTGCTGTTTTTTCTCGTCTTAAAAATTAAAATTGACACAAATTCCCTTCATACTGTATGTCATGTTGATTTCTTAAGCTTAAAAAGGAAAAACCTTTCCTGGTTCAAGGTTGAAAACATCTGTCATGCAAAAATGTTCATTCACTCTACAAAAATTCAAATGAAGCTTTTTTTTTTTCTGGGTGTCATTTCTGGGAAAGCAAAATTAAAAGCAAGACAAATGCAACACACAACCACTGTTTTATTATGACCGCTGTAAATAGTGCAATAGTGAAATGAAAAACAACACAATAAAGATAAAAATCAATGTCTGAAAATGAGAAAAAAAACTGTTTTGGGGTGACAAAAAAAATAATATTTGAATTAGCCCAAAACTCACCGAAATGACCATCCTCCTAGCGTGAGAACAGAAAATCTGAAAAAAAAAATATACTATACAGTATGTTGTTTTTTCTGGGACAAAAGAAAATTATTTAATCATTTTGCAACACCAAAACCACCTTCTTAGCATAGCTTAGCATGAGAAGGAGCAGTTCCAAGCAAAATCTCAACTTGTCCGAAAAAAAAACTTTTTTTTTTCCAGGACAAAAAAATTCAAAGAAATACTTAAATTAGCCCGAAACTCACTATGATTGTCCTATCATAGCTTAGCATGAGACAGAGTGATAGAATGCAACATCTCAACACCAACCCCTAGCCCTAAGCCTTAGCCCTTCCCCTAACTCCAGAGAGTGTTTGAAATTTAAAGAATCTTTTGTTGTTTGGGAAGTTGTGTGTCGGGTGAAGCATTTAAGCCTTTCTACTTTGCCATTTGTCAGCGTTGTAGATGTTCTGGTGGTGAAATACGACACCTGAAAGCGGGGAGGTTGCAGGATCAAATCCCGCATGGGTCAGAGGTACAACGTGTGTGTGCGTGTGTGTCTAAACCTAACAAACCAACAAGAACCTGCCTTGCGTGCGTCGAATTTCTGAGCATTTCAAACTGGCATTTGGAATTTCCTTCAACTGGATCAACAGGAAGCAGCAAACAGGTAAGTGGAACATACTTCCTTCTTTTCAAAATTTCAAATAAAACAGCGAGGTACTTATTTATTTATTTATTTTTGTCCGTCCAAACTGGATATGAAAAACTTGCTGTGTACCTGAGTCACCAGTGCCGTTTGGCTCAACGGCTCAGACTGCTGACTCTGGTGTTGGAGACCAGGGTTCCAATCCTGGTCTCCACCAGGTGAAGGTCAGAAAATGTGTCACCTCATCAGGACGGTTAGTTCAGGCTGCTGGAAGTCCTACTGTGTTGCACCATGTTGTGGATTGTTTTATTTTATTCAAAAAAAAACAAAAAAAACATCTGAAATCCACGCAAAACTCGCCAAAATGAGCGTCCTGTCATAGTTTAGCATGAGCCAGAGTGGGAGAACGCAAAGTCTCAACATGTCTGAAAAGAGAGGAGAAAAAAAAACCAACTGACTTTGTATGAATGAGTATTTTTTTTTTATTTATTTTTTTTTCATTTTGCGCACTCTTGATGTACTTATTTTGCCTATGACTAACCTGTTCTCAGTATCAACATGTCTTTTGACTGTGGGAGGAAACCACGCAAACACAGAAGCTGTCAACTCCACGCAGCAAGATCCTCGAATCCAAGACTTCCCAAGGAGAAGCGTGCCAACAGAAGAGTGGCCAAATAGCTCACTGCATAAGAGAAAGAGGCAAGTATAAACCAACACAAGTGCCATCTTCAGGTTTCACAGCTGATTTGTTTGTTTGAACTACATGCAATATATTTCACTTTTATTTTCACGAGATGTTAAAAACTCTATTTACCTTTTTTAAACTCTCTATAAAACAAAGTCCAAACCGAATGATCACAATGCTGAAGCAACAATGAGGCGACAAAAAAAAGTCTGATTAAACATTTTATTGTGTCAACAAAACCATGGCAAATAAAAACATTACATGAGCTCAACAGCAACACCACTACTGAGCTTACGCACAACACATGCCTCCCAGCTAACACAGTAGCCAATTTAAAATCAATGTGTAACATTACGCGCACACACGTACGTCATCAGTCGAGACTAACATTACACACACGCACTCTCTGTGGAGACAAAGTGCTCTGACTGCAGGTACAGCGGGAGTGAACAGTGAGTGAACAGTGTGAAGACGTGTCTCACCGATTAGAGTGTGAGGTCAGGAAAACTACGACTGCTTGTGAGTGTAAACTTTCTGTTAGTGCGAGCAGGTCCTGCTTGTTAACTAGTGCTTACATGGCTGCACCTTTGCCTTTCAAATAAGTTAAAGATGTGGAAAAAAAAGAGAGAGAAGTCCACAATGATCATCTGACAGCAGGTTGTCCACGCTGAGCTTCTAAAGAAGCTGTGGTCCGTCTTAATCTGGACAATTCTACTGTTTCTAAAACATTGGTCATTTGCTGTAATCCAGTAGTGAACACACGTGCGAGGAAAACGGTGCCGGAGCGTCGTTCGGAGGAGCGGGGAGTGCGAGTCCGGCCGGCGATCGGGTGTGGTGGCGACCCACCGCTGGAACGGGACCCTGAAGGCGTCTCTCCAATCGGAATGCGTCCTCGCACTCACTCGCACGCAGTCTGTGCCTCTGTAAGGCACGAGGTAGGGAGAACCAACAGGGTGTGGCCACAGCGACAGGAGGGGAGGGGCTTTCCACGTAAAATCTTAAAAGTCTTACGTTTCACTTTTTAAAAGTTACAAATTCAATTCAGGCACTGGGTTTTTTCGGAGGCAGCGTGATAAGTCGCCGTCCTCCGTGATCGTCGAGCCCGATGCGACGTCTGTGGCCCAACGATTGGCAGCAGTAACCTGCAGCTGCCACCAGGTGGCATCATTGGGAGGCAGCGTTCCCCTCACCTCAGGCGCCTAGTCACCAGTCTTCTTCAGGACGGTGGGGGTGGATTCAGCAAAGTTCCTGGGGGGGCAGAGACGACATGGAGGCTTCAGGTTGGTGTTGTTTGTTGTTGCGAGGTGTCGATGACGTTTGTGCGACTTGGGCCGTCACCTCATGGGGTGGACGGGCCAGTTGGGCTGCACAGGCGTCTGGACGGCGGAGCTGGGGCTCATCAGCATGGCGCTGTAGATGTTGGCCGCCACCACCAGGATGCACAGCAGGATGGGCCCGATGATGGCGCCCTCGAGACCCAGATAGTAGGCGCCGCCCGCCACCGCCAGGCCGGTCAAGTACGGGTGTCCACCCCTGAGACGCACACGAGGAAGAAACTGATTAGAGCAAAGAAACGAGCCACTGTGTGTCCCCACAAGCAGTTTGAAATCCACCTTTGGCTTTAGATGTCCACCATACTGTATTTGAGAAATTCACATTCTGGTGGAAAAAAACAGAATCATCACTGGATTTTTTTTTTCCCCCAGTCATTACAGATAAGTAAATAGATTATTAATAGAAGTATTAATATCCAAAATATAAAACCTTTTCATTAATGTCACTACCACTGTTACACTGTTTCAATGCGTTTGGATGTCCCTAATTCACCACAGTTAACGATGTGTCCACATCTAACTCTGGACTTGCACAACAAAGTTCCGTGTTTCTTTTTCGGTGGAATTTAGAGAGTGAAATGTCAGAGCGTGACTCACTTTGTTGACGTTTGTCAAACCAATGTCCCCCTCAGAAGTTAAAGCCTCGTCTGCACTTGCGAAATAAAAATAAAATTACCACGAAATGACGTGATAGTCTCACAAGACCGAGCCGTTTCTAGGGCGGCAGCAATGCGCTTCCGTAAAAAAACCCAAAAAACACACACACACACACACACACACACACACACACACACACACACACACACACACACACACACACACACACACACACACGTATATGTATATCTCCCAGACAAGGCCCGAGTCACCGCAAACATACCCTGATATGTCGGAGTAGATGGCTGTATCCACGAAATACGTGGGCAGCAGATGACAGATGAGCATCATCACGGCCTTGAAGCCTTGACCTTGCACCAGCCAGAGGTCGCACACAGCCGGCACCGCCGCCCAGTAGGTCCCCAGGAACGGCACGGCGCCCAGGATGGCGGCCAGGGCTTCAGGTGAGAAAAGACGACATTGAGAGGTGAGGAAGTGAAAATGGCGCAAATAGGCTGACGTGACACATTTCTTGGGCTTGCGAACGCTCACCGGAGGGAATGAAGACGATGTTGATGCCGAAGATGGTGTGCGTGAGCCAAGTGTAGAGGCCGTAGAAGCCGGCCATCTTCAGGGAGGCATCGAACACTCCTCTGAGAGAGGAGACACGCAGGGAGTTGAAAAACAGACGCAAGCCAGAGGGCAGTGTGTGCGGGTGCGGGGGCGGGGGGGGGGGGTTCACCTGATGGCCTCCTCCACAGACTGGCCGATGATGTTGGAGGAGGGTCCGGGTTGGGAGAGAGGCGTCAAGTTGATCACCCACTTGACTGGTTTGTAATATTCACCGCTGGAGCTCAGCAGGTAGAAGAGAGTGGTGAGAAAAATCACCTGGAAAAATATGATGACAAAAGAAAATGTGACCATGAAAAACAGGACAAGAAATCAGAACTACACAGTATTTTGAAATATAAACTGGAAATTTTTCTTGTACATTTTTCTTTTTAATTGGCATCCTGAGAACCAATAGGAGGCCATGAGCTGCAGTTAACGCGACTATAATCAAGCAGCATAAATACGAAGATGTTCAGCCGCCGATTTCTAAAAACTGAATGATTGAGTTGGAAATGTTGACTCTGAACTCGACTCAACAACTCATCACAGCTACTGCCGAGGACGAATCAATCTCGTGGTTTCGTACCAGACTCAGTGCAAAGTTGAGCAGCGCGGTGCCGCTGTGGAACAGGACGGTGAGCAGCGTGGTGGTGGTGGAGATGAGGAGACCCACGTTCCTGCTCATCACCACCCACAGAGACTCCAAAATCTGCAAAACAGGCACTGTTAAGAAATCTGCAGGACAAACAGGTGAGGCTTGAACAAAAGTCGTCTTGACGTATTAGCAGCGCTAAAAAGTCCTCCCTCCCCGTGTGGACTTACAGACAGCAGCGTCTCAATGTTCTCCTGCAGGAAGGAGGCGATGTCCTTCCAGTCCAGGATGTCTCCCAGCCAGCTGTTCTGCCTCTGCGCTGCCATCTTGTGGCCGGCCCGACGTCCAGCGTGGGTCACGTTCTGCAACGGCGTCAACGTTTTTTTTAATAACGACACAGTGGTGACAGTTTCAGGGGATCCGGTTCTTACTGGCAGGAAACTACCTTGACGAACCAGGAGTGGTACAGTCTGTCCCAGAGCTCCAGCACCTGCTTTTCAATCACATCGGTGTGATTCACCTTGTCCCCCAACATCTTGTGGAGCTGAGAGGGCACGAGAAAACGTTAGGCACGTGACACCCTCCCCCAAAAAAGGGCCAATCCGTATCAACGCAGACATTTTCACTGTCCTAACCTTATGTGTTATCCATTCTCTACCATGCTGATGAACATTAGTGGCTGCGGAATTCAGGGCCTTCTGCACCACCTGAGCTTCAGGAAGCCAACTGGGGAAACGGCAAGAGGTGAAGATGTGAAGCTTCAGAATTTTAACGCAGTAAAACAACGGCTAGCTGTCATACCTGGCCCACTCTGGGTGGTTTGACATGGTCTCATTGATGAGGTTACCAGTAACGTCGATGATGTGCGCACTTTCATGGTGGACCTAGGCAGATTATAAAAAGGTCCGTTAGCGAGGAGGAAGCACACATAAGTCATAACAGTGCACATAACAGTGCCTGTTGCCTTCATGAACTGGGAACAAACAATTATAAAAAGGTGCATTAATTCAGAGGCAGAAGTCCAGTGAGAGGGAGGAGTAGAAAAAATAAAAACGGTACCATGGCGGTGAGCAGCAGAGCCATGAGGAGCGTCCCCGACACCAGCAGGAAGATGATGAAGATGCTGATGATCTTATCCAGAGATCGCTCCAACCACACGACCATCTGCGTAGAGACAGAGGAGGAGGAGGAGAACGACGAAGGGGATGGAGAGACGAGGAAAGGTCAGTAGGACCCTGGGAACACCTGGGAACACCTGGGAACATCTGGGACCACGTGACGCTGAAACACATTGAGAAAACTGCGTCCTTCCCATGAGAACCAGCAGCCGTTTGGGATCGTGGCTCCTGTGCACAGTGGGGTAGTGATCTAAAAGCTGGGGGGGTCAGTGCACATGCACACATCCTGACCCAGGAACATGCGGGTTGGGAAATAAAAAGGGCTGCGTGACTTTGGGTTTTCCCCTCTGGTTGTTCTTAACTCAGTTTTCTCGATGCTCCGGGACATCAGCTGCAGTGTCCAGGTGTGTCTGTGTGCGTTAAGGTCGGGTTAGCACAGCCAATGGCAGGTTATGGAAGAGGTTTAGTTAACCTGCCTCCCATAAGGCCACTCTGATGATCTTTATGGTCACGGTGAAATGAGAATGGCTGCATTGCGAGCGCGCACTGCCAACAAACACTACTACACCCGTACATATTTTTTTTTCTTGAACTAAACTGTAACCTGGCAGTACAAAACAAATGAGTACAGAAAAAGAAATTAAGCAACAGCAGCAGTCTGGATCACATAACTGAAGAACCATATCTAAGAGTGATTTAGGTCATTTGCAAAAGAAGCCACATTTGAAAAGAAGGTTAGAAGCAAAGATAGCAGCACCAATGGTAAATCCATCTCTTACCAAAATACAGACCAGGAATTCTGCAAGTTTATTTTATATGACTGCCACTTAAAAAATCTAATCAAAACTAAACAATTTATCCAAACTTAGCCTTCAGCAATTGAAAACCGGAAAGATTAATTTGAGGCATCCTGAAGATCTACAAGGACAATACAATTACTTGGATTTAGCACCGTCATAGATAATAACTAAAAGATTTGTTGACAAATCTGTGGTACTGAGGCTCTTTTGTGTCTGCTGAAAGCATCTTTTGACCCTTCTTGGCAAACACATGCTATTAATTCTTGGTTTATAGTCTTTTAATAAATCTATAGATCTAGGGACCTTAACAGAAAGCACGCTTCTCATACTTATTAAAATGAAATGTTTAGTCTGTTGGTAATAAGCACCTAACCCCAACCGTAACCCTAATTTCAGCCTTAAGCGTAACCCTAAATCCATGCAAATCTATGGGGTCAAATGTCAACTTTGTCCTAGGGACATGGGGACACTTGCAGGTTCAACAGGAGCCCTCAAGACACACCCACGCCAAATTTGAGGCTCCAACCCCATCCCCAACCCCATCCCAAACCCCAACACAACCCCATCCCCATCCCCATCCCCATCCCCAACTCCAACTCCAACTCCATCTCCATCCCAAACCCCATCCCCATCCCCATCCCCAACCCTAAACACTCTAAAGCCAGTTGCAAGTTCAATCGCAGCAGGGGCAGTGGGTTGAGGGTACAGTCATGGCAGGATGGGACCACTAGTCCGTCCTTCAAAACTGTAGCCTGATGTCAAAATAAAAAAACAAAACAAAAAAAACAAAACAGGAAGCAGACAAGCAGCAGACGGAAATGCACAACACGTCAGGGTGAGAGGATGATATGACAGTGGAGGGTAAAGTGCCAGTGCAAAGCTACTACAAGGTGTGTTTCCTTCACACACACACACACACGCACGCACGCCCGCACGCACGCACGCACGCACGCACGCACGCACACACACACAGATGATACTCTTCTTCTCTTCTTTCCTCTCACACACACTCCACTCCCCCGAGTCTTTACCTGTTTGTTAAGCCAATGCCAGAGCTTTGGGTGGGGGAGGGAGAGACAAAGAGACATCAGGGAGATTATTTCTGGAAAGAAGCGTGCGGCGGTCACCGTACGGACACGTGCCACGGAAACAACGGGAATCGGGAGGTGGAGCTTGGCGGGCGGGATTGAACTACAGACCAGACAGGCGGTGCAGCCCGGCTGCACAGTGAGATGCAAATCACTGCGTTTGCAGCACACGTGACAGTAACTGCAAACCCCACAGACATGAGACAACTTTCAAGTCTCTAAATTGCAACCACAGCTGGTGTTGCAATACATCTAGTGGCTGTGACAGGATATGAATGGCACTCATCTAAACGCTGTCATTTATTTTCACATTAGTGTGCTTTAATGCCACTAAAGGCAACACAACACTGACGATCTTTTATCTTTATCCCACAGAAGATATCTGTGAACCTGAGCCACTGTCACCACTGCAGCTCTGATATCATGTTTATAATCAACCAGTGTGTTTAGTCAGTTGAAGGCCTAAGAAAGAGGAGGAGGAGAACCAGGAAGAGGAGGAGCCAGAGACATTACCTTGGTGTCGACACGCAGCATGAACTGAGCCAGGCCTTTGATTGGTCCAGGCAACAGCGCCTCTTCTCGTTCACGCCCGAGCTTCTCCAGCACCGCCCACCAGGAGGCGAGGGTCCGCTCGGCGAAGCTCTTCAGACCAAAGTGGACCACCACCTTCTTCAGTACCCACACTGGAATATAAATCAACCACCGTCTGTTGTGCGAATGTGCCGCATTTCAAGTTTGCGAGTGAGAGTGTGTGTGTGTGTGTGTGTGTGTGTGTTACCGGCCACAGGAATGGGCAGCAGCTGCAGGATCCAGAGGTTGAACCACACCTGCACCAGAACGATGGCCCAGGCCAGCAGGATGAAGTAGATGTGGCTGGCTCTCTGGGGGCTTCTCTCTTTCTGGAAGACACCAGCTGGGAAGGAGCGGGGGCCTCGAGGGAACCCGGGCGTGGCTGGCAGAGGCCCCAGACTGGACACCCTGTCTTCAGGGAGACACGAGTAGGGAACAGGAAAGGATTCAGCAGTGAATTTGGCTTCTTCTCAAACCTGCATACGCACAGATTTGCAGATTTATGAGTCACATCACAGCATATAGTCGGTCATTAATGTTTTCGCATTTAAAACATTTGGTTATATTTTATCAAGTTTATTCAGAAAATTGTGTGAAGTATACTTCAAGTTGTTGATTAAATTATTTTAATTTTCAAAGTGTAGTGCAGTCAGCCCGCGTATCATAAAAACACATCTTTCCATGTAAGCGCCTTGTTTTTTTTGTTTTTCTTTTTAACTAATCTAAAACCTCCCTGGGGCCCAACTGAGGTAAACATTTCAGAACTGTTTCAAGGGCCTTTGGGCCACTCTTGCTGCAGGCTCAACGCTTGAGTAAATATTTGTGACTGTAAAATTAAAATTTCCTTGTTACATGTGTCAGGATTCCTTTGCAATAAACAGATCACCCCAGAATACCCTGTGTGTTGAAGTTAATACCCTCTAAGTGTACGAAATAGCATATTGCTAACTCTCTCCCATGCCAGATGTGATATAAGAGTAAAATCAAGAAACCCTGAGCAGATACAAGATCGGGGCAACTGTAGATCCATGCTGACACAACATGGCAGAGTCCTTCCAAGTGGACCTGTTCTTTATATAACCATAACTGCCTGTGATTAGCAAATGAAAACAGAACAACTAATATTTGAGTGAGTTCATCCTCGTAAAATCATGAAATTTGTATTCTTATCTTCTATTTTTGTGCCAACAGATCACTTAAAATATTGCATGATTTAACGGTGCAGTTTTTACCTGGAGCAGAGTGTACACTGGGCTCACTTTGGCTGCTACATGAAATGGCCATGTAAATTGTGTTGGCAGCGAATGACAGCACCTGGCTGGAAAGCTCCCCTGAGGGACGGAAACAAACACACAAATAACAAACGGCACAAAAGCAAAATGAAAAACTCTGTTTCCAACAAATGACTTTCAATAAAAAAAAAAACACAGTTCAGTCGACTATTCATTCTGCGTCTGTCAACACGACTCGGAATAAATCAGTGTCAGAAGAGAAGCGAAGGACGCAATCAGCTCGACGGCATTCAAACAAATGATAACATGAACTCGGCCCTTACTTAATATGTAGAGATGAAAACTCTGTCCATTAAAATCAGAAGGTTTTGGTGGTGTGTGTGTGTGTGTGTGTGTGACAGAGCAAGTGTGTCCATTAATGTTCACCTTTGCTGGGGACAGGCGGTTTCTCCAGGGAGCCCATGATGATGAGAATAACTAGAAGCACTAAGAGGGGCACCCGCCAGGGGCCGGTCAGAGACACTGAAAACACAGCAACACAGACACAAACTGAAGCAGATTCATGTGTCTGAATATTTGACATGTGCTAGTTTTGCTTGAGAAGAGCAACCTCGTCCAGTGTGGGACACATTCTGCTGCTTGAAACATAGTTTTTAGACTACGCTTCAAGTGGAGGTCTGTTGCAGCTCAGCAGACCTCCATCCATTCTGCTCTGACCTTCAGGCCCCCTCGTCATACGCACATGGTTTGGAAGTCCCAGAACTTTTTTGAGAGTGATCGCTCAACCCACCCCTTCATATTAGAAACTCTGAATAAAATCTGGAGGATTATGGAAACGATGCATCGGGCGTGCCAGGTTATAATAACTGCAGATGTTTCCTGGTGTTCTTTTTTCTTCTTCTTCTTCTTTGCAAAAGCCTTTCAGAATATCTCTCAGCCACTCTTGGCATTTCAAGCTCATGGGTCACGTCTCCCTCACAGGGCTAAAAATACTGACAGCTTCCTCGCAGTGTTGATGCCTGAGGGGATTTGCTGGTGCCGGAATCTTTCCAGAGGCAAAGATGATTCTAAATTTCACTCTCGCCATCTTTCCCTCACACACACACCCAACCACACTCACCAAGGTAGAAGAGCAGGACGGCCCAGACGGGAAGAGCCAGAGCTTTCAGGTGGCCCTCCGTCTGAGGACTCCACTTGAAACAAACCATCAAAAGGTAGCCAAACACCAGAGAACACACCTGGTCCAAAACAGACAAGAAGTTTGGTTACAATACTGTTACCAAAATGAACTTGTTTCTGTGCATGTTCAAAAAAAAAAAAAAAAAAGCCACAAGGCACTGATTTCAAGAATGTGTGATTCACCACGTGTGGAATATTTCTTTTTAGCTGATGATTTTCCCCCAGCTTGAGAACACATTACAATTCATGTTTTTGTTAAATTATAAATTGAATCTTTGGGTTAAAAAGTAGTAGTAGATCTGACTGGGGTATTCAAATAAAAACATTTCTGGCTTTGCACATGTGAGAATGCTTGAAGTAAGAACTCCCACCTCCTGCTTTGAAATGATGAGGTCACATATTAGATTTGAATCATGGCTGTCTGTATGCAGTCAACAACACAACATTAGAACACCATTTCACATTTGAGGGTCATAAGAGTTGGTGCGGGTGCAACTCTGCTGACTTTGTCAAAATGAAAGTGCATCACAGGAACATCGGGGATGCAACAGTGATGAATATCCCGTTGACAGGAGTCAGCTGACTGCAGCCAACAATCCGCTGCTCTGTAGAAGGAATGGACGGGCAGACTGTGACGTGATCCATCTCTAATTATCTGGTCACAAAAAAGGTCTCGCCTGGTTTCATACCACACAAAGACATCTTTCATTGTAATATGATACAGTCTCCTATGCCCTATAAATAGACGAGCGGCTCACGTCAGTGCCGATCACCTACAGAAAGGCCAGGCGGTGAAAAGAGGAACCTTTAACGCAAACTGTGTCAAAGCCGATCTGGGCTGTTCCTGAACGGAAACTGCAGTAAAACGCTTCATCTGATAAGACACAAGTAAAATCCTGTACCACTGAGAAAAACTGTGTCTTCATGTTAAGACATGCAGCCACACAGTCAGCAATTTGTCTGTTCATACATGTTGATTCTTTACTAAATACTTTTTAAAATACCCTTTCAAAATTCCTACATGCCTAACACACTCTGTGCACACTCCTTACCATTCTTGCATGCTAGTTTTACAATTTCCTCTCCTCTCTGTCCTGTAAAGCACTTTTTTGAAGCACTCACAAATCAAGATTGCATTATGTATGTGCTAGCTCTCAGTTGTAGGAGAGTTTGATTAAACGGCGCAATATGTCTTCCTCAACAACCAATGTCAGACAGTATAACACAAATACAAATGGCCTCTGTGCCAGTGTTGAGACAGAGTCACACTTTGCTTAGAGTGAAACGTGTTTGCTGTGAGAACATACCAAAGATTTAAACATACATATACACACCCACACCAAGAGCTGATGATATTTGACCTGTAATCACTGCACTACTGCTCCCACTGCAGCACTACCACATTTTTCTCATCATCTGATCTGATTTATATTTACATGTCATTTATTGGATAGTTTATTACACAATATAAAGTAATTAAAAAAAACAACATTAGGGATACTGGGGGTATAACTATGACTAATAATAACATATAAAAAATAGCTATGCAAGCTACTGCTGGGTGTTGCTTTTGCAAATTTAAATCAGTTGTGTTTGTTGTATTACCCTATTATAACAACATACAAGGCCCTCTCCAGACTGAGATATTACTTTACAGATCATGTCTCGGGGCCCCGAGTCGGCCTGTCTGCACCTGCTTAAACGGCAACCTCGGCTTCCTCTGAGCTGACCTCAGCGGAGCGCTATCACCAGCTGTCCCCGGTCCTCTCACTCACCCACACGGTGTGGAAGCAGTCCAGGGCGGCGCCGATGACCCAGCAGGCGTAGCCGAGGATCACTTGCATGCCGCTGACGCTCCACGACAGGTAGAGGACGTAGAGAAGCGGCGCCCCGGTCCCGATCACCAGCAGAATCGTCAGCCGCTCCAGCACCAGCTGTCCCATGGCCTCCACCCCGTAGTTGAGGCACCACACCGGGACGAGCAGAGTCCCCAGCAGGATGGGCGTCCCGGTGTCCTGCAGGCCGCTGAGCCAGGAGCGGCCGAGGCGGGCCAGGGAGTTCTTGAAGGGGTGGAGGAAGGTGCCGCAGAGCACGGCCCAGAGAAGCGGCCGGAGGAAGGCCTCCAGGATGAAGAAGACCAGCACGGCCGCCCCGCAGCAGATCGCCACGAAGATAAGAGCCCCCACATTGTAGAAGGCCTGTTTGATGTTTTTGTCGAACTTGAGGGACGACGGCTGCGACAGCAGCTGGCTCATCATGCCGATGGCGGCGGGCGGGACGTTGTCGGAGAACGACACGGAGTGAGGCCGCTCCGGCTCCGTGCGCGGGCTGCCGGGGGAAGACGACACCGCAGGCTCCGGCGGCGAGTCTTCCTCGTCTGCCATGATTCCCAGTTCCGCCTCGGTCCTGCCGTCTAAGGAGCCAACCATGTGAGGGAGGAAAACATGTGACGTGGACGCGACGTAATATCCAGGGGCACCATGGGCAATCGAGTGTCCACGCAAATGCAGCGCTTCCTGTTTGCCGTACGGGTACATACAAATGTGTTATTCCTCGGGTTACACAGCTTATTTTCTCAAGACTCTTGCTCGGTTTGTCTTAGTTTTATGTTCGGTGCTCTCTTAGTAAATATTCTTTAATGTCTAATGATGCAATCGCGTCGCTGCTCTTTGAACTACATGTGTTCCATTAAAGCCTCATTATTAGGCTGTGTTCTCAGTTTTTATGGTCATATTGGTTGTTGCATTTAATGTTAACCGGCACACATTTATTGGTAAGTCTGTTCCCTCATGTAAACAATCCATATACAACAAAATGTACACTACTTACACATTTACACGTTAAATTATTTATTCACATTAAATGCTAATTATGATAAGAAAATAGCGTCAGCTCTTGTTCTCTACGTTGTCATGACGTCCTGTCATGCATAACTTAATCTAGTTAACATTATGCATTATAATCACTTAACCAATAACAACCGAGTAACCAATAACACCATAGATAATTCAATAGTGGTGCCATAGTAACTGCGGATAACTGCCAAACAGCCAAATACACAGTGCTGAGGGATGAACCCAAGCAGTGTTGGGATGTGCAGTGCTTTGAAAGGGTGTCACTTTCCATTTATGTTTATTAGTCACAGTACACTGTTTCCGGCTATTGACGTTAATAATGGACATTGATAACCAAAAATAAATACAAAATGTAGTCTACAAATAATTACATTAATTTGCGGAAGACAGTAGAGCAACACGGCGCCTAAGTATATCAAAGGCAATTGCCCACTCAATTTGAAAATGAAACCAAATTATATAATTCAAATTTTACCAGGGTACTTTCTGAACAGATTGTGTATCTAAATACATACGTAGCAATGCGCAGAGGGCCCAGGCGGGCTTTGAACCCCAGACTCCCGGGTAATAGCCATGCGTGCTTAACCATTCGGCCAAAGGGAGATCCCCCAGGCTAAGTAGCCAGGGCATATGATCAATTGGAAGTATAGTGACAGGACCGCCACTGTCACACATATTATTCTTCAATGGTAGTCATTTCTTCTACTGTATTCAGTGTTTATTTGGGATCAAGTATAAAATACAAGAAAAAAAAACCTTTGACAGTGTTTTGATTTTCATAACTACTAAGAACGGCAGGTTTTCTTTTTCTTCTGCAATAAAGACACAGGCAGCAAGGGAACAAACATGTGTGCGCTGTTTTGTCTTGGCAACATTGGATAAAACTTCTCCCTTTACAACAGCAGGTATTTGAAATTCACTCCCTGTAGTATGTTAGGGATTTACTCACTGGCATGTGCAGTCCTTATATTTATAATATAATACTTGTAAACCATTCAAAATACTGAAATCCTATGAATTTTAACTTCATACCTCTCTGAACCTCTTGACTGGCACCAGTGCTAGAAGCATCCACAACTCATCTTTAGTTGCAACTTTTGTTGAGACTCTCTGTGAGATCAAAGTTATGTATATTTACTAGCTATAGTGTTTAATACAGTATGTCTAACACAGTGTCTCTTTGTGCAAAGCGCACACTTAAGAGTGGCTTTTTTATTGCTGCCTCCTCCTTCTCCACCGTGTTCTCCTGTGGCCTTCATTAAGGACTTCCCATCAGTAAATAGAAAGTGAGAGCCACTATAAGCAGTAGGCAGAGAGGAGAGTTGAAGGTCTGGTAGGCTGTAGAAGGCATGAAGATGTCCTCGTATTTATAAATACTAATCATGCGATCGCTGACGGGTGGACTGTCGATGTCATGCCTTGTGATGGAGCCTGTTGGAAAAGAATGCATCAACTGTGTCACATTCAAATAAATAAACATGTAATACATTGTGCTATGCCTTGATTGGTCACCTTGGATTGCAGGTCCCCAGGCAAAGAGGTAATACCACGACAGGTGTAAATCCACAAGCGTTTCCTCTCGGGGGACGTAGAGCGGCCGTTTGAAGCGGCACGTCACGCGGTTGTTCTCAAAGATGCCCTCCTCGTCTCTGGCAGGGTTCCTCTTTATCTCCTTGGCCCACTGGCCAACATTGTAGAAGTGGTGGATGCGCACGCGTCCATTGTCATCATGGACACAGCCCATCACGTCATCACCTCCCTGGGAAAACAGGAAGTCTCATTCTAAAGTGCAACGTTTTATTTAGTGTGAAACGGGGAATTCTGTTTAAGAGTACTGTTTTTGGCCAAATAAATGTAACATTATGACATAGTTTTGTGCAATATGAATAGTTCTATCTTTGAGCCTTTGAATACAAAAATACAACTATCTACCAAACCCCTCTGAAATTAAGCTGTATAAGAAAATTAGTCCCTCTAACAGACTAAAAATTTACTTTGATTTTTTGATAATCATGAAAGGTCTAAGAAAGGAAATAAAAAAAATAGAACAGTTCAAAGATTAGGACTGCAGTATTTTCATTCATTTGTTTTCATTACCTGCATGAACTTGCATCTTTTTAACTTTAACTTTTTTATAAAGTGTTTACTGCATCACCATTGTTCCTGATTTGACAGACAACAGATCAACTAGTAGAGTCCGAGGTCTGATGTGCAAGCGAGAATTTGAGATTAAACTCCGGAGGGGAAAGGTGAGAATAGGAACATACATTTGGCCTTAACACAAACAGATGGAGAGTCAGGACAAAACGCACACATTATGTTATATAATGAGAAAGAAAATGTGTTTTTATGCTGCTCTTGGTCAGATGCAAATCTCAGGATATGTGGCTACACACCATTTTTTTGTCAGAGGAGAAACCGACAGCCACCCAGCCGTCTGTGTCTGCACTCATCTCGTACTCCACATCTGTCCCGATGCGGCGATAACTCAAGAAGTAGTCGCACGTCTCTGCATCACACCCTGGTTTCCCGTATCTGTTAATGAGACGGGATAAAAACAGCCACTCAAGTACAAACACATTTACTGTCAAAACCCCAGAGGTCTGACTTAGAGGACATCTAGATATAAAACTGGATTGAGCAGATCCATGTTTAACTGCAAATTCCTGCAGCTACAGTATCTAGGCTGAGACAGCCCAGGGGGAATAAAGCTGCGTGTTAGTTCTGACTGTAAGGAGCCGGTGAAGCGTGAGTTCTTTTCCCACCTTATGCAGCCTTTGGTCACTCCACAGTCGATGACTTTGATCCTGGCAAAGGGATCCACTGGAGGAGCTGTGGGGAAGGGATAACCTGCAGCATAAGGGGGAAACAAATCAGATGAAAAATCCAATTCCACTGATAGAAAAACTAACAACAAACAAATGCTGTCAAGATGGACAGACGGCCTCCTAGGGGGAGCCAATCTGCAGAGTCCTATGTTTCCATGCGTGCGCGTGGGGGGCGGTGACACCGGGGAGCTGGCCTTGGTCCTGAAAGGCCTGGCACAACGTAAACAGGTCCGATCCGAGATAACAATGATCACCTTCCCTTCTCTATCTTCTCATCACACACTGCTTATTTCACCAGGCGGCTAGCTGCTCTACAGCCGTCTTATTAGTCGACGACCTCGAAACCAGTGCAGAGGAGACTTACCGTCGTCGGACAGATATCTGGACTCCAGGAACTCTGAGGCGAAGGTGCTGTACGAGTCCTTGTGCGGCTCCTGGTGACCAGGCTCCCCGTGCTCCCCGTGGCCGCCCCGAAGCGCTCCTTCCTCGGTGGGGCTCGCCGCGACCCCCCACCACCCGCCGTGGATGAGCAGCGCCGACAGCTGCGCCAGGCTCCGAACCAAAATCATAGCCGGACGATGTTAAAAAAACAACAACAAAAAAACGAAAACAAAAACAAAAAAACAACAACAACACAACACGGGAAGGACGGGAAGGACTACACCGACTGTGGGTCGTTACGTTTTAAATGTCGACATTTCTGATGGTTCGCCATAGCAGCGTCATGAGGAAAAACATCAGCGCCGCATCCTAATTGCCCGTTTGGCTGCTTAATCAGAGGGATGTGGCGGGGGGAGATTCAGCGAAGATCACCGTCCGATCGGGAGGCTAATCCCCCGCGAATTACCTCGATTTGCGAGCTAAATCTATTATTTACACACACAACGTTAATCCTCTTTGAAATCCAGATGCCGGACCGCAGCACCGAGATCTTGCTGTATTTTTCAGTAGGATGAATGGTCTCGCCCGACCTCCCCTCTTCTCCTTCTCCTCTTCCTCCTCGGTCAATCACAGCGTCATCCAATCAGGAGCTCCTACGTGCTCCCATCAGAATCGATCGATAGGGCACTCTGGCCCACGATTTGGCTACTATCACAGCTGTTCATATGATGTTAAAGGTTTTTAAACTTACTAAAAAAAATACCCACATTCGACTTGAGACTGGAAAACTCCAAGTCTTGACTAAAAATGATGCATCAAATTTGGAAGAAAAAAAAGCCAAAAGAAGTTACTAGAGAAAAAACTGTCATTAACATAAATGGCACGTATGCAACTCGTAAAATTGAATAAAATAACACGGCATGTGTCGAAGAGAATATCGCGCTTTCCTCACATTCTTGACCTGCAGTGATTCCAGAGCCTGTACACACTCCTGCCACTTGGTGGTGATATAGAGCTGTCACTGACACGCCGGCGCTCACTACCTGCTGCTTGAACTTGACTTGTGTGTTGACTGACAGTTCAAACGGGAGTGCAATGCATCTATTATCTACCATATAACTAGCATTTCTGCTGCACATCACAGCAGTGTTGATCGGAGTCCAGAGTCAGACCAGCTGACTTTGGATGAGTTGGATGATTAGATTTAATCTGCCACAGAAGATACAAAATCATGTTTAATGTACGTTGAAAAATAAACACTACTTGGTAATTCTTTTTTAATTCAATCTTTATTTAACCAAGTCAGTCCCACTGAGATACAAAGACCTTTTTTTCAATGGAAGCCTGGCCAAGATAGCATCAGTGTATGAGTTAAATTTACATCATTAAGACAGACAATGCACCATGTCAAGGACAGACAACAAAACATGGACATACAGTAAAATACAAGCAAAATACAAGCAATCTCTGATGAACTCACACCACTAACAGAGACTCAGAGCAGTTACTGTGCAATAACCATCCTTCCACTTCACCTGTTTACACCTGTTTACCTGTTAACCTGTTTACATTGCTCATCATACTGCACTACTGTTAACATTGGTGTTTACATCACATTATTGCACGACACTGAACATTTCCACTTTCTTTTATGTTTCTTTTTATTTTATTTTACTGTCACAGGGTATACATATGTAAACATATGTATATATTTTTTATATTTATGTATTTCTTTAGGTATATGTGCACATTTAACGAATACTTGCATATATATATATATATATATATATATATATATATATATATATATATATATATATATATATATATATATACTATGTAGACTTGTATATAGATCCTTATTTTACTCCACCAAGTTGCACACTGTTTATAGTTTATTTATACTTCCGGTTGCACATTGTTTACTTGTTCACCCTTACTTTTTACTTATTCTGTAGTTTGTTTTTTGAATAGAGGTCAATAAAACATCGGCATCGGCAGTACAGGATCATAACACCACAAAAAAGCAAGTGCAAATGCGATACGATGTGTCCATCAATCCCATCTGAGCTGGAAGGTCAACAATAGAAAACGAGGTTTGGCAAATTGAATTGCATAGAAAAAAGTGGGAACAAACCACACAATGAGGATAACAACCGAACTCACTAAGGAACACAAGGTCGAGGTGGCTTTGCTGTTCATGCTCGTGTCCTGCAGGTGATGCTGTTGTAACACAATCTGAACCAGACCTGAGCGTCAACGTCGATACTGACTGACAATAATCGGCAGAGATTAGAAACTCATTATTTTTTGGGGGGGAAATTACAATGACATATTTATTTCCCGGAGACACATCGCTCACTATTAAAATCACAAATACACTTTACCTCTGACCTTCACAATGACTTACCTACCTGGGTGTGCTTTAATGTTCTGTCCACTTGATGAACACATTTTTGCAGAGGTGTGTTTCTCTCTAACGCCATTTGAGGTATTTCTCAATTCAGGTGTCGATAAAATTATGGATAAAATAAATCATAGTTCTAAATCATGCTTAAAGAAGCGATGAAGATCTTCAGCACACACAAACTTGTAGGATTTGTCAAGAATTTGGAGTTTAGTGATATAAGGATACGGTATGTTTTTCATAAAAAATAAGAAAATGCAATTAATTATTTCAGATAAATCAACTGGAACATAAACCCGGTGAGGCACTTTTCTTCCTCTCTTGTTAAAATGCAAAGCTCAGGTACAAAGAAACAGTTCACACAGAACTACAATTTCAGCTGTTTTCTACTTACCTCAGTGTTGTCAATAGATGCTCTGATCACATTCATTCCAATGCACAGAACCAAGCTGGATGGGATACAGGCACACTCATTCATTCGTTCATTCTTAAATCATTTATTCATTTTCTGAATCGCCAATCATTCTGTTCTTAATATTCTCTTTTTTTTAAACACCAGTGTCAATAGGTGGAATTTTTCTCTCTCAGTAAAACTCCAGAATAGTTTGGTGAATTAGAAGCAGTCGCCAGGACCGCTATCGGTGCAGTGGCAAATGCCTGGTGGTTGAAATTTCAATTTTGACTGAACTGTCCTTTTAAACGGTCCTTGTGGGTTTAAGCTTAGGCCAAGGTCAGGGTCAGGGTCTGCTCCTGCATTTCTAAAAACACATGTTTTTTATATCATTCCTGCGAGCGTGTGTGTACATAAAAGAGAGAGTGACCTTTCACCCCTCCACTCCTGGCGCCATCTGATTCTGCGCACGCACGTCGACCTAATCAATCGCTCCTCTTGTTCTCAATCTGCCCAATTATCCGTCGTTTATCCTCCTATTATTCCCGCTCCCCTCCCTTGTCTCTCGCTACTTCCCAATTACCTCCTCCGTGTAGGGGGGCAAAGCTTGGCGGGGTAATGAGGGACTCTGAGGCGCACCAATCTTACCATAATGGGCCGGAAAGGAAAGGTGGTCACTCATTAACGCAAACACTTAATCCGAGGAAGCGAACGCTCAGCGCTGCCGTTGACGGGGAGAAGGATGGCAGGTGTCTGTGGAAGCAGGAGGAAGAGGAGAAGAAGGTGAGCTGGAGAGAGGGTAAGACAGGAAGGAGGGTGGTGGGATCAGTGGGAGGGGAGGGGAGAGGAGGGGAGGATAGGGGTGAGACGGCGTGCTAAATGTCAGTGTTGTATCTCCTGGGCCTGAGAGACGAGTCAGTGACAGCAGGACAATGGCCACTGGACCCATTCAGAAACACAGCTGCTGCAGGTGCCAGCACACACACACACACACACACACACACACACACACACACGCGCCCACACACCATGTGTGTATACAATATTTTCTTCCACGTGTGCTGCTTCTTCTTTCTGTCTCAGCTGCTCTTAAAAAAATAAAGGTGGCGTATTCCATAATTTACTTTGCCGTCAGCCGACTAAGCAGCTGATTGATGCCTCTGGCAGAAGTGTCGGTGTCTCTTGCAGCTCAGTCGCTAGTCAGCACCTGTAGCTCCCAGGTGCATATGGTGCATTTCTTCATCTCTGCAGGCATCGTTTAAGACAAACTGCAGCTGTTTCACTGGGATTTCAGAAATGTTGCACTGTTGGGAAATTGTGTCAAAACATTTTTCAAATAATTAACAACAACAATAACAACAACATCATCATCATCATCATCATCATCATCAACAACAACAACAACAACAACAACAACTAATAATAATAATAATAATAATAATAATAATAATAATAATAATAGTAATAATAATTTGAACAGATAGCTGCAATTTATTCTGAACTTACTGTCCTTCAGAAAAACTATCTAAAAAAAACTACAAATCTATTCATTAAACAAATTGCAGGGTATTTTTCACATGGCAGTTATGGAGGAGCCTGACACAGTTATTACAGAGGCCTCTATTTTTTTTTATTTCTTTTTTAAAAAGAGGAAATAAATAATAAAAAATGTAAACATGTAAACATTTTGAATAGAGAGATACTTGGAAAATTCTAAAAACACTTCCCCCTTCATTTACCATCTCCTGCAGGCCTTCACCTCCTGTTTACAGGTTAATAACAGTGGTGTGTGCGTCTGTGTGCGTGTGTGTGTTCACGTGCACACGCGCGTGGAGGTTTCTAATAGAGTTGCAGAGGCATCATTTAATTCCCCCGTGAAGTTGCAGGGAGAAAGCGTTTTATTTTGGCTCCTAAACTCAGCGCCTCGCACCTCATTCTCCGTAGGACAGAGCCGAGATCACTTATCGACTTAACACCGCTAATAACAGCAAGCTATTATACCACCCCCCCACCCTCCTCTGCCACACACACACACACACACACACACACACACACACACACACACACACCAGTCATAATGCAGCTGTGTAATCTTGCAGCAGGCCTCTGCACCCCCAGGGGTTCATTTAGGGAGTTGTCAGAAATCACTTTACTCACAGACAACAGTAAGCACTATTGGCATCCTCCTCTGTCTGCCCAGTAATTGCGCCTCTGCGGTAACACCCCCCACCCCTACACACACACACACACACACACACACACACACACCCTGGCCCCTGCTGTTTGTGTGCAACGCTACGGGTCACTCTGCATCAAAGGGAGGTGAACAAAAGGCAGGTCTGTCTGTCTGTCTGTCTGAGCGATTTGCATATGTCGCCTGTTCTTCATTTTTTTTCTTTCCCTTCTCGTCTGTTGGGGTCTCCGTGTTTACCAAAGGCTGAAACTGTTCCTTTGTGCCTAGGAAATATTTGCTTTTGATGAAATATTTGCTTTTGAGATAAGACAAAGCACCGAAGAGGCATCAATCAGCTCTCATTAACCACCCTCTATATTGGTGGACACACACACACACACACACACACACACACACACACACACACACACACACACACTCACACATTGAAACGCAGGGTCACACATCAGCAGGCACACATTCATCACTTCGCAGCCCTTCCACACATCCGCGTATCGACGGCCGACACCGGCAGCCTGCTGTCGGTGGAATCATCCGTTAATCTGCAGGCGACGGCGCCTCACTCTGCACTAACACGCCCACCGTCCAGGGCCTTAAGCAGTGATTATGGTGTTGGGCAGTGGGGGCTGCGGTGGCTGGGGGGTGGGGGTGGGGGTTGGGGGGTGTTGCTCCGTCATTAGCCTGGTTAATCAGAGTCTCGCTCCAGGTTAAGCTCCGCGTTCTCGGGAGACGCGTCTGATGAGCTGAGAGCCGCGGCCGACCGGCCTGCACGTCTTCTTCCAGTCGGGGCCGTGGGGAGGCCTCCAGCGCCACCCCCCGCCCCCGCCCCCACGCACACACACACACACACACACACACACCCCGCCCACCTCCTCCAGCCAGTAATCTATAACTCCCCCCTGGAGCACAGCGGCAGGGGCCTCAGCATCCTGGACAACACTGACACGCTGCGCATGGCGATGAGACACACACACACACACACACACGCACACACACACACACACCTGTTTGCGTATGACTGTACATGTCACTAATGCAGAGCTGGCCGCCATCGCCGCAGCTTCTCAGGGTTTGCTGAAATGGCTCTGATCGGCTCCAGAGAGAAGAATAAACAGCGACCTCCATGTACTTTACTGAGGACTTTGACTTCACGCTTCAAGTGACCCAGTTTCCAATTTGCTCTGCTCAAGTGGTGCTGATCAGAACTGTAACGTCAACAACACCCATCCATCCATCAGGTACTGGGAGATGTTGGATCCTAACCCGCCGTCTTATTGCAAAGACAGATTACGAACATGAAAATCCATCCATCTATTTTCTATTATATCTCTTTTCTTTCCTCTGAGGCCTGTCTCAGCTGTCTTTGGGAGAAGGCGGCAAGATCGGCAGTTTATCTCACGGCCTCATAGGAGGATTTACACTTGCACTCACTACTACGGCCAATTTAGAGCTCCCAATTCACCACACTTGCACGTTCTTGGACTGCAGGAGGAAGCTGGAGTGCCCAGAGAGAACCCACACAGACACAGGGAGAAGGTGCAAACTCCACACAGGAAGGCCCCGGGGCCTGAACCTTCGACCTTCTCACTGTGAGGCAACAGCGTCCCTGCACCAATGCAAGCAGGGAAAACAGCGTCTGAATTCTGAGACTGTTGGACTCAGAGCTCCTTGTGAAAATGGATTTCAAATGCAACAATTAATATGCCGCTGTAGTCGAAACAGAAAGAACAAACAGATATTCCACTGCTCTCTTGTGGGCCTGCAGCTGGATGCCTCTCAAATGTCCACCACAGAATGGTGTTTAAGAATTGTGCTCGAGCCTGTCTCAAGCGCAAAGGCAACATTAAGAAGCATTTTAAAAAGCAGCTGTAAGCAGGTACAGGCAACAGAATGCACAGTGCAAAACCCTGCAGTGTGAATCCAGCCTCAATCACTACGTTTACATGCACGGCTTAATCGAGCCATGCCCAACATTCGGTTTTCTCCTCTGATCGGACTTCTCTCCTCTGTCCCAGTTCACATGCAGCTGAGAAAATCCAATTATGAGGGATACATGTTCTCCTCCCCAACACCAGGGGGCGATATAAGTATTTTCAGTGTGTGAATTTCTGGTTAACCTCTTTCATCGCACAATAACAAAACAACTGGAACACCCGCGTTCTTTCAATTTCAAATTCATTCATTCATTCATCTTCTATACCCGCTTATTCCGAATCAAGGTCACGGGGGTCTGCTGGAGCCTATCTCAGCTGTCTTAGGGCAAAGGCAGGGTACACCCTGGACAAGTCACCAGTTCATCGCAGGGCAATTTCAAATTCAATTCATTCATTTTTCAAGAGGACAGTGTACAGTGTACAGCAACCCATTTTACAGGGATGTGATTGTACCCAATTTTAGCCAGGGGCTGGTTTAAATTGGTGGTCCCCCTGCACAGTAGTTTCAATAGGAGGTCAACAACAGCAGTAAAGAGCTGTAGTAACAGTAATAAGCAGTTCATATTACAATACAGCACCATGGCAATTGTAAATGTTGTTTTATAAATGTTTGATATTGAGCATAATTTAATTACATAAATAAGTTTAATAATTTCACTCAGCAATAAATAAATAATTATAAAGTAAAAATAGAATTTTAGGTTATGGTTGATTAGTTTCTTAAAATAAAATACAAGAAGGAACCAAAGTTCGTTTTTTGTTGTTCCAAGGGGAAAAACCTTTTGACGTGCATTTTTCTTGTGAACGCATGGTGGCCTTACCAACAGCAGCAAGTGTCCTTTCTTTTTCTTTTTTGATATAACTGTTCCTCTAAAGCATACTTAAAGCCTCTATTCATAACAAGCAGCCCAACGAGGTAATGTGTTTGTATATGCAGTTTTGACATTGACACGTTGCGCTATTTTGCCATTTATTCTCTTGATGTGCATTATGTGGTAATTTGTTATATTTCAGTTCTCACGGCGTGAACGTGCTGATACGTCTGGAATACTAATAAACGCCCGTTTTAAAAGAACCGTCCTGCGTCAGTGTTATGAAGAGAGCTACAGTGAGAACTCGCCTGCTCGGCGCGGGTGAGAGAGAGGACCGCAGCGGATGACGGAATGACGCACGCCACATAAGCAAGCCCATGTCGTGTTGTCGGCATTTCAAGTTATAGTCAGAAGTACTCTACCAAGACAAGTTAAAGTGGTGTGAGAAGTGACTCAACTTGCAATTGTAATTAAGAACTCAGTTAATCTGAACTGTGCCGGTACATGTTTGGGAACAAATCTTATGTGCTGACGTTCACGTTTGTCATACGTTACATAGTTTAAAGGGAACTTATGCCAAACAAGGGTGTACATGAAAGCTCACAAAAATGAAAATGCAGCTTATGTGAATCTTAAAGGGAATCACAGTGATTTATTTTGTTCTTCTTATATGAAAGATTTGTGAATTATCTAATTTCTAAGCACATCATTTGTGTACTTACCTTATTCAAGTATTTCTGTGTTTTGATGAATTTTGTCATCTCATTTTGTTTGGTATTTTCATCCGCCACAGTTACCATTACACCAATCCAGATAACAATCAGATCTTGATTATTTTACAGTTGTGCTGTAGCTTGCATTTACACATAGATTAACAGAAATTCACTCAAGCTCAGTATTTGTACTAGCCTTTAAACGTCAAAGTTTTCTCAAGATGTCTGATGCAAGCACAAAAACCTGCCTTAAGGTCCCTGAAGCATCTGCTCAACTGGCCTCAAACCCTGAAGTTGCAGAGGAAAGTGAAAGGCTAAGAAGAAGTGAAAGAACCCGAACCCTTACAGAAAAGGGAAAGGAAATGCAAGATCAAATTCTCAAAAAGGTGAGGCGCCAATACAAAATAATGTATGAGAAGTGGAGGTATCATGCCAGAATAGGCAAGGAAATGTTAGCTGATCAAGCCTCAGAAAGTGAGTTGGAAGAGTTCATTTCACACATGGAAAGTGCGTGTTCTGACATGATGACCATTTATGAGGAGCTACGCCGATCACAAATTCCTGAACCAGAGTTGATACATGTGTATCCCTGTCAGCATTTATGATTAAGAGAGCGAAAGAGCAGCTTAAAGGGCACACATCAGATAAAGAGCAAGAGCCTTGGCCCGATGTTGGATCGATCTTAGACTCAAGTTCTTCATCAAAGTCACCATCTCACAAATATGGTTCTGTACACTCAAGCATTCAGTCCCTCAAAAGAAAAGAAGCTGAAGCTGAAGCTGCTGCATCACGGGAAGTTTTAGCAGTTCTGGATGAACAAGAAAAGGAAGTGTCAGAACTACAAAGACTAGAAGTTGAAGAAAAACAGCGACTGGCACAGTTTGAAGCAGAAAGGCTCTCCAGACAACAAGCGATACAGGAGAAGCATAGAAAACTTGCACGTCTGGAAGAAATGAAGAAGTTGAATGCAGCCCGAGCTCGAGCAAAGATATATGAAGAGGTGAATGAAAATTTTGAACTTCTCAATTCACCATTAGATGATGAGCTAGCAAGAGAACCTCAAGCTCTAAGCATCACCGTTCTTCCAGTGACAACTCAAGCTTTCTGTGTTCCGAGCCCGTCAGTCACTTCCCAACCTGTGCCAATAGCAAATCAAGCTTTCAATGCTTCAAGTCCTCCACTCATTCCTCAGTCATTCCAAATTACAAATCAAGCCCCTTCAGCTTTCGTAGCCATGCCTCAAGCACAGAACAGCTTTGATCTGGTCAATGCACTCGCAGAAGCTATAAGCGCTAATCGTCTCCCAACTCCAGAGCCCGCATTATTCACGGGAGATCCTTTGAAATTCAAAGACTGGCGTCTGTCCTTTGAAACATTAATAAACAGGAAAAACATTCCGAAGAATGAGAAACTGTACTACCTAAGGAAGTATCTAGGTGGCGCGGCAAAGAAGGCCTTTGAAGGACATTTTCTACTAGGCACAGAAGAAGCATACGACTCAGCCTGGCATCTGCTGGAGAAGCGTTTCGGAGACCCATTCGTAATTGGGAAGTCCTTCAGAGACAAGCTGCACGGATGGCCAAAGATAAGCCCTAAAGATGGTGCTGAACTTAGAGAATTTGCCGACTTCCTCAAGAGCTGTGAAGCAGCTATGTCACACATTAAGACATTGGAAGTTCTTAATGACTGTAGCGAGAGTCAAAAGATTCTGCTGAAATTGCCAGATTGGTTGGTATCCAGTTGGAATCGTAAGGCCATGGAAATCAGACAAACACGTGCTGTGTACCCATCATTCAAAGAGTTGGTAAACTTCTTATCAAAAGAAGCAGATCTTGCTTGTGACCCCATAACCTCAATACAAGCACTCAAGGTTGTGGAGATTGACAAACCGAAACATCCACGAAGTCAAACACTACATGCAAAAACTCTGTCTACAAACACTATACAGAACAGCGTCCCATCATGTGTCTTTTGCAGAAGAACAGGACATGTTCTCGCTAAGTGTATAAAGTTCTCTGAAAAGACAGTTGAAGATCGTGTCAAGTTTGTGCAAACAGAGAAGCTCTGCTTTGGATGTTTAAAGACTGGTCATCAGTCAAGAAGGTGCGAAAAGAAGAGCACGTGTGAAAAGTGTCAGAGAAGACACCCAACATGTTTACATGATGACAATTTCAAAGAGCATCAAAGATCAACACCTCCAAGAGGAAATGACAAAGTGGACACAAAGGAAGTAACTGCAACAGCAACTACCAACAGAGTAATACAAAGAGATCTAAGTACACATACATCTCCAATCGTTCCAGTCTGGGTGTCGTCTGAAAAACAGCCAGATCAAGAAATCCTTGTCTATGCACTGTTAGACACTCAAAGCGATACAACCTTTATCTTCGACGAAGTAGCCCAAGACCTTGACACAAGTAAAGGAAATGCTAATTTGCAGCTGTCCACAATGTCAGCAAGGTCAACCGTCATACCCTGTCAAAAACTGACAAATCTACAGGTGAGAGGATACAACCAAGAGAAAAGGATTCCATTGCCATCAGTTTTTACACGGGAGTTCATTCCCGTAGACAGGCTGCACATTCCAACCTCCGAAACATTTCTAAAATGGCCTCATCTGGAACAGTTGTCAGACAAGATTCCACCTCTATTAGATTGTGAGGTAGGCCTTCTTTAACTAGCAGCCCAACGAGGTAATGTGTTTGTATATGCAGTTTTGACGTTGACACGTTGCGCTATTTTGTCATTTATTCTCTTGATGTGCATTATGTGGTAATTTGTTATATTTCAGTTCTCACGGCGTGAACGTGCTGATACGTCTGGAATATGAATAAACGCCCATTTTAAAAGAACCGTCCTGCGTCAGTGTTATGAAGAGAGCTACAGCAATAATTGCAATATATGTCTGTACTGGTCTTCAATTGAATCTAATTGGAGCTCTGCAAGTCCGATTTTAGTCGGTCATAGTCGGACTAAGCCAGTCAATTATTCAGTTTTCTCGAGTGTCATGTAAACGTAGTGAATGACTGCTGTGACCCGACATCTAAATGTTTAACTACCTGTGTCTGTGGCGCGGGGAGTAAGCAACCAGCTCAGCAGAAACGGTGCGTAATGACCGTTGGGACTGTTGGGCTCTCCCAGACACTCACTCATTCACAAACCTGCTCTCCCATGAGGCAGTCGAGGTCTCGGGGCTCAGCAGGAAGTGGAGGTTGGGGTGGGCGGGAGGAGGTGCATCCGAGCCAAGTCCTCCACCAGCCAGCCTCCTCGTCCCCCCACTATCCCCTGTGAGCTCATTAGCCCCAATCATAACCACTTCCCTGCGTCTGCATTACATGCTCCATCCATCGCCACCCCGCTGCACACAAATCACTCCCTTGGACCAGTGTGTGTGTGTGTGTGTGTGTGTGTGTGTGTGTGTGTGTGTGTGTGAGTGAGTGTGTGTATGTGTGGTGGCCCCTAGCCCAGAAGAGAGAGTGGGTTTAAAGGACGAGGAAGGTCAGAGCCGACATTTCCCTTGTGGGCTTTGCAGATCCTGTAACAGCAGTGAAAAAAAAATTATTAGCGAGGGGCCAACAGAGGGGAGGCGACGTCTGCGGGGGTGAGCAGCGGGTGTAGAGGGGCTTAAAGAAGTGAGTTTCCAGGTGATGGAGTGGATGAGCAGGTTTTAGTTCAGGGGAGGCCAGAATTTATTTTAATGCGCCGTGTGACCCAGATGGGTGGCAAGGGAGGGGACGTCAGGCGGAGGTGTGTGTGTGTGTGTGTGTGTGTGTGTGTGTGTGTGTGTGTGTGTGGAGGGGGTGGAGATAAAGAGGTTTTTCATTTAAAAAACGAGTGTACGGCGCAGACATGCAGGAAGGACCCCCAGAGGAGGCAGAGAATGGGACGAGACAACAAAGAGCCTCATCATCAGTTGGCTGAATGGATCCGTCTATCTGCCTCCTTTATCTCCCCCGACCATCTCTTCCTCTTAATCAGACTCTCATTGTGCCATTAGGGCGAACCTGTAGTCTTAATCAGAGGCTTTGGCACACACGTCCACCGCCACTCCCCCCCACACACAAACGCTAAACAAACACATTCTAATGCAACAGCCATCATGTCATCAAGTCAATGAGCTCCAATCCTCTCCGCCCAGAACGCAACACATGGGGATGCCCATCAGTCTGCCAACACACTGGCAGTGTGTGGGCGCGCGCGCGAGTGTGTGTGTGTGTGCATGTGATCTCAGGGGACAAGAGGCTCAGCAACCTGAATCACCTTCCGTCCCAATTTTTTTTTTGTTTTGAGTGTGGCATGAATACACCGCAGACACACACACACACACACACACACACACACACACACACACAATAACTCAGCCCTGTGCATGTCAGCGAGTGTGTATTGATAATGTCCATTAGCATATTTATGATCATTGCCAGCCTCTTATTGTTTGCACGCTCCATTAATCTTCATCTGCCGCCTGCCGACTGACAGCTCAATCTAACAGACCATCTCTGGGCGCACACGCACACGCACACAAACGCACAGCACACACACTTGGAAAACATAGTTGGACACACAAACTTGGGTCACAAACCGAGGCGTATTGTTTCACACATGCGCTCGCTCACACTGGCGACGTTGTGATTGACGCTCACCCTACACTCAAGGTGTGTGCGTGTGTGCGTGTGTGTGCACTTGGCTTCTCCTGAGCTGTGCCACTGAGTTGCACCTGCAGGCGAATTTCCGTGAGTTTGCGCGGCCCCGCAGGTGGCCGATTAAACAGTGTGCACCAAGCTAAGGTGCGCAAACACACGGGTACGCACGCCTGCAACGCACTGCTGTCTATCTCAACTCTCATTATGACAGAGGTCCCATGCGTAGCGACGCCACACGCGCATGCCTCGGGCGCACTGAAAGGAAACAAACAAAAACACAACACGACAGAAAATAAGAACCTCTTTCAGCAGGAAGTCCACACGTGCGCGTCTGTCGCGATGACAGCCAGTGTTTGTTTGTTTGCGCGCGCTCCGGCGTTTAACACGTGTGTGCAAAGCTGGTGCGGCTGACTGACTTCCAGCTGACCACGCTCGTGAGTGAGTGAGTGCGTGAGGAGCAAAGTTCAACAGGGGGTCTGTTCTCCTGCTGCCTCCTTCCGGCTCCGCCCCCTCCCATCACGACCCTGCTGCTCCAGGAAGAGCCACCAAGTGTGTGTGTGTGTGTGAGTGTGTGTGTGTGTGTGTGTGTGTCTTCACTTGCATGTATATACAGTGTGTATGAGTATGAGTCTAAATATAAACAGTTATTTTTAACAGCAATATATGCATACACATATTTTTTTATTTTAATCATTTATTTTTACCACTCTTTTACAGTGTCATTCAAATGCATGAATTAATTCCGCCTGTGTAAGTAGCACACATAATGTATTCCTTGTATCTGGTCAAAAGTCATTACGGATGCAGTCAAATTGGAATCAACTGAGGACAGACGTAATTAGTCCTACTTTAGTGGGAAAAGTGTGTTTTTGTGGAGGCTGCGAGTGGTGTTTAGAAAAATAAAACTTGCTGCTCTGAGAGAAAATGTTCATTCTTAAACTCAAGAGTGGAGAAGGTTTGGAGCAGCTTTGGTGGAATGAATCTTTCAGATTTATAGTGTACAGTTATGAATGTAAATGCATCAGATATAAAACATGTCAATGAGACCTTGAGACAAAAATACATTGGGGAAAAAAACCCACCACAACATTCAGTGAGTTAAACCAGGAGGCATTTCTTCAATCAAACATTATAAAACATCCTGACAGCTAAAGCTCATCATTGATCTACGGCAACTTTGTCATCTACATGTAATTAGTAAGCAGCACATCTGTGCAGGAGAACGGCACTCGAGGCCTTTGATTCTGCGTTCGCCTGCGTTGACGGTCCTGTCATAACTCCACTGCCAAAATGACACTCCTTACATTTTATGGAATAATTCAAAGCAAATTGGGTGACGTGCGCTGTGTGAAATGTATGGACCTGTTTATCTTTATTCTCGGAGAGTTTTAAACACACCACACACAGGGCCGAGCGAGTCGTAATGCATCTCTTAGACGAACCATAAAGCTGCTTTTATAGCGGCGATCTATAATATCCCTCTATCAGTGATAATAGAAGTTTTATCGCGACTCCCCCACAGACAGAAGAGTTTTATATAGCTCCAGTAAATCCTCATCTCCTCGCTGCGGTACCAATTACTATGACTGTCTCCCTGTGTCGGTGGAAGACTCGTGCGGCGTTAACATTTATGAGCTGCGAGCTAATATATTTGAATAGTTTATGGGAGCCGTAAAAGGAGAAATACATAATTCGCTAACACCTACCATGTAAAACAGCTCTTAAAGATGAGTTCTGAATACAAATGTTGCGTTTCTGTTGTTTAAGCACGTTCGATCCTTCACGAGCGGGGAGGCTCGCGGCGCCGCTCGCAAAATTCCCTCCAGTAAAACTCCTCCTGTCTCTCTGGGAAAGCAGGGAAATATTTTGAGGGAGACGAGAGGGAAGGGCCAGTGTGATGCACTGGTGCATCTTCACACAATATGACCATCAGTTGAAACGTGAAGGTGGACCTGGTTGGCTGGTAGTTTTTGGGTTTTATTGTATCCTGATGGATCGGAGGTAGCAGAATCAGTAGGTACCAGTTGGCTACACTGCTGATTGGAGAACGGCAACACTCGTCTTTAGGCCACTAAATGGAGATGAGTGAGCATGGGCTAATGTCATGTTTGGTGATGTTACTGACTGTTGTGCTTGGCACTTCAGGGCCACCGTACAACTGTCTGGTTCCGACCCATCAGTCAACACTGGTCACACCCTTGATTTTATGATGGATTTCAATTAAAAACAGACAAAATGCACATTGGGGTCCTGTACAACTAATGTTTAATATGTGATGTAGACCTCAAACTATTATTGCATTTTTCAGTTTTTTTTTATCTTAACTTAATGCTTTATGCATAATGCTTTTACAACAATAAAAGTTTGTTTCACTTGAATTTCTTTTTGAGAATTTCTTTTTTTATGTATCATACATTTTCATATTAAGTTTATTTTTATAGGATGACTTAAAGGACTTATAAGCCATCCAGGCCAATCAGTCAATGAATCAATCAGCTGCTAGTGTTCTTGTTGGGTTTTACAGTGTCTGTGCTTGTTTTGCTGCTCTTGAACAAACTGACCAGAAAAAAAAAAAAAAAGACAGTATACATTGTAAAGACCATGGTTTGTTCATTATATCAAAGTCTATTACGAACCTTTAAACTGTCTAAATCTCTATAAAAATCCTCTCATTTTCACTGAACTGACAATCTCTGTGTCATAACGATAGAAAAGTCTGCAATTTACAATTGATCTCAATCACAACCCCAGAGTCGCTGTTAATTTATGTTCAATCCTGAGCGGCGCACCAACACGCGGCGGCTTCGGGACCGAACTTTTAAGTACACAATCTGCGTCGGCCGGTGACCTGGTTAGCTCAGATTGATGCACGAGCGAGGCCTGCGCTTCCCTCATCATCAGCGCTTCATTTAGGCCATGATTAACTCCCAATCACCAGGCCTGATTAAAAATGAGAGCAGAAATATTCCATACATACTTAATATTCCGCTAACAAGGGGGGGGAGCCAGCTCCCAAACTGCCAAGGAAATAGATATACAGCCGCGAAACACGCACACACGCACATACATCTCCCCTCTCCTCTCCTCGCCTGAAAACACACACCTAAACATTTGCGGCTATCTCCCCTCCCCGACGCCCCGGTGCTGGCTAGGTGGAATTAGAAAACCAACCCCGCGGTCTCATTAATTAATTAAACAGCATGTGCCAGTGGCACCTGGGTACCGGTTATCGCTGCCACTCAGACGCACCGTGATCTCAATAACCACCCCACCACAGGGCAACTGGGAGACGTGGGGCCGTCGGAGGGAGGAGTGCTGATTTCTCTTCGCCAACTTTGAGGCACAGACAGGTTTTTTTTATTTTTTTTTTTTACTCTAAAGAGAAAAAGATTTAGGAGAGTCCTCAAGACATCGTCAGCCATGCGCAGCCGGCAAAGTGGGACACTTTGGCGCCAGGCAGGCAGAGCCTGACGAGCGTTTACCACCCTGTGTATGTGTGTGTGTGTGTGCGTGCGTGTGTGTGTTTTTTGTTTGCGTGTCGTTTTACTTCCACGGGGTCTTTTTTATCATCCTAGCCAACAGGCCCCTAAATCACTGCCACACCCTGCTTACAGTCTGTTTAATATCAGTGCAGCAGCACAACACACACTCTCCTGCGTTATGCATTGATAATACAGGTTGTGTGTGTTATTCTGCAATTTTGACCAATTTGAATTCACAAAAAAAAGACGCACATATTGTTCGTCCTGGAAATATATTTGCTGCGTTTTGCTGAAACGATGTGATTTTTAAAACACTTGACACTCATTCATGCGTTACCATAAAGGGACTCCATTACAGTTGAAACAACATTGTGGGCCTGACAATTTATACTAAAGCAGCTTTTAGCACCATAAAGTCATGCAGGGAATATTTTGCACTTTTCCTTTAACGGCAAGATTGTTATCATCATCATAGTAATAATATATAATATACTACATATTGCAGTTTTTTTGCCAACATTTATTTTACTCACTTTTAATTTCAAACTTGACAGCATTCAATTTGTTTTTTATTAGATTGGAGCATCCTTAATGATTTGGGTCTCACTATTGACGAGCTGATGCCGTTTGTACTGACAGCGACACCTGGAGACACGAAACCAAGAGCGTACACACGACACCTAGGTTTCAAATATATATTTGTAGATATAAATCTTCATTTTTTTTAAAAAAATGCATTTTTACATGTGCTAAATCCCAAGATCCTAAATTTCCAGAGGAGAGTCACTCTGCCGTTCCAAACGCTGAAATTTGAAATGAACTTAAAGTGGGGCCACCTGAACTAATTAGACCCGAAGGGAAAAACAACTTGCGATAAACAAGTGGTTTCACCGTCGGCTTCACTGCTGCTTCACTCAGCCCCCGACATCGACTCTGAAGAAATATCTGAATCAATATCAGAAGTGGGAATTAAAAACTCAATGCCGCTCAGTCGCACATGTTAAACAAACTGAAACAAGCAGAATAATTTATCTTGAATGATCGTCTCATAGCTTAACCTGACCGAGTGCTTGAAGTCACATTAAAGCCGTGCTCGTCCCTCCTTGGTGTGCAGAGACGCTTTATAGCTGTTGAATAATAAGAACAGAGGATTTTGTTCATCTACTGCTTTCAACTGATGCAAACGCAGATCAAATTTAGAATTTGGGACGGGATTTTGTCCCAAATGCTGTCAAATATATGAATTTTCTCTTTTTGTTTTGCTTTCGTCATTCACTCCTACAGCATTCTGTGGGAATATATTTGTTAAAGAAACAATTTGTTGATGTTAATGAAAGATTTCAGATTTGTTTAATAAATAGAACAACACTGTCAAATAATAAATGATATATTTCATATAATAATAAAGTGAGAAAGTGAAGTTTCTATTTATGCATGGCTTCATATTGTTGGCTGGGGTTTGTTGTTTCTCTTACCTCTTTCATTTTCTTTGTGATTCAATGTGACTGAAATGAGAATGTGATGCAGATGCAGCTTGTCGCTCCCTCCTTTAAAGAAAATATTAATTAAAAAAAGTATATGACCTGCTGAACTTGAGGGCAGCCGTGTCCAACTGAGAGTTTGGCGAGAAAAAGTGGCTGTTTTTAAATTGGCCTGTAACATATTAATCTATTATAACTGTGTTGTTTTAGATTGCCTTCAAAAACAAGTGACACGAATGAATAGGCAAAAAAAATCAAACTCATTCGTTCACAGCTGCACAGTCTGAGAATGTTTCATTCTTTCATTTGCCACAGGAGCACAACTGTGCATTGGAAAAGAAGAAACAAGAAAAGAAAAGGAAAGAAAGGAAAGAAAGGTGGCACCAGACTGAAAATGTTTGCGTCCTTCACACTCACCCCGCAAAGTCCTCAGCAAACTCTGCAAAAGGCCAAAAACCCAACTTAGTAACAAAGTCGAGCCCGCTGGAGTCGACAAACTATGTGTCGTCTTGTTTATTAAGACTTAAGGAATGCCAATAAGAGCATTTCTATACAGTAGGAGGGCTGCGGAGGGTAGCAGCAGGCAGGCACAGTGACCTTCTGCTATTCTCCTCATTGATAACGACCCAGACAAAGACACACCGCCCATCAGCCAGACCTCTAATAAAGTCAAACACTCTCTATCATCTTTTAATAACATCAGTGCGGCGGGCGGAGTCATGGACGGGGCCACCGGCGTCTTGAATGCGAAGAGTGTGTGTGTGTGTGTGTGTGTATGTGTGTGGGTGTGGAGGGGGAGTCGGCGGGGGGGGGGGTGAACAAAGCTCCCGCCAGACAGGAAGTGGCGGGAGGCATCCCGTTTATCGATCTGGTGTCTGAGCGCCGGCAAAGCAGCCGCGGCCGCATTTTTTCGGCCTCATCCCGCAAGCGCACAAAGAGCGGGTGGCGGCGGGGGGTCAGGGGGTGCTGGTCGTGCGGTTTGGGTGCAAAAACATTTCTCTAACAATCAATCCTTTGGGCGAGCTCGTTTGCTGGGCCGCGGCTGCTCGCTGCACACGCCGGCGCCGTGTTTGTGCAGATAGGGGAGGTAAACTCGTTACTCTTTTCTTAATTGGTGCAGAGATTCCGTCCTCTCGCGCTCTCTCAGCAACCCCTCTGGGGGGGAATGCTGACTGATTGTCCTCCCCGAGTCTCCCCCTCACCAACCCCACCGCACATATACACACATACATCGTCTGTTGCGTGCAAGCAACATCACCCCCCCTCCCGCCCCCCGTCTTCCCCCCGCCGCCTCGTCTCACTGGCTCAGGCTGACGACGTAGCCGTGCAGCTGCTCCGTGAAGGCCTGCAGGGAGAATTTATCTCGCACCCTCTGCCTCCCAGCGTGTCCCATGACCCGGCGGAGCTGCGGCTCCTCCACCAGGCGCCGCATGGCCCGGGAGAAGGCCTCGGCTGTGGGCTCGCACAGGAAGCCCGTCTCGCCGTGTGCCACGCTCTCCAGGGGCCCCCCGGAGTCGGCGGCGATAACGGGGCAGCGGCAGTACATGGCCTCCACCGGCACGATGCCGAAGTGCTCCCTGCTCGGCGTGTAGAGCACGGCGGCGCTGCCCCGCAGCAGCGCCACCTTGAGGGCGTCGGAGGGCGAGCGCAGGAAGGTGACGGCGGCCCCCAGGCCCAGCCGTGCCGCCAGCGCCTTCAGCTCGCCGTAGTGCTGGACGTTCTCGGCCACACGCTCGTCGTAGCCCCCCGCCACCACCAGGTGGACGCTGGCGCTCTGGCCGGGAGACAGGGCGCTCCGCAGGGCGGCCAGCGACTCCAGCGCCAGCCCCAGGTTCTTCTTCCTCTCGTATCGGTTGAGGGAGAGGAAGAGGCAGGAGGTCCCTTCGGGGAGCAGCGCGTCCAGGCTCTGGGCCTCGCAGGGCGGCTCGTCGAAGGTGCGAGTGTTGAGGGACGGGTACAGGACGTCTGTCTGGACTCCCGCCAGACCGCCAAAGGTCTCCCTGAAGACGCCCGCCGTGAAGCGGCTGTTTACCAGAATCTGTAGGGGGCAGCGGGGAGTTAGCGCATGGTGGATCTGCTGTGCACAGTATCGCATGGATTTTAATTTCCACGCGAGGTGTTTGACAGCCTGCGGCCGTTGATTATCCGACGGCTGACTGGAGCCCAAATGTCATTTCCTTTCTATCAGAGCCCTGAGCTCTTAATGCAGGCTGCCTGTGGAGGACAGGCGGCAATCACACTTTCATTTATTCCAACCATTACATATATTATCATTTTTTTTAAGACTACTACACAGTAATTTTACCAAATACTACTACTAAGTTGAAAACAGAAACTTTATCATTTCAAACTTTATTTTGGGGAAATTATTGCAATTAAATACCTGGTCATAAGAACGAAGGAACGAAGGAAGGCGGGAGGAAAGAAAGAAAGAAAGAAAGAAAGAAAGAAAGAAAGACTTTGTTGAAGACAATCTGAGATGGATAGATTTATTTAGTCACACAGCCTCATCTTTTAACAGTAATCCAAAGAAATAATACAAATATGTTTTCCTTATCAATTCATTTTGGTTATAAAAAAGTTGTCAGAAAACAAACTTACTAAAAATGAAAAACTATTTTTTGTAAGCTGACAGATAAAATACCAGCAAGTAAGGCAAAGTATAAGAAATTGTCTAATGGTAAAAAAAATATTTAATATCTCTACAAAACATTTACCAACTAGCTATATAAACTATATTTATGAAATTCTCTCAACCTTAAATGTGTGCATTTACTATTAAAACACCTCTGTGGCATTGTTTGAAAAACAGAACGTTATTCCAGTTTTTAGAGCAAAATTTCAGTGCAATCCACTGAAATGACTGACAAACCAAAGTCCAAACCATCACCTACCATATCGGCCATGCCAGTGGTGCGTTCCTCCACCCGGTCGATGGGAGCGCGGTAAAGTTTTTTCAGCGTCGACTTTCTTTGGGTGAGCAGCTGATCGGGGAAATGACAGTAAAACAAAACCTTCTTCCTGTGGCGAGACAGTCGCAGCACAGGGATGCACGCCGAGACCTGGAGGTGAAGAAAATGAGATTGACAGAAATAAGAAAGTCTTTCCTGTGTTGCTTCTTTCATGGAAGAGCAACATGGAAATATTACAGCGAGTAAAACAACAACAACAACAAAAACACAAATAAAACAAGACTAAATAATACATTATGAATCCAATTGTACTAATGACATATGATTCAATTGTTGTCAAAGGGTGTGACACTAAAAGAGCAGTGTCGCAGCTACTGTTAACAATGTGAGCTCTTCTCTGAACCACAGCGGCACGCAGGAGGAGTCATGATTGACAACCAAACAGTGTCAGCAACGACGTCCTGGAAGACAAAACTCACTTGATCGCAGAAGACGACGTCGTACTCCACCCCGCTGAGAAAGATGAGATACAGAGCCACGTAGATCATCCGCAGGTAGGCACACAGCGCATGCAGGTAGCCAAACACACTGGTGGGGAGCCAGTCACCCACACACACCTGTTGGGGGAAGAGTGGATGCTACGTGGTGGTTTGTGTTTATTTAAACGTCTGTACCTATTTCAAGGCAATCTGTTGTCTAACTGTGACAACCTATATAGATTAACAAAAATATCAGATTTACCCTTTTTATGTCTTTTATTCTAAAATAAATAAATAAATATATAAATAAATAAATGAATGAATGGGGGGAAAAATCAAAAGAAGTACACTTAAAATCACCGACAGGCCATATACATAGTTAGAAAACATTGCCGCTACAAAAACCTTTTCCCCATTAAAATTTGACCTTATAAATACCAGAGTCTAGTGGCAAGATGGTGTTGACGTACCACAGGCAGATCGGGGTCCAGGGTCTCCGAGAAGCAGTGTGTCGGATCATAATGCGCCGTCCAGATCTGAACGCTGCAGCCCTTGGACTTCAAAGCAACGGCGGCATCGACCACCAGTCGCTCCGCTCCACCGATTCCAAGGTCCGGATGGAGGAACACCACTCGCACCATCCTGCGCACAGGACTGCTGGGTCAAATGTGATGTGAAGTTCACTTAACAGATGACAACAACAACCTTCCGGGAAAAATCACAACGACGATTCCATTTTTCTATGTAGTTTTGGGGGTGACATTAATGTTTGTTTTGAAATGTGTCTTCAAAGGTGACTCCACACGATGGAATCAGGGATGACAACTGATTGATTTGACTTTTGACACAATCCAAACTGGGAGGAAGACTTGCGTTTGTACGCTTCCTCGTTTATTTTCCTCTACGTAATGTCGGTTTTAAAGGTGCTAAGTAAACGAGTACCATCTAAATATTACCGGGAGAATAAATAAAACGCGATATTGGGAAGTGGGTTTTTCGAGCGTCAGCCAAATTGCAGTGATTCGAATGACATGCTTCTTAAAACGAGAAGCTAGCATGAACTAAATTACAGCATGCTAAAGATAAATAATGCTAGCTATGCTGGCAGTCGCCTCGTTGCAAAATAAAAAACATGAAGTCAAAACGTGACCATTTTGTAGTTGTGTTTACCTGAAAGTCAGGCAAGCTTGTCAAACTTGAATTCACTGATCATACTCATTGAAATACCTGTAGCAGCGGCATTAGCTGCTGTGAAACCCAGTCCCTCATGTGCCATCTTGGCTCAAATCAAACACAGCTGAAGGGGTACTTGGGCTCTGCGTCGGACCCACAATGGCGCCTGTTTCCCAATTCAACGGAAGCGCTTCCGTGAGACACGTCTCCCTCCATGCAGAGAGCAGACCGTTCGTTTGCCGTAACATTAAGCTCATCAATAGATATACATGATAGAAAAAGTAAAAGCCTAGTCTTTGAAATTTGTTTTTATTGCATGTTAAAAAAAAGAATAGCTCTTGAAAATTTCGTTTGCATGATTTTATGACTTCTGAAGTCCATCAATCGCTCAGGCTTCTTCTTGGCGTCCCCGCACCGGTCTTGCTCTGTGCAGTCGTGTCCTTTTTAGACAAGCGTCAGCTCAGTGAGCCCTCTTCCCAAGTTTTCATCAATCACACTGCGATCTCTGGCCGTTCATTTGACGTGGACATCAGCCGCAAGAGAAGCTCTGGGTTTTTGGCTCACGTTAGGGCAAGTTAAAGAAAATGGTAAGTTCACCCTGACACACATACACACGTTTCTTCTGGCATCGTTGTTTCCTATCTTTGTAACATAAGCCAGTTTATGATGTGTTAGCTATGGTGCTAACGTCTGCTCATCAGATGTGGACGTGGCTGTTCTTATTCTACGTAATTAGACCCAAAATGCACATTATGAATTGTCTGGCACAGTTCTCATTCAATTATAGGCGTATTTAAACACATTTAGAGACATAGCTGCATTATAGAGGTGTTATTACCCCTAGCATGTGAAATGAATCAACTAAGAGGGCCACTAAGTTAGGCCCTAGTCTCCAGTTTCTGTCAATCTGTGTTGTTGAATTATCAAATCTTACGCATAGTGAGCCGTCTCATTTAATTTAGCTAAATGCTCAAGAATTGTGAAATTATTGTGTAGTAGTAGCATAACAGCCATTCTATGAGGAGATATTGGGGGGTGGACTTTATGTAAAGCTATGTACACTTTCATTTTTTTTCTTTCAGCGTATACCAGCAGCTATTTCGCCCAATGTCGGGGCATCTGGCCGGTCCCCCAGCAAGACGGTGGCTCCCCGGGCAGCAGGCTCCACAGTCAGACAGAGGTACACTCAGTCCATGCAGTCAATACACGCGTGCGTGCACTCACCCCAAGTGGCAACAGAATTGAAAAAAGATGCTTTGACACTGGATCGCTGAGCAGCATCGTTGATTGTTTTAACTGGGAGAAATGATGTGGTTCACCCAACTCTTGAACTGCACATTCTTAAGAGCCTCGTGGGAATATCTGCTGTCAAGAGACGGTTGTTAAAATACCACTAAGCTCAATATTTTATAAAGTTCAAATTATGAAGAATCCAAGCCAAAAATACTTAGTGTTGGGGGAACTTGCGGTTGAACCCAAGTTCCTTTCAGGCACATATTTGTGTGTCTGGCATTGACTTGCCCTGCTTGAAAAAATAAATAAAAAATAAAAAGCCACAGAAAGAGTTATGTGGTTGATCTGGCACACATCATTATTATTGTTTCCATTACTCCCCGTGTTGTCCTGTAAGCGGAGATTGATGCTTCTCCGATAGTTGCCTCATATTCTTTTTCTGTGTGACCTCAGTAGATTGGACCAGCAGATGGATGTTGTGCTGTGGGCCTAATCAGTGTGTAATCAGAGGGCTCACTGTTAGTTCCCCGATGATTACCCTTTTCTCTCACCCTATTTATTATCTCAATAACCCCAGTTTAATCTAACAACGTGAGTAAACCAGTCACGCAGCGCCCCTCTTACATCAACAGCTGCAATAACAGCTGAATATCCCGTCGGTGTTAATTGGTCACAAGTTGCCGTCACATAAATAAAAGTGAGGAGATTGCGTTCATTTGACATCATTAGGGTTGATGTTTCATGTAGTGGCAACCGCAGTTTGTGTGTGCTTGTAGTGGGTGCTTGTAGGCTTTGTTTCTTTGTCTCTTCTTTGTGTTTAAAGGGGAAACCAAAAGATATGAAAAAACGCACGCAACACTCAAGTGTTCATCTCGAGAAATATTTCATAATGATCCTACAGACAAGGCGTCTGGGATCAAACACTTTTCGATCAAGTCTTCCTCAGTGTGTATGCTCGTCCAGGAAATGACATCATGATAAAGTCTGTCTCCTTTAGACACAGGTGCACTCATTTAACTTGTCGTCATCAATCAATCAATCAAAATAATATTTTTAAAGAAAAAGAAACCAAGCAGAATAAAGGTATTCAAGAAAACAACATAAGATGCAGGTGCGAAAGGTATTTTTCAGCCCATCACTACTGGGGCACAGTAGAAGCAGGTCAAGAGCCCATAGAGAAATAATCTGCGCAAGAAAACAACTTGATATTCACTAGCAGTCAAAAGTTGAAAAACTTCTGATTGAATGGTTTTTCTTTCAATTTCATGACTATTTACATTGCAGATTGGCACTCAAGACATCAAAACTAGAAATGAACACATGGAATATTTATCAAACAAAAAAGTGTGAAATAACTCAAAACAAGTTTTATAGTTTAGATGATCTACAATAGCCGGCCTTCATGTAAAATATATATAACATAAAATATTACGGTATTCAATAAAGTATTCTATTCTATTCTATTCAGCATTTTTTTTCTTTTGCTACATTAATCCACATATCTTAGTCTTTTGATATCTTAAGTATGGATCTACAGTGTAGAAAGTGGTAAAGATAAAGCAGAAACAGGTGTGTCCATACTTTTGACTGGTAGTGTACGTTCACCATTCATACCTGCTTGGTTTGAAGTGGACGAACACACACACACACACACACACACACACACACACACACAGTCACACTGAGGAAGACTTGATCAAAACATGTGTGTGATCCCAGATGGCAGTCAGTGAGGTCATCATTATTAAAGATTCTTTGAGACGAACACTTGGGCCGTTCTTCATTATTTTGTCGGATCGACTGATCTGGGCCTCTCACCTCTTTAATATTTTAATTTGAGAGTGTGTGTTTCTGTCTATCCACCCTACAGGAAAGCCACCAGCAGCGGCACACGCAGCGGTGGCAGGACCACGGGGTCGGCAGGCACCGGCGGCATGTGGCGCTTCTACACGGAGGACTCGCCCGGCCTCAAAGTGTAAGCGCAGCCTTAACGCACACGCACCGCACAGCGAATCATTTAGCCTTTGACATCTTTTTTTTTTTCTCCCAGCAACTTTTATCCAGCCGCTCAGTAATGGCCAGGATGTCCGACACGTCCGCCGTCATTAGAGTTGTTTACGGAGGAGGGGGGGAGGGGCTTTAATGGGAGGAAATTAGACAGACGTGCCTCAGGAGCCAAACAGATCGTCTGGCTCAGACACGCCGTATTCAAGTGCATCACAAAGTTTCAACTTTCCACACTTGCATTCTGCTGCCAACACCCACCCTTTGCCCCCAAACCACCCCCCCCCAACCCCCGAATATTTGCGACGCCGCTGCGGCTGATCGATGCTACTGTGGCGGTTATCGAGTGCGTGTCCTCGGCAGTCAGAATAGGGCAGACTCGCCATACAGTGTTGTGTATCGAGTGCGTGTTTGTTCTGCGTTGGGCGGCCGCCTCAAAGCTTCATTAAAGGATCCACTCTGAAAGGTCAACTCAATTACAGCCTCCTGACAGGAGGAGGAGAGGGAGGGGACCGCTGAAGAGACGGTTGGCATGGCAATGCTGCTACTTAGCGATGCGCCCACTCCACCCCTCCACACCCCCAACCACCCCGCCCCCTCACTCAGTGCCCCCTTCAATGATGAGAGCCCCTCCTTGTTTGCAAAGCTCATCAATAAAAGAGCCTCTCCGCTAACACTCTGTTTGGAGTTACAGCAAATGATGCCTTTTTTGTTTGTTTGTGTGGCTGATCAATTTGTGCAATTTTTTTTGTCTCTGTCTCTCTGTGTGTGTGTATGTATGTGTATGTGTGTGTGTGTGTGGTGTAGCGGCCCCGTACCAGTGCTGGTGATGAGTCTGCTCTTCATCGCTTCAGTCTTCATGCTGCACATCTGGGGGAAGTACACCCGCTCCTAAGAGCTGCCTCGTGACCTCTGACCTTGCGCCTCGGCTTCTTAAACCATCGGACCTGGACCAAACAACAGAACAGAACAGCAACCTTAATGTCTACGTCCCCCTCTTCACAGTCACTACAACATACACACATACACACATGCATACACACACACACACACACACACACACACAGACACAGGGACTGGATTTTTTGAGATCTTTATCTGTCCTGGCAAAAGTCCCCATCTGAGTGTACCAGAGGAAGCCATTCTAGGATGTGTGTGTCGTGATGTCAGGTGTGTGTGTGAGTGTGTGAGTGGAGATGCGTGTGTGCCCCCCCCCCCCCCCCCCCTCTCCGAGCAGCCGCAGCACGTTGCTGCGACTGCCACATTAAGGTTTAGCGCTCATGGACGTTGTTTTCAGGCCTCATCAAACTTCTTGTAGCCTGAAATGCTATTCAGTTTTTTTGTTAACAGCCTTTATACAATTGTGAGTATGATATTGTACAATAAAAGATAAAAAAAAGAAAGACTGCATTTAATACATTTGTTTGTTGTCATATTAGTGTGGAGAAAAAGTGCATTGAACATTGCGTCATGAGAAGAACCATTAAGTGCAAAAGTAAGTTGATGTCCTTATTTTTAACAGGTTCCAGGTCCTGGTGGGTTTTTTTCCCCGTCATCTTTCATATGACAGGATTGTACAATGAGTTCATGCTTATTGCCTCCAGAGAAGCCCAGACTTGTCCATAATTGAGGAAGCGGCTTTGAATTGAACTCCGGCTACATGAAAGTTTCAGCTTCTCAGCTGAATGCAGGTTGTGTGGTATCCGACTTCAACGTGAACTGCCTCAGGGTTTGTGATACCCACCCACGCTGAAGATTCTTAATTTTCTGCCGCTCTCAATAATTAAACAAAATTAGTTTTGGAGCAACAGCAACCTATATCTCCATAGTGCCAGAGCAGAACCAGAGGGCAGGACAAGAAGCCTGATAAGATGAATTGCGTGACTTCCATATTTCACACTGGCCGCTAACAAGTGCTGAATAACAGTCATCCTGTAACTCAGGTAACTTTGTTCCTGTTAAAATTGAATACTATCTAATATTTTGATCAAAAACTCAAAACTTTTTTGAATTCAGAGATGTTTAAGAAATTGATAACTACAAGAAAGTACAAGCCATCGATTGATTGTTTGCAATTTGTATCACAGGAAATATGCAATAAAAAAAATGTAAAAGTACTCTTAAAAGTACTCCACATAAAATTTCACAAAGCATCAATTTAAAACACACAGAGGGTGCTTATGTTCAGCTAAACTGCTTTGCATTTAAACAATACAGACGATGAAAACATTAATGGTTCCACAAATGTTGCAATTTAATTTTCTCCTGAGGGGGGCGCTGGAGACTTTTCTGAATGAAACTTTTTCAGGCCAAGCGAAGGTAGAAGTCAGTGCTCACTAACTGAAGTGGATGAACCTATATATATATATATATATATATATATACACACATATATATATATATACATATATATACATATATATACATATATATACATATATATATACATATATATATGTATATATATATATATAATATATATACATATATATATATATATATATATATACATATATATATTTTTTAAACTGAACAAGTCATTAAATTGTTGTGGAGTCAGACACTATCTGACAATCAATTTACTCTCAAGCAGACAGTGTGACTCCTCTTTGGTCCGCAGCTCAGTGGAATAGAAATTAATGCAATTAAATTGCTCTAGAGTGTGATATGATGTTGAGTTTAGTGGCAGTTGCTCAGTGGCTCCATTTTTTATTTGTAGAGAAGCTTTGGGCCTAAACTACATCAATAAGTTGCCTACAGTATGTTAATATAAAATGTCTTGTCTGTGTGTGTGTGTGTGTGTGTGCGCGCGCGTGCGTGTGCACGTGCGCGCGAGTTCCCTCGTACCTTGTGCTAAACGTAGTGTTCTTGTTCATCCTGTTCATTAATTCATTGTGTTGCTATGGCTCTGCTTTCCCACCGGCTTCCCCTGTTCGTGGCAAACTGAGGCACTGATGCCACATCACTCTCTGCCTTCTGTCCCCTATCACACACACACACACACACACACACACACACACACACACACACACACACACACACACACACACACAGAGCTAGTCAGAGAGAGATACAAACTCCACAGCCCAATTCATGGTGGCACAACACGGCTGCAAACCAGAATAATTCAACATGATGATTAAATATGGAGGAGCTATGGTGAAGGCGGCCCTCTGTGTTGAGGAGCCAAGCGGGCCTCGGCAGCGTGTGGAGCCTGCGACCCCTCAGCGCTGCTGCAACCTGTAGTTTCAAACTGCTCCTGACATTGTCTGTGTGCTGCAAGTCAGCGTTTCATTCTGGCTTCGACGCGAGCTGCGACTCCACTCCTGGACAAATCACTTCATATCTTCACATCTTGACATTAAAATAGAAACACGTTTTTTTCATACGCTCCCTTTTGCCATGGCATGTGTACACTATTGTGGCTCATTTAAATAAACCAAATAAAGTAAATATTAATATCTGTAGTCACGTGGAAATTAAGTCTACACTTACTTCAAAAGACACGTCAAATTTTACTGCAAAAGAGCTAAATTTGAATCATTCCATTGATCCAGTCTGATTAAAAAGGCATATAAACCAAATTCCCATTCTGTTTTTTTTTTTTTTTTTTCTCAGTTTTACAGTTTACTGGTAATTTTATTTATAAGCAGTACTGGGTTTTTGTTTATTAAATTTGCCTGAGCTTTTTTCTTACAAAACATGAGGCATCTGAATATTTAATCATTTTAGTAAAAACTGTGCATTGGCATTAAAGTAATTATTATCATGATATTATCATCATTTCACTCATGAGTCGAAGCATCCACGTGCAATATGTTGCTGAGCGTCGTGTAAGGGGAAAAAAAAGGAATGAGAGATGGGTGGAGAAAACAAGCTTCCTCTTTGCGTCTTTTCACCAGAAACCCACTTCCTATGAAGAAATCACACTTTTTTTTTCTTTTTAAATCGATGGCCCGTCGCACTGAGAGCTGTGCAGGCACATCTGTGCACACTCTGGCAGGTTACTTACCTGCAAATAGGTCAAATATATTTTCCGTTACACATAACGTGCTGCCGCTGTGCGGTTTTAGAGCAGCGGAGAACCTTGTTCAAGTCAGGCTCCCTCTGTTGACGGCTGCTTCACACTCATTTATGTCCGCAGATGTTCCAGCCCACAGGTAAACACACATTATCAGGATGTGAGATGCGACGAGGGGCTCCCATTTCCAACGGCCATCGTCTTTTCAAACAGCGCACAATATTCCTCCCTCCAGACGAGGGGCTAGTGCCTAGTCCTGCTCACACATATGTCGAGTGTGCGTGCGTCTCTGTGTGTGTTTGTGTGTGTGTGTGTGTGTGTGTGTGTGTGTGTGTGTGTGTGTGTGTGTGTGTGTGTGCGTGTGTGTGTTTTTGAACAGATCACATGGTTGGCAAAGCATGGAATGAATGCACACAGGCGAGTTGAATCGATCCACGCACAATCCTGAGGGATGTCCTAAAAAAAATGAGGTTTGGTTAGAGGAATATCAGGACAAGCGTGACGTGATCTGCAATGCTGAATGGAGCCGTGCACGGTGGGCCTGTCAAAGAGGAAGCTGCATTTACCGACATGGGTTCAACAATGTGAGATTAGGTGGAAAGTAACCTGGACTGGTGAAACAGGTCACTCTGCATTAGAAAAAAAAAAATTGTGTTTCTTTAGAAAGGTCAAAGGTCAACCTCAGAGACAGACACTTTTGTTGATGGTATCATAGATTAGGATTTAGTGTTGCAGTGCTGGAGATTGGTCTTGGACCGACTCGAGATTTTTGGTCCCGAGTCTTGACGAGTCAAGACTCAGCCGACACTACAATGACAGATAATTACTGAGTAGAATTCAGCTGCTGCCGTTTTACACCCTGCCCCATTATTCCTTGTCCATTTCCTTTTTAATTTTATGAAGCAAAGTTGTTTTTTTGAAAATGGTTCAAAATAGTTGGCAAAGCAGCAAAATGTTTAAAAGCTTATCAAAAGATGACTGGCTGAAAAGAGATGTTGCTGTTCAATTTACAAGCAAACTTGAATTTAAAAAAGATACTGGGAATTTTTCCGGTGTTGTTGTTATTTAAAAAAAAAAAACCAACTAAAATTGACCTTTGACCTTTCATATATTGTAGTATCATATGATATTTTAATGAATTCAAATTACAATGAATAACGATGCAAACTACTGCTCCCAGGGAGGCAGACGACACAAATGTAATTGTTCCCTCTGGCAGTCAGTGGCATAGCAGCCAGTTGGTGCAACACTCTGTTAATGGTCAGCGATCAGTACAGCTTGTCCAGAGAGAGGTGAGAACTTGTTCACTGTAAAATAATCTGACTCCGTATTCAGATATTCAGACCACATGGTCACTGTCACATAACAGTTTGTGGTGCAGTCAGGTCAGCGACCGAGTGCCAGCCAAATCCCCTCGGATCTTTCTGGACTTGGGCACCACTTCAGAGGGAAAGAGGAGAAGCAAAGTCATGGCCAGGACTGATGCTGCATCCACCAGTGCCCACTCAGTCACTTTTACTCTGTCACTAATCCTCTGGGACTGAGTCTCACCTCGTGAGGTGTGCATTAAAGGCGGATGGTGCCAGGTGCATTCGTTCTGCTTTCTATATTGCGTACTATTAAAAGAAGACCAAGTCATCACAATATTATAAATATCGACTTAGCTGCCTCTTTGTATAATAATGACAACTGATGTCAAGTGAGGACACGTTGAGCAAAATTGCTTATATTTCATTTTTTGAATTTTAAATATGTGTGAGTTAAATGCAGAATAATTATAGCATAGACTTAGGATCTGTCAGAACCTCTGAGAGGCTCAAATAAATATTTCAAATCTTAAATCTTTACATAGTTCAAGGAAATCTTACCTGTTAATTTTAGATCTATGTCATAACATATTTTCATCCTGAAAATCAAAGGAGCAGTTCCAGACTAGATTTTTGGAAATTTTGAGATTTTGAAACCCCGGTGGAGTAGGTACCTGGTTGTACCTTGTACCAGGTACCACAACCTAGTGGAAAAGCTTAAAAACTAGAGTAGAGCCGAGTAGGTGCCAGTGGAAAAGTCCCATTAGAGAACACTGCTCGACAGAGTTTTGATTTATATGGGCACAATAATGTTTACCTGTCAAATCACTCTTTCACTAATACTACTGGCAATATAGCAGTAATAATTTACATGGAGCGACGATTTATTAGGTCAAAATGATTAGCCTCTTAGCAGCGTCCAGTACTTGCATCATTCATAAAGCACTAGCAGCCACGCAGCCATAAATGTGAGGGCCATCCTTGATCAAGCAGCAATAAACTCCACTAATGAACTCAAGTGAACTGGCACTTGTGAAAAGGCACTTGAGTGCCACATAGACAGGCACTTGGCACACACTCACGGTGACAAGTAATGCCGCCGTGCCAAAAAGTGAAGAGCCAAGTCCGGACCTCCGGATGAAAGAACATCGTGGCTGCTTTTCTTCAAGGACACAACAGCTGTATGCTGGTTCAATCCCAAAGACATGGAGACACACCTCATATCTGACGTACTTGGGCAAAATTGTGAAATTGAAGATCTGAGATAGTGAACAAAAAAATGATTTCTTTGCTAAATCATTGCCCTTAAAGAAGACTACAATAGTTCTCATCTTGTTGGGTTGTGAGAAAATTACACACAGAGGAAGACAAAGGTTATTCTTGAGGGGTTTAATTCATACCCCATGAACATTTTAAAGGCTGGAACGGGTTGTAAAGTCGTGTTCTTTGGTCTGATGATGATATATTGGACAAAAGTGACACCAGAGAGGAGAGTTCTTCAACCAAGTTCCCAGGCACAAGCGTGGGAGGGACAGAGTTCAGATCTATGTGCTGTTTTGCTCTTTAGACACAATAAGCCAAGTACTGGTCATAGGGAACCATGTAATGGTCATACTGTCACAAAGTGGGAAAATTACGGTCACCTCAAGTTCTGTAAATCTGCCTACAGAGTGAGGTCAGGTCACAAAGGGGTCTTCCACAAGAACAACAGTCAGATGGTTGGTTCACAGCTTTTTGAAGTGCACCAAAATTAAATGTCCTGCAGTGACCTTCAAAACACCTTAAGTTAAGGTCAATCCAGCCAAACCATGTCATGAGCAGGGACCATTTGCAATGAAGCACTACACTCTGATCTTTCAATGAACTGACCCAGTTTGGAGATAAACATCGAGGTTTCTTCCACCGATGACTCAGAAAGGTTACGCTAACAATTTTGGCTGTGCCATTTTTGTTTTTTCCTCCCTGTATCAACTAACCACATGAACATAAAATTGGGCAAAATACAATTGTCGGAAGGTGAAACTGCGCTTTTGTCCATTGGTGGATGGCAGATTAATGAGGCACGAACACTGGAAGAGCCACAGCCACTGCGAGTTATCATGAAGGTGGCCAGACTGTAATAAGATGAAAGGGATAAGAAAAAAATAGACGCAGAGACAATATGTTATCTAGCGTGTGGCTTAAACAAAGTACTTTCCAACAAGTTAGGCATTTTCAACAATTCAAGTGTGTTCCTAATGCCAGCAAAGTCATTGCAATCAAAGCCTATACAAAGTGGCTGGATGGTGACATTTCAGATCCTAAATCCTGATGAAGAATAAAAACAGCACAAGGTAGCCTCACACTGTTACCAACTGGCATGCACGGTAGATGACATGGCATTTGCAATGGAGAGGGTTGTGTTTTCTCATCCTTGTCTGTCAGCTGCTTCCTGACGGACATGTGAAATACACTACCAGTCAAAAGTTTGGACGCGCCCTTCTGATTTAATGGTTTCTCTTTAATTTTCAAGACTATTCACATTGTAGATTTTCACTCAAGGCATCAAAACTATGAATGAACACATATGAAATATGTATTAAACAAAAAAGTGTGAAATAACTAACAACTTTTATATTATTAGATGATCTAGAATAGCCAACCTTCATATAAAATATATATAACAACATATTTAGGTATTCTTTCTTTTGCCATATTAATCCACATTTCTTGGTCTTATATTTGATGTTTCAGTGTGCATCTACAGTGTAGAAAGCAGCAAAGATAAAGAAGAAACAGGTGTGTCCAAACTTTTGACTGGTAGTGTATATCCCACAGACATGTTCAGGACATGTTCTATTTGAACAGGTTTAAGTTTATTATCTCATTTCACAAACAAATCCACCCAAAAGTTCTACAGTTGTGCATCCCTCACATTCAATATACAGTCAACAATGCATCCATTAAGTCGCCCGGTCTTGAATGGGTTTACTTGTCACCACTTGTGTTTGTGCTGGTGGCCCAGAGATTTGCACAATATCCTCCTGAAAAAGTTGCGCCCCTTCCTTTTTTGTCCTGTGTTGTTCTAGTCTGGTTTGAGCGCAACACATTTTCCAACCGCGTTGCTACGTTTCGTCCATATCGGGTCTGTTTAAGTCTCCAGGATATGTGCAGCAATACGCACAGAGGAGACACAGAGAGAACAATCTCAATTGGACTGAGAGAACAATTCTGTTCTGTTTGTATCTGGTTAAAAAAAAAAAAAAAAAAAGAGCCTTGACTTAAAAAAAAACAGAGATAGAGAGAAAATAAATAAATTTTGGAGTTCAATAAACATAACAAAGGATTTAAAGAGATAAAGGATTTGAGCTGCGGAAACACATATTGCTTGAGGGAGATGTACAGTACATCTAGGACAGACACAAGTGCAGACAGGACCAGGCAGGAAAAATTAAGATTTGCATGGTGCTGAGAAAAATAGAAGAATGTGGAGGCCTAAGAAAGATGACAAGGATAATACCTGTGGATTGAACGTGAACAGTGAGTTTACAAAATGTAAACAACGTAAACTGCAGGCGATCAAATTGTTTCATAATGCTTTGTAAAATAGCCTGCAGTGTGTCAGCGTGTGTGCAGGAATACTGTGAGAGGATCGCGGTATGAAACCCCCGGCTAGTTGGCCTTCCAACGCCTCAATCCAGATCAAGGTCGGGTCAGCCCTGGTGATGCCCCAGTGTGACTGCAAACAGGGCCAGATGAGTTGTGATGTCATAAGCATGTGTCTCCCAACCCTGGACAGACGGCCCCGACCCTTGGTCCCTGTCCTGCTGCCCACCCCACTGCCCGCATGCAGCAGAGCAGACTGGGGTGGAGGTTACGGGCTCAGGTGTCAACCTTGTGCTTTCGAACGTGTGGTGGTGTGTTTGCAAGCGTGTTGTTTATGCGCGGTGTATTTTTAGGCGACTGTATTTTCCACTCCTTGTGCAGCACACCAGCGCCGCAGCCAAAGCTGCTGGTGTTGGGCTGAGGAGGAAGGAGCTCCTGCTGGGAATCTGGGGATCACCTGGCTCTAGTCTGCATTCTTCTTTCTATCTATCTATCTATCTATCTATCTATCTATCTATCTATCTATCTATCTATCTATCTATCTAGTGTAGGTTTTTATGTTATATATTTGAACCCTGACCTTAATGTTTTGTTGCTAAAAAGTTATAAAAAAAAAAAAAAAAAGTGATGATGGTTCATGACAGTGATAATACATTGTGAAAGTTGAAGTGTGCTGTGGATTTTTTCATCTCACTACTAACTAACTAACTATAACTAAAAATGAACTAAACTAACTATCACCATAACTATAACTGGTGCATATACTTCAACAATACACATCACCATTGAACTTCAATATTTAATGGTGGATTTATGGAACAGAGCAGTTAAAAAAAAACTTGTGAGCGGCTCATGGGGAACAGAATGCTGAATCGATAAACAGGCGTACACATGGGCAATTACAAGTTAAGCGAAGGTCAAATTAGAAATTTAGAGAAACATTTTTCCAAATCAGTTTGTGAGGGTATGAACAGCCTGTAAATATGTCAGTATCACTGAGGAAATGTTGATATTTTATCTAAAAGTTTATCCCTCATTTTGTGTGAGTAGGGTAATATACTGCATATGATGCGGGTCATTGAAGAGTTTCTATGTGATGCAACCATCAGACTCTCATTAAGCTTAATGAGGAAAGGTGCCGAGCCTTTTTCTCACACTGGTGATTTTCCAGCTTCGTTTGCATGCACGGTATGTAGTAAGTCACTGATTTGCATATAACATGCTTCCTAAACATTAGAGGCACCTTCATTCCAAACATTGGGACATGTCTATTGGGGCAGGTTTTCGCATGAGCACTGCGTTTTGTGCAGCAGGTGAAGGTGTGTTGTGCAATAGCCAGCGCTCGAGGAAGGGATTTAACAAAGAAAGTACATGAAGTCGTGATCCTTGAACCTTATGACATTCACATACCAGTATCTCATGGGGACACCACAAAATGCTCATGGATGCAAAGATGTTTTTCCCCCGTCGCATAAGAAAGGCACATTCACTTGAAAGTGGATACAGGAGAAAACAGAGACTGTAAATAGAGTTTAGATATTTTGATGGGAAATAGTTAAAAGATGATAATGCCCTGTTACACCAAATACTCGTAAAAAAAAAAAAAAAAAAAAAAATTGTTGATAATGACAAGTTTTTATAGTGGGCTCTGACCAAGGAGGAAGTCAGCACGGCATGTGAGTTAATCTCTGACACACACCTGTCTGTGTGCGAGCCAAAGCAGGGGAAATCCCTCACAGAGTTGGCCTCTAAATCATCGTAGGATTACGGTGTGGGGCCTTACTTAAATGCGTTCAGAATACGTTTGCCTGTGGATGACGGAACGCACATCAACGCATCAAAAGCCCCAGGGCGATGGTGTGGATAATGGCTTAATGACAAGTCAGTCTTGGGTTTGCTGGAGGGCGCGGCGCTTGTGTTGGGGGGATTAAACTCGTTGAACTCTTGCTGTCATTGCATTTTTCTGAGTATTTCCTTATCTTTCTTTGACATCACTAATGGGGCCCTGTTATATATTTGTAGTCCCTACATCAAATTTTAGCCGTATAATAATAAAATCAAAGCAATAGCATAGAACATCACGTTCCCTCCTCCACAAATGGAGGGAAAATAAAGATTCTAAAGTTTACAATTGAATTCCAAGTTTGTTAAAAATCCACCATGTCTCTCTCCTTTCTTTCACCCCACCTGCTCTGGACTCCTGCTCCCTGTTGTTCAGCTGCTTCTCGCATGAATAACTTCATGAGAGGGACAAGAGTTAAAACAAACCCGAGGATTCGTTCAGCTGGGGGAGAAAAATGCAGACTTGCAGATTATTTCTCACAGACATTTGCCACGGTGAATGGCTGATGAATGGGGACGGACGGTAAACACCGGTAAACATGACTCTGTGTGTCTGACTGTGAGGATGTGTGTGTGTGTGTATGTGTGTGTGTGTTACCACGGAGCAGTGGGCTTTAACTGCTGCTGTATGTATTATTAAGTGGCAGAGAAACATGGGGAAACAAAAGCTCTGGTCTTGTTCAGTTTGGGAAATGGTTATTCATTCATGAGGTTGTTTCATATTGATGCGTCTGCTGTGAGTCAGTGATTTGTAGCCAAACAAGAAACAACACCGATCCACCTTCCAAACACTTTGATTTTAACTTTCCTCAGTCAAACAGGTAGGATTCGATCAAATAGTTGGTGATCTGCAATATTTCATTAAGAATGCCTAGTTATGCTTGGCTCTGGGCGATCCACACCTGCTATTATCATATAATAATAATAATAACAGATATAATCATATCTAATATGTTTACCACCCACACACTTTTTCTTGCTCATCAGATAGAGTTATGAACAGGAGATGTAAGAATCCCCCCTGCAGGGATGACAGGATGACTCTGACACCCAACAAGTGAAAACACAGTCTGAACCTATATTTCATGAGATATTATCCCGTGATGGATCTGCTCCATTCGGAGGAATAAATCACGCATTTCTGTCGAGCATGTCGAGACAATGTCCGTATTACCGTAATCTGGAGGTCAACTTTAACTTTGAACAATTGAAGGACAAGGCAAACAGTCACAATCAACAGCGACGACTAAAAAAAATCTCCAGGCCAACGCCAGTTCAGACGTCTTTAGCTGCATTTCCATTACAGTTTTTTCACAAAATAAAAGCAATATTTCCAAAATTTAAAGATTCCAGGGATAGTGGAAATGCAGCTTCTGTCGCCCTCTGATGCGATCTCTGCTCCGCCAGTCACTCCGGCAGCACATACCAGCGTTTCATAACAACTCATTCATATTTCTGAATCCAGTCCATGAGAACTACAACGGAGAGGGAGGGCCCTGGGAACTACTTCCACAGAGAAACACGCAGACGTGTCTCGGGGCGTCCGTCCGCTTGGCCCTGACGTATCTACAGGAGTGCGAGCGCGCCGGTCTGGGCTGCCTGTTGCGTTGGAGGCCTAGCCGCTGATGTCAGCACACAGGCTGCTGCTGCGGTCAGAAGAACGTCGGGCTCTGAGGGTTTTGGGATTGCTGGAGGTTGAGCGGCAGCAGCTGGAACGGCTTCTCCCGGGGGAGAGCTGGGAAAGCGGCCACAAAATCCCAAAAAACCTCCCCCCCGGAGAAAACTGGAGAGGGGATGGAGATGTGGGACGACCCCCCAATCAACCTCGCCCGCCCCCACTCCCCCAGTCACTCCCCCTCCTCACCCTTCCCCCCCTCCCCGGTCATCTGCAGCATGTAATTACGCATCTTGACCTTCTTTCCTCGATGTTTTTACGCAATCGCTGAAAACCGTCCCGTGTCACGGCGAGCGTGGGGGTGCTTGCCGTGACGCTCTCGCACCACTCAAGCGGTCAAGCAAGTGCCCCCTCCCATCTTTACCACCCCACCCCCACCCTCTGATACACTAACACATGGAAAACTACCATAGAGCTGCCTTAAGGTCCTCGTGGCCAGCTGGGTGGGTGTTCTTTCAAACAGCGGCTCAAATAAAGGCTGAGTAAGGACACTGTCGCCCCTGTCAGTGAGTGTGTGTGTGTGTGTGTGTGTGTGTGTGTGTGTGTGTGTGTGTGTGTGTGTTTGTGTGTGCGCGCGCACGCGCACGCATCTGCTTGTGTTTGGTGACAGTTTGGAGATGATGGCAAAGCAAAGCGGTGTACGCACACTCGTCACGACTCCGTCTTGACACGTGTGCGGATAAACATGGATGGACTGGACTGACGTTAACACCCTGTTGAGTAAACACGCTCCTAAACTAGCAGCGGCGCTGGCAGCCCCGGCCCGCCAGCCCGCCAGCCGGCGTCGCTCCGATGCCTACGGGCCTCTTGACCGCGTCTGCTGGAGTGGCGACAGGCCCAACAAACAGCGCCAGTTCAGGGTTCAGAGCGGCCCTGGGCTCCAGCACGGCTCTGCAAACACGCAGCGGCCACTTAGGACGACGGCACCTACCTGTATTATGGTTTGAAAGCCATCGATTGTCAACACCTCGCAGTGTCATGGCACAGTGGCTGGGAAAACAGAGTCACGGGTCACACCGATAACTCCTACTGACTTCGTCACATTTTACACCAACTCATAGTTCGATTTTTAAACCTTCAAATTATTATGATTAACAATTTTTGTACTTATGTGGCTTTGAGCGGTGTCTTTCAATTATTATTATTATTGAGACATCTACACAACTATTACGACTTTGCCTTAAGCAGAAGCTGTTTTTTTTTTATTGTAAGAAGAATAAAGTACTACTCATATCACATACATCACAGACAGACAGACAGACAGACAGATAGATAGATAGATAGATAGATAGATAGATAGATAGATAGATAGATAGATAGATCTGGGTCCGTAACAAGTATGAGCCAAGTATGACTGTTGATATGACCCACAATGCTGTTCTGCATTTCTTCATACCTCACACTGATCCCGTAGGGGAGCAGTTCTTCCAAAAAAACAAATTAACAAAATGTGAAACTATCAAAGGGAACTATATTTGAACAAACTACTCAACTCAATAAAGCGTAATAGGGACACAGAAATCAATCACCAGTGTCTAATTGTTCAATAATTTGGTCCATTTAGGGCTGATTTGTCCGCTTCACCATCAATCCCCCCAGTTTTTGGCATTCTGCTCGCCGCTGATGAGTCTCGCTCGCACTGAAGCAACGTCAGTGGCGCAGCGAGCGTTAATCGATTTATCGCAGACTGTAAAACCAACAGGCATGATGAAGCGGTGGCTTTTAGGGGCCCAATTGTTCCAGCTGGTTATTCAGCCTCAAGCCTGACATCACTGAATGGGATCCTTTCTGCGCTTCGCAAACCAAACATTCATCACACATTAGCGCTATCAACCTCGTTTGGGAGAGTTAATTTTAATTTCAAGGCTAAGAGTCCGATCTCAGTCCAAAAAAATGTGGTTTTTGCACCAGTCAAGGGAGTGGAGTCTACCAGGTTTCGCGCATGAACTTTCTGGACCCAACATTTATGACACCACAGCGACAGTGTTCTCAGTGTGGAGCATGTAAATCATTGCATCATTGCAGATTTTTCTTTTAAAGCACAAACTAAGTGGAATCAACACATTTGTAGCTAAGTGGGAATGAAATGTATCAGCTGAAAGACACACAAAAGGGTCTTGATGCTCTAGTGGTGCCTCGCTAATCAGAAGATCTTTTCCTGTGGGCTTCATCCTGAAGCAATGGGTTTTATTTAATTTTCACAGTTTGCAAATCAATTAAAAATGGCAGTAAATCCACAAACAGAGGACTTTCAGTTTAAGGAGGATAGTTTGAAAACTGTGGCATGACAGGATTTATTTGGTTGTCTGAAAGGAATTTCGGAGCACCCCCCAACACACGTCACCCTCCACCCTCCACGCCCCTCAGGCTGTAGACCAAGCGCACTGCGTTGCGATGAGCTGGTCAGGACAAAGATGCAACATGTCTCACCAAAAATTCCAGAGAATTCATTCCAGGCTTTTTGGCCTCCTTTTTTGTAAACAAATGTCATCAAATGCGTAATTCGGTTTATTACTTAACAGAGCGTGTGTGCGTGTCCAGAGGGGGCAGTGGTGATACAGTGAATGGATCCCTTTCTTCTGCATCCGACGCTCGACTTGTGCACTTTGCGTGTGCGACTCCTCACTTGCTGGAGGGAGGGAAAAAGCAACAACGACAAAAAAAAAGGAGAAAAAAAACTGATGTGGACCGGAACGTGTGGAACCCTGACCCAAATTTAAGCCTCCTCTTCCCATCGCAACATTCAACCTAAATTGAGCCAAACCATGGAGAGGAAAAAACTGCTTCTGACTCTGACGAAAAGACAGATGAGGAGAAAGGAAGAGGGGAAAAAGCAGGCTGAAAGCTCTTGTAAGGGGCAGGGGGAGGAGGGCGAGGAGGAGGAGGGGAATGTCCTTAATGTGCGAGTGTGAAGGGTGGAGGGCAGCTGGGTGGGTGGAGGAGGGGCGGGGGGTGGAGGCGTGCACAGGAAAGTGCTGGGGGATAAGGCGTGTTCCCTTTGGCAGCGCGGCACAGTGTAAATCCACTGGTGCCATCTGATGCCTGGATTTGTGACGGTGCAACAGTGTGCGGCCGGCGCTGAGAAAAGATCCGGTGGCTATAATTAGGCCGTGTGTTAAAGAGGCATGTTGTAAATATAGTGACTCGGTGTAGTGTCACTTTACAGCCTTCACGCCCTCGCCCTCCTTTTTTCCCTCCACCCGCCCCCTTACTCTCCGACTCCCAGTTGGTGCCGGACTCCCCTTAACGGTTTCATTGTGCCAGAGTGCGTCACTGGGCTCTTGGAAAGAAAGAAGAAGAAAAAAAGGGATCTAAAAAGCTGGAGAGAGAGAGTGAGAGCGAGAGAGAGAGAGAGAGAGAGAGAGAGAGAGGGAGGGAGGGAGAGAGAGAGAGAGAGAAGTTGGAAGGAAGGAAGGAAGGAAGGAAGGAAGGATGGATGGATGGAGTTTTCCACTTTTCTGACTCCTCTGGTCTGCAGAATCAGTTTCAAGCCCTTCAGAAGATCGGAGGTGATTCCCTGTCCAACCCTCAATGACCTCCACTCCTCCTGCTCTTCCTCCTCTTCCTCCTTCTCCTGCAGGCCAGAGCTCATCCTAATCTGCTCACTCTTTAGCCCCTCCCTCTTGTATAGTTTACCCTTTCTCCCCACCTCCGCCCTTCATCCCAACTCAACTTTTTTCATACTTTCCTCTTCTTCACATCCTCTCCTCTTCTTCTCCATCTCGTGCTCCTCTGGTTGCCCTTTTAATTCCTTACTTTCCCCACCTTCCATTTCTTTTCTCTACAGGCCAGATTTTAATATATTTTCTCCTCATCTTCAAGGTGCTTTCACCTCTTCACACTGGTGACCTTGCAAAACAGCTGAGATGGCTGAGGTGACCTGTCCGATATCTCACTCATCCAATCTGAAAAGCTCCCAAGTCGACATTTCAGTTGAGATGAAACCAGGACCACTGCAAGTTAATGCCAACAGCATCAACGAGGAACCTTGAGTCATTGCCAAGTGTCCCAAGTGGCTTTGTGAGCTTTTCTTGTTGTTTTTCTTCTGCGGTTTTGGCTTTTGTATGTGTGTTGGAGAGAAAACATTCCATGCATTCAAGCCGTATTTATAGTTATTTTTAAATTACTTCCTTGATTTTAATCTAACCTCTTGTCAAAGCTGCAAGGAAACTTCTTATTTCTTGGGTGTGGTCTGGTGAGAGTGCGCCTACCGTTCTGTGTGTGTGTGTGTGTGTGTGTGTGCGTGTGTGTGTGTGTGTGTGTGTATGCGCGCGCGTGCACGCGCCTGCGCAAGAATTTCCGAAAGCCTTCCCCTTTTTGTGTCCCTCTCAACTTGAACAAGTAACTTCTTACAGGAGACGAGTCAAATCGACGCTGGCTCCCCTCTCGCTCTCATACGCACACACACACACAAACACAAGGGGACCGACACACACTTTGTGACGCAACAGCCACTGGTCATGTTCCCAAGGCCCTGTTCTCAGAGCCGTCTGACTGGAGGCCTTTGTCTGAGCTCACTTTAAAAATAAAACTGGAGCAGGGTTACCACGCACACACACCTACGCACACACACACACACACACTCTCTCCCGCTCACACACTCTTTGTGCATGAACTAAGCCTGACCTGGGGTGGAAAACGAGCCCACTGCCAACTCATGATGCTGTGTGTGTGCGTGTGCACAGCCTATGCACTCCCCTACTGTATTCTTGCGCGTATAATTCCACTCTGGCTCCTCCCAGCCCAATAATTACAAGCTTGTATAACACCCATGTGTATATGAGCGAGCCGATACACACCGACGTATGTGAATGCTCCTCGAACATGATCACAGCACCTGTCATTTTACAGCTGTGCACGGAAACACGAGCCCGACAAGTCACAGGACACGGATTAGAGTCGTCAAAGTCTCCATAACTCCTCATAAGTCGAGGAGACTCTGTGTTCCTGCACATATCCTGGCTGACCCTCCTCACGCTCTCCATACCTGCAGCAACGTGAAATATACACATCTGGAAAGGATTCCGGCCTATTATCCACTATCTACGCAAAAGAGTTCAAAACATTTTCTTTCGAATATCTTACGTTTCCGAGGCTTTGACCCCGAGCGAATAGAGCAGATTGAGAGGAGATCAAAAGCAGAGTGCAGGAGCCTTTCATCAATGGATAGAACCGCAGTCGGAGACACACGTACTCGCTTTGTGAGTAGCCCTCCCCTCTCTGTTACTCTCACCGACATAAACAACTTGTCTACAAATAAATCACCGCCGTTCTGAGGGCGAACGCTGCCAACGAGCGCAGGTGCTACGAGCAATAAGAGCTCGTAACACAAACTTAAATTAGCTTCCGACATAAAGCACACATCAGATATGATAGTGCATGAAGGGAGGAGTTCAACTAGAAGACGGACTTTAAAGATTGTAGACATTTTCAGATATTTTCTGATGTCTTCTTTTTCCCCCAGGAGCCTCACGCAAAGAACTTTCCAGAATACGCTCCACGTTCCCAGAAAACTGCATGTTTAGCCCTCTGTTTGCAGCCTGCCACAAACACTCTTGTCTGCACTTCCCGCTGAATCAGATGCTTCATTGTGCTCTCTTGTGACATCACAAAAGACGGATTTCAGTCCGGATTGACTGCAACCAGTGTATATGTAGTGCAGTAAACCAAAGGTGTAAAAGACGTTAAGTATTTGAAACAAAAAAATAGCAGGAATGTGATATATTATGGGGCCATCAATTTTAACCTGTCTGTTCGCTTTTCTGTCAATGTCGCAGGTTTATTAGTTAGTAACAACGGTTTATTAATGTATTATTAACCTCTAAACATTGTTGGTCTAAGTGGTAAGGTGTGTTTATATCTGAAACCATATGATATATAATATGAGAGCATTAAAGGGAAAACATCTGACCTTTCATTCGGTCAGGAGGTTTCTTTAAAAAAAACGTAAGCATATAAATAAAACATAATCTACATACAAAAATACACAAACCATCAGTCAAAACAACTTTTGTAAGCGTGTGCCAAGATATGTAGGTCGCCCCGAGACCACGGCGTGTGTTTCATTCAACAACCTCACTCTGCTGGTTGCACACATGATGTATGAGCGTGGCCCTTGGCAGGCCGCACAGCATCACAAGGCAAAGCCTCCTCTCATGAAACGCTGACACTCTCCTGGAAGTCCTGGAGCAGCCAGGACAACCAGAGGCGGGCGGGTCGGGGGGGACACCTGCTGAATCAGGTGCTCCTACGACACAGAGTGTGATGGAAACTGATCCGCCGCTATCAGCCGTGCAACTACCGCCAGCCTGTGCAAACACACTGCCGTCTATTAATACTGTAACCTGGCACACGCACACGCCGCTCTATAAATGCATACTCACGCGGTGGCCGTCACACACTGGCGATCTGGTTTCAGCAGCAGCGAACCTTCCCGGCAACACATTATACAAGAAGGGTGCCGCTGCCTTTTCACATCCAGCAGAATTCTACGCACTATATTCAATATGTTTATGAATGTCAGCACATACATTTAGGCCTAATTTTGACCAAGCTGCTGGGCCCTGGGCTTTCATGTGATAACTGAACACCATGGATGTACAAGAAGACAAAGCTGGTAACCAAGCAACATATTTTTGGAGCAAGATGCTACCTGTTTGCTGCTATACTTAAATGTTAGTCGATTGTTTGGTCTGCAATAAATTAAATCCAAGCTCATAAGATGAAATGAGTCTAACTTACCTCTGTCAATAAATTAACTCTGCTACCATAATTGTTTACTGGCAGCAGTCGAATGAAGTAGTGGAATTAAATCGTCTCATCAAACTTGAACCATGCGCTAAAACAATGTCTGCAGGAGTGCCTCTCCATCCTATTATCCTATACCCCACTCTCTCTGTCAGTCTCTGATTTTCCATTGTCCCTCTCTTTCGTTCACTCTCCCTCCTCGTCATTGTGTCTCTTTTTTTGTCCACGCCCACCTTAATTCAGGGTCTGCTCCAAGGTTCCTGCCAGTTATAAGGCTTTTTCCCCCCTCCCTCTCTCTGGCATTCTCAGCAAGTGCTAGTGGATGAGGACATGTGGCGGCTCTCGTGAGCGCAAACTAGAGCCTACTCTACGTGAAAAGTGTCACAAGATAACTTTTGTTGTGATACGGGGCTATATAAATAAATAAAACTAGACTTTAGCGACGCGCACACAGGCCGACACACAAACACTTGCTGGCTGTGGCTCTCAGTCGGCTCCCGTTCAGCCGGCACTTGAAAGGACACCCTGGAGAGGGGTCCTTTTCACGGTAATAGTGCCCGGCGGCACTTAGCGCGGACCCGGTGTTTCACTTCCACTGTGGCGAAGGCGACAAGGGTTCTCATTTCTATGGCGGCCCACTCCTCTCTCCCTCGGCGAGTGGGGGAAGAAGAGTCTGTCATGGACATAGCACTCCACCGGCTGCGCACTCACACGCACACTCCAGCGCAATTGCTCGCTTGTCGACGGCGGCGGAGTGCGAGATCCCAAATTTGCGTGAAAGAGTAAGAGGGAGTTGGCAATGAGTGTGAAATGTCTTTTGAGTTTGCACTCGAAGCTCAGCTGCCGGCAAACGCGTGACAAAAACCGCAGTGCACGCAGATGTAAAAAAAAAAAAAAAAAAAAGGCGTTGATGGGAGAGAGAAAACTAAAATTGTGCATCGATTCAGCTGTCGGCCCACTAGAACTGTGCGTTCAAAGAGTCTTTCAAAATAAAACAACTGGAGCTGCAAACCGTTTGAGTCTATATTCAGCAAAGATATGTATCACAATGAATCATATATACTGTTGTTACTGCAACTGCATGACGTGTACTCAAGTCACCCGGCTCTGATTGAATCGAGCCGGTCTTGCTTTTTTTGAAAACGCGTTTGCCTTGGGACCATTGTAATTGAGAATGAAATGTTTTTAACTGTCAACTCCTCAACTCGGCGGCAGCCTTGAACCGCGTTGTTATCTTTGTCACAGCGCACGGTGTGATTCCCGCCAGGTTCCCCAAACCTGTTTATTTACCTGCGCGCTAATCCTCGAGGCTTTTGAGACACTGTCACTCCCTTGTGAACGCTAATAACCCTGGTTCCTGTCTGTCTCTACGCATCGATAGCCTCACCCTCCTGTTCACCTGAGCTGACTTCTCCCATAAGTCCTGCATTACATTCTTCTGGACGAATTTCAACTCCCACCGTCAGAAGTTCTCACGAGAGAAAGAGGTTCCCCGGTCTTTATGCTCGCCCGATCGACTATATGGAACTTGGAACTTGTGCCTTCTTGTCTGTTTACCATCCTCATTGACTCCTTGAGGAGTCAATGAGTCAATGAGTCAATGATGAAAAATAAAACTAATTAATAATCCAAATACCTATTATTTATTTCAAATAGATAAGACCAGGGTGGCCACCTCTTCTTTTTAGTCTACTCTGCCATTGTATGCAGTGCTGGCTGGTTCTTGTAGCTCTCTCTCTGTACCTGGCTGATGCTGTGTGTTGGTGTTGTGGAGCTGAAAAGCAGCCCAACATTCCTTGTAGTTACTCATGAGATGTGATGTGGGACACTGGGCCCATCTCGCAGATCTTATATGGCTGGTTTTTGATATGAGACATGAGCAAAGAGCCATCAATAAACCATCACAACAGCCTCGGAGCTGCACAAATACGGTAAAAAATGTTGCACAGCCCCTCTTTAAAATGATTTATTTTAGAACTTGATGTGCTTCTCCAATCAGGACACAATTGCGTTTTTTAGAACTTGATGTCTTTCCCCAATCAGGACACAACCAGCAAAAACGGTAATGCTTCAGATGGGAATTGGGGCCTTTTATCCATCTAGCCCTGGGGTGGGAAAACTTTCTGACTGGTGGGCCACAATGGGTTCTAAAATGTGACAGCGGGGCCGGAGCAGCAGCAGATGGATGGAGAGTTTTGGTGAGCCACCTCATAGGAGGAAAAATATATCATGGGACATGCAGAAAACATGTGGTTTAATCTCAATTGAAAATGAACAAAGCAGTTACAACTGTCTTTGAAGCCCCACAGTATTTACGGTTCTTTATTGAAGTTACTCTTACAACACTTTAAAAATGGATGAAATACAGCTATTTTATTGCTTACTTACTATTATTATAATTTCTTCAAGTTCAGCGGGCCAGATTAGAAAGCTTAATGGGCCACATATGGCCCCCGGCCCGTAGTTTGCCCAATAGCTGAGCAGGGGTTTTGCGCTGTCACTGTTGTGTAAAAATTTCCATTCCATTTGCCCTTTTTGAATGCAAACCAAACTAATGGAAAAATGAAACACTGGCCAGCACACACCTGGTCTGAACTGTTGATGTCAGTTCCCTGTGTGACCACCGGGGGAGAAACTGGACTCCTTCGATTGGTGTGACACAGAAAGGTCTAGACAGAGTGGAGGGGTGGTGAATACTCGCCCCTCGTGACAGTAGCTGCAGCAGCAGCAGCAGCAGCAGCACGTGTTTGCGCTAAGTCAGATGCCGCCTTTCAGCAGCTTATTCATCTCTCACTCCTCTCCTCCTCTCCCATGTTTTTCTGAATGCGCTCAACATATTCTGGTGCTCCCGCGGTATTCCTGTCTGCTGTTTGCCAGCTCAGAATCCCCGGTCAGATAAATCACTGGCGGTGCAGGATTACCAGCGGCATTCCTGGCGGCTGTCGCGGGCCTAAACTTAGCTCGTCGAATGGAAATCTGGGTTTTTTGGACCAGCTTGTGTGTGAGCGTATTCCCCTGGCCGAGGACCGAGACGAGGATGAGCACAATACTAAGCCTTTAGGAATCAGGAAGACAGTTCAAGGGATGCCTGGCATTCCTTTCGGAAACCTCGCCGTCTGACATGGGTAGGGTGAAGTGGAGTCCAGCTTGTTTTTGCGTGCGTGTACGTGCGTGTACGTGCGCGCGCGCTTTCGAAGGCGAGACGGTGAAAGTGAGACGACAACTATTTCCAACGCTCTCCCTCTTCCTTTTGAGGCCAGAGCCGGCTGTATCTGCTCACGAGACTAAAATGATGGGACAGTTAATCGGAGAGGCCTATTATGGTCTGAAGACACAACACATCTGACTCCCACGCCGGCCAAGCGCACATACAAACACACTCGTAGACAGAGACGGTTGCAACATCGGCGGTGATAGGAATCAGGCGGCCCCTCTGTTATCAGGCCAGAATGTGATGATGCGGAGGATTCCTGGGATGCCGAAGTGGTCAGGTTTTATTCCTCGCTGTGGACGTCCGCAGCGGTTACCTAATGGCCGGCAATAAAACTGAATATATGATGCGCCATTACGCTCAGTGAAGTCATGCAGAGGAAAAAGGGAAACCCGTTCACAGATGAAAGGAATGCGGAGGAAAAGTATAGCGGGCGCCCAATCGGTTTTCGACTTCTTTGGCCCTCGGCTCGTCGGCTTCCGCTAATCCAGCGTGTCCTCACCGGAGGCAAACAAGAGATTATGATGAGAGGGGAAGCTACAAACAATGACCTCAGTTGCTTAAAACTTTTCTTTCCATCGTGCATTCACGGCCACGGCTGTGGTTTCCCGAAAACTTGCATCTTAAAGGGCTCTCATGAATGAGAGCCGATGAAATAATACAGCAGACGGGAGCAGACAATGAAGAGTGGACGGAAAGACTATATGAAGATTTTTTTAATAATTACTAATCTGATTATATCAATCTGATTAAGTAATTTTTAGATAGATAGATAGCTAGATAGATGCAGATCCATGCAATACAACAAGACTGAACCCACAATTACTCAGAGTCAATTGACGGTTAGGACAATGGAAACAATACTTTGCCACAATTATCATATCCTTATTACTTTTCCTTCATACATGGATCGGATTCCCCTCGTCTCTGTTTGCTTAACAGTGGGAATCTCTCCGCATATCCATCACGGTCTCTCTCTCACAGCGGCTGAGACAATAGGCCTGGATCAGGTTCACCAAGGCGGCAGGAAGTCTTATTAACATGATTCCAGAGCAGAGCGAGCACAGAGGCACACCTCGCAGGACGTCACGGCAGCGAGGAGGAGAGAGTACATGACACGCATGTCTCCGGCACAGAGGCCTCGTGGGACATTAGGCAAGACATAAAGTCTGGAGGAGCCGTCACTGGGCAGACCCGCGCGCGCGTACACACACACACACACACACACACAAACAAATACACACACACACACACACACACACACACACACACACAGGCACGCATGCAGGCTGAACAGGAAGAAAGTCAATATTTTCTGTTTGCCAATGTGAAGAAGAATCAATCAGATGTATCCTTGTTTTATTCGAATGAAAACACAAAATCCTCATGATATATTTGATTTCATTTGCTCGGTATTGTTTCTGACTCCTGCTGATATGTTTAGAATCTCAGTTGAAATTCTTTCGATCAACTCCAGTTCTTCCTCCACTGGGACTGGTTCCCCCAGTGGTGATTCCACAGTTTGGACAGAGAAACCCAGAAGTGGACATTCACAGAAAAATGTCTGACAGCTGACTGGCTGACTGAAGCGCCCCAATAACGAGGTCATTTCCCATTTCTCCTAATAAATGGGCAGTCAAATGTGATAAATGCTTTGATCTCAAAATGACCCACTGATCCCCAGTGTGTGTGTGTGTGTGTGTGTGATATCTGTCACTCGGAGGCTCCCAGCGCTATTATAACGAGCACACGGTTGGCGTCACACACAGCTCATATTAACCCATTGGCTCTTTATGTGTACACACATGCGTTGCCGTGCGTGCACGCCAAGCGCTGATTGCCAGTCGGAGAGTTTCGCTCGTGCTTTAGCGTCTGATTATGTGCACTGAGTCAGGCTGGAGAATTAGGCAAAGTCTTGGCTCAGAGGTACGAGGTCTCGAGTGCTGCCTCGCTCTCCCTCGTCCGTCTTCTCCAGACGCCGCCGTCTGTGGCGTTCGCGGTCAGCGCCCTGAGAGAGATCAGCTGTGCACCCACAAAACTCCCTCGCACTCCCACAGCAGATCGAATAGAGAGCCATTCATCACGGACAGTATGGGCAACAACAGAAAGGAACATTGTGCTTATCCACATTTGTGCCCCTCTCGGGGGTGAGCCAGAGGTGAACGAGAAACCCCGACAAGTCCCAGTCCCACTTTCACAGGAAGGTTGTATGAAGGGGGTAGGGGGGGGACAGAGAGACAATGAGATGTTTCAAGCTCGTCTCCGGCCTCTGAAGAATTGCAGTCAAACACCCCGACGATCTCACTCCTCTCCCCGCTCCAACCCCTGGCCTGCTCCGACAAGATGTTTGAGTGGCTCCTGTAGATATCTAACCTGGCAAGCATGCCAGTGTGTGTGTGTGTGTGTGTGTGTGTGTGTGTGTGTGTGTGTGTGTGTGTGTGTGCGCGCGTGTGTGCGTGTGTGCGTGTGTGTGTGCGTGTGAGTGTGTTTGTGTGCGCGCCCGCGCTCATTCCTCGGGCCGTCCCACAGGGAAACATGCGTCTCGTCTGTGAGTCACGGGCAGAGTCTGTGTCTGTGTAAGAGTCCATCAGAACACATCAACGTCAACATCCTCTAGTTCACCTCAGGCACGCGCACACACACACACACACACACACACACACACACACACTTGCATTGTACATCGTCAAACCTCCCCAGGGCTACGTGCACCCCCCCACACACCCCTCCTCCTCCCTCCTCATGTGCCCTCAAGCTGAAACCTCAGTTCCTTCCCCGCCTTCTCTCCTCCTCCTCCTCCTCCCCCTCCTCCTCCTCGTTCTCCTCCTCCCAGCGTGTCAAACCGACGGTCCACTTACACCGGACGACTGCGAGCATATGCCACTCGTCTCGGAAAGCGCGTGGTCGGCGACTAAATGGGACACTTCATAACGCGCACACATGTACGCTGCACAAACTTCACCAGAGATAATCTAAAGATTTCTGGGAAAGAAAAAATGCAATTTCACACCAGGAATTTGCTTCACACTCACTTCTTCTGTCTCTTTGTTGAGGGGGGCGGAGGGGGAGGGGTAAGAAGTTCTCACAACCATCAATAAAAGGATGATTGTGCATTTGTTGCAAAAAAAAGAGTCATGAAATGTTTAATGTCTGTTCAGAGATTATATCATCCAGACTTGATGATGGGGTTCTTCCAAAAGAACAAAATTAAATTAGGAATTGTAGGGTTATTTTTTTTTATTTATAAATAAAGTTAAAGACTCAGATGTCTGACAAAGGAAAGCAGTGTTTGCTGCATGCACTAGTTTTTTTCTCTAGTTTTTATCACAGCAAGCAACGGCAGCTTGCAGCCAAAGGATTCAGACATCTAGAACAATTTGGCAGCAAAAGTTTTTTTTTTACTTGCTGAAGAGAACAAATCTAGATGTACAATTGCACAACAATTGCACACAAATTGCCCAAGAAGTACAATCAATGAGTGGTGTACCATCCTTTTCTACATTAACTACACAAATTTCACAAATCATGTTATTAAAAATACAACTACACATTCACAAGCAAGAGAGCAAACAACAATACTGCACTTCCAACAGGATAAACAAACTATAAATAACAAGTACTGGCAACCCCCCCCCCTCCCCACCCCAAAGGGATTTTTAACAAAAAGAACAACAATATGTCTATGAAACTTTATACAGAGTGTATCATTAACAGTGGTTTAACTGGTTGTGTTGGGTAGTGTAAGTAAACTGTTGCTTTGCTTGCACTGCAAGTGCGTCATTTCACTGCGCACACTGTCACTTTAATTACTTTGTAACTGCTTTACAATGTTGCAATTTGTTTAATTGGTTGTTTTGATCATTTGGCTTCTTTTTTTTTTTTTTTTAAATAATACCGCAGCATCTTGTGCATTTTGTACTTTATTTTTTTTACTTGACATCCTTTCTGTGTTTGCCATGCACTTGGCACAAAAAAATTATTTGAGATGAATAAAATCTGATCTTAGGGCGTGTTCACACCTGCCCTGTTTGGTTCGGACTAAACCAAAAAAGTCCCTTATGCGGACCTTTTGGGCTGGTGTGAAGACAAACCAGCGAACTCTGCTCGAAAGCAAACAGCCGGTCCGAGACCTCGCCGGAGAGGTGGTCTCGGTTCGCTTCCAAATGACCCATGGTGCGGTTCGGTTGATGTGTGAAAGCGACCGCATCGTGGTTCGAATCAGTTCTGAAATCACACACATTTTTACACGTCACAAGCTTCCGTAGCCACAACCATCATTGGAAATAATGTTTTAATTAGCATAGTAGAAAGCTTAGTAGCGCGTCGTCGGACCGTCAGGCTAACATGAGCTGTGGTTCAACGTGGAGCAATGAGGAGACGGTTCTTGCAAAACGTCTTCGTTGTCGCAAAATGGCAAACATCTCCTCATAAAATCGACGTTGCATCAAAAGCCTCTGATGCTCCAAATTACCTGCAAACGGTTGTGTTTGTGTGAAAAAAAAAAAAAAAAAGCATTATGAGCACAACGAGTGCAGCACACTGGAGCCCCATGATTGCTTAATTTCCGTATTTTACCATGTTACCCCGCCCTGGACCGCTTTGTCCAATGATTGAACGATCTTTGCACACATGTGGGTTTATTGTCAAATCCTGGGACTCTTGCGAAAATTGCAATGTGAAAAGGAACCGCACCAAACCAAAAAGATACATTGTATTTTGGTCCGGACCAAAGAAAGCGAACTAAAGGACTTTCCTGGTGTGAATGCGCCCTTAATTTTCTCATAGGTTAACGTGCTTTGGTCGGGGAAACTTCCCGTGAAGCAGAGGAGCCGAGCCGGAGACAGGATGCCCACTCCAACAAGCATTTGTGACACAACCACGTGCAAATGTGGATTAGAAAGCATGACTTCCCCGGCTGCAACGCGCAAACCATGAAACTAAGCAACTGCAGACACTGAAGAGGCATTAAAAATTAAGACAAAACAGACGAGGGGACGGGGAGCTGCAGGACCGGAGACAAACACGCTGGGAGAAACGTCACAGCAGCAGGCAGGTGGAAAAGCGTCGAGAGCCGCTGGGAGACCGGAGCAGAGCAGAACAAAGCCGAGTGTGAGTGGACAGCTTCGCTCGCCGAGAGCGTCACGTCCGCCCTTTGTGGCCAGAATCATCAGCGAGCATGCTGAGTGGCTACTGTGTGAGTGACGGGCCCGAAACGGACACACGCCACGCAACACCGACTCACTGCGGCTCCTGTCACCTCTCTGGAGGCTCTCACTCCGTCCAGCTGTTGCGTGACGTTGCCGCCTGCAGCGTGTGGTCACTTTGTGTGAACCCCCCACCCCCACACTCCCGCGCCACATGTGACTTTAAAAAAAAGGAAAAAACAGAAAGAGGCTAGGCCGCCACACTCGGCCACCCTGCCGGTATTCAGGGTGTGTTTATTGTGTCATTGTGTGTGCACAAGAGAATAAAAGAGGGTATAACAGCCTTGCGGAGCGTCTCGACACAATGCGTGTTAAGAGCCGCTGAGCGGCCTCGTGGCCTTGATTGGAGTGCACAGCAGCAGCCTGTTGTGTTGTTTAATGAAGGGGCCCCTCGAAATCGCACGCATGGCCACATGCAAAAAAAAAAGAATAAAAGAAAACGGCACACCGCGTCGGAAAAGCGAGCGCACAATTGGTGCGAGTGGAGAAGGCAGCGTACCATAATTTCCAGCGTGCAGCGCCGTTTCAGCGCCGCCAGAGCGCGAGTGTGTCGCGGAAAAGTCCTTTGACTTGTGGCGAGCTCCGGCTTTTCCCGCTTCGCTTCTCTGGGCGAGTTTGCTCCACAACGACTAAGGAAGTCACTGCTCGGCTTCGGCTTCTCCTTCTCCTTCAATCTTGGTTGACTCACTGTGCAGGCAGCGAGTTGAGCAACCACCGAAATAGAAAGGGGGAACCCTCGTGCGTACGAGGTGTCCTCTGATGCACTGGCACGCTGCCACTTAAGCACCTTAGCGCAGGGAAACACTGGGATTGCCCGGCCCATCCATCCAGCCATAAGTGGATCAGTGTGTGTAGACCTGGGCCAGACTAACTAGTGTCCTAATTGGATTAGCGAGCGCAGCTGTGTGTGTGTGTGCAAAGGGGTTTTCCCATGCTAACCGTGTCCCCAGTGTGTGTGCAAGGAAAGCTGCTGAGGCAGGACGTGCACGTGACGTCGGCAGCGGCCCGCTGACCGCGGTGACCCCAAGACCACGTTTCCTGTTGCGACAGCGACTCCAAGCAGGAGATTCCATCAGAGGCTCAACGTCAGCGGGAACGACACCCGGAGGAAAAGACTCATTTTACATGACGGCAAATCACGCTGTCGGTATGCTACCGACTCCACGATTTGAAAGGACACGGGGACGGCCGCGAGAATCCCCAAAACTGTGATTACATAACTTTGGCAGTTTAGTTTCTCCTGTTATCACAAGGAACAATTCAGTCCAGATTAGAAGTTCTGTGCCTGATGCTTTGCTATTGTTTCCAAGGCGATCAAATGCAAAGGAAATGCTTTCAGCAACATGGCATTTTTAAATCTGTACTGTTCTACTGTGTAGAATTGTGGAAACGGCGTCTTAGTCAGGACACAGGCAACAACACACTTTGTGCAAGTTCATTTATTAACCGCAGGGAGGAAAAAAAATGCATCTTTAAGATCAAAGCGACAAAGAGTCTTATGTGATCACTGACGGTGTCATTTCTCTGTGAACAATGTTCTCGTGGAGACACCATGTTCTTCTTGTCAAAAAACGGAGGAATTGTAACTTATGACCTCAAGGTTATTCCTCAAATAAGCAAAGACTTAGCATCCACACAGTACAGTGGAGAAGCGCAGAGACCACGTGCAAAACCCGACTTGAAAGGGCTTTCTGTTACGCCTGCCTGCCAGCTAGATCACTAAGATTTCGGCACGGAAGATCTGCTCATCCATCCTTCCAACCCCTCAAGGAAAGCGTTTGTCAGTCTTATAAGTGCAATAGATTCATTAACCACCAATCAGTTTCCTTTTAATCATGACCAAAAACAGGAAGAAACTGCTGTCTTGAAGAACTCCAGAAGAGGGAAAACAGGGAGCAGTGCAGGTCCAGCAGATATTTGAAATAGACTGAGAGTTTTTTTTTTTATCAGTGCTGAATTGTCAAAACCTTTGAGCCATATTTGAGAGATTTTTCCATGACCAGTTTTTTATTGCAATATTTAGGTTTTACGCAATTCTCGGGGTAATGGAAGCGCAGCTATTGATATACAAAAAATACCACCCTATATACCAACACCGATATAGGAAGTCTTCAGCTGGCTGCAAAAAAAAAAGTAACACATCCACTTGGATGCAATATCACAGTTTGGCATCGTATATAAAACCATCTTTTTTTCTTCTTTTTTTTTTTTTACCAGGTGGATACATTAGAAAACTGCATTCAGAGAAACATCCCATCTGGTGTGGCAGGTAAGCATTGTACGTGTTTGGGTCTTAACCTCTCCACAACAGTAGCAACAACAAGGTAATTATGTGGTCCCAAAAACACAACTGTTGTCCACTTTTAAAGGTTATTTCTGTATACGGCAGTGCTCCATCAGAAAAGTGTGCCGTCTGTTGGCTGTCCACTGCGACAAAGTTGGAATGCAGATTGTTGTTTCTTTCTGTGTTTACGTGTGTGGGCGAGCGAGTGGGGGCAGGGAGCCTGAATATGCCAATCCATAAGCCCCATCGACGGAAATCTACTGTTCGTCAACTGGAAAAAGCATTGGAGGAGAAACACTCAACTTGGATGTCCTGAGAGCAAACACACAAACACACACTGGCGTACACAGGGGGCAGAGAAGATGTCAATACTGTTTTTTTTGGAGGTGGAAAGAAAAACTCCTGGACAGTGTGACAGCGCAAAAAGGCTTCCTCCACAGGAAAAACAGCAAACTTTTTTTGGTGAAAACAATAACATAGTATTGCAAAACACACACACACACACACACGCTCTTAGCTGCTAATGTTGCATCCCATTATAACTCAAAAGTCAAATTTCCTCAGTTCCCAGGTGACCATGACGTCAGAAATGCCATTTAAGGTTTAAAATACAGGTGAGAAATTTGAAGGAATCACAACAACTCAGAGTTTGCAACCCAATACGGCCTCTCTGTATATCAGCAACAAGTCAGCCAGGTGAATTCCCACATTGTTGGGTTCAAGGCTGCATTCACGCCATACCAGAAACTACTTTAAAAGCCAGCGGATCCACTGTGTCACACTGAGTCGGGTGTTTTGCCGTGTTACGCAACACGATGCCAAGACGCGTTTGCAACAATCCTAGAAATGAGCTCAGCTCAACCTAAAGGTACTGGATGAGTTAGAGGGTGAAGATGCTGCTCGATGCAAGAAGGGGTCTAACTGAACACGGGTTGGTGTCAAGACTTCTGGTGTTGACTAAGTCTGTTCCGATCCAGGGGCTGAATCTCTTGACTACTGAATTGTGTTGCCTTCATTCTGAATCCTCAACTGAACGGCAGAAATGACCAACCACACTTGAGCCCCACCGGCCCTCTGACTTGACGACCCTTTCAATCACAGCAGCAAACCCCGAGGGCCTCCAGGAGTCTGCCAAAGTCAAGAAGAAGATGAAAAACACTGTCACAGTTTCGTGCCACAATTTGCATATTCCAGTTTGAGCAACAAGACTGTTGCTCCAGTCGTAAAGACGCACAGACAGCACTCCCTTTAAGATGTATAGGCATGCAAATTACCCTTCAACGTCAAAGTCTGGCACGAACATGAACGATAACATGATACATAGTCGTAATTGCATAGCTTCACTTTTCTATTATGTTCCCTCAGCTGGTGACACAGCAGCCAAGTACTTAATAACCACCGGAGGACTCAAAACTTGTGGCTCCATGTTTTTGTCTCCTTTCTGACTTATTTGGATCTTCATTAGCTCTGGCTGGTGCTGTAGTTGTTCTTCCTTGGGTCCATGTCAAAGACTGCAGTACATATTTACAAAAATAAATAAATAAAAAATGAACAAAAGAAAATTAACACCAGAAAACAATCATAAAAACAATATATGGGACCAGGTTTCAATGGAACAGTCAAGTTGGCATCATACAACTATTAAGATTTACATAAACTGTCAGGGGACACAGACACAAGTCTGTCTAACTTTTAGGCGTAATGTGACTTAACCTTCACACACCTAAACATGCTTCTGCAAATACGACAGCCTTCAGGGAGCGATGGCAGGGAATGTAATGTACAGAATCTATTTCCTCCAGGGACGTCCTAGTTTGCTGAAGACAGTTACAATCACTAGTGCCTGTAACTCAGGACAAGGGAGAGGGTGTGGTTAAAAATGAGAAATAGGTTTGTACACAGACGACATCCATTCAATTTCCATGTCTGAATTTTCTGCCTAAGTTCAGGGGAGGCGAATGAACTTTTGCCTATGTTGAAGAATTGGTGGTAATAATTGAGGCAAAGAAAAACAAGTCAGTGTATTTTTTCTGGGAAACTGTGATCCTGTCACTGGATAATCCACAAGTAAAAGCTGAAAAAGCTTTGAATGGCTGTGTTTTTTTAGCAGGAAGTGGCTTTCAGAAATAAATTCCAGCGTCCTCCAGTTGTTTTGGGAAAAGGCCAAGATTCTCAGAGGGCGAATACAGCACAACCTTGAATTCAGAAAAAACACTTTTACACACTTTTAACCTTAATGTAATAATAATAATAATAATAATAATAATAATAATAATAATAATAATAATAAAAAACAAAGAACAAAGACAAGCTAATTAGTGTTAAACCTGTTTTCACATATACAGTATACATATGATGATGATACTGAAATACAAAAATACATCAATTATGCTATCGCTTGTTATATGTAGCATTTTGTAATATTTTAAAGATTTGAAGTGGCGGTCTGCACAGAGGAGAACCAGTCCGCACTCTGGTAAAATGCCTACAGTGAAGCTCATTACTGTCAGTGATCAGGAATGCCAAGTCAGTTGCAGGCTTGCTGGGATTATTCTGCAACCTGTTAGTACCTGTTGCTGTTATCAGTGTTCTCATGCCATTTGGTACAAACACTGTTGGTCCTGTGCGATGGAAATTTAAATGAAATGAAATTACAGATTGAGCTGTCAAGGGACTTTTTTTCATGACAACGATACAGCTGTGCCCCAAGATGGTCTCATTTACCTAAAGCTTTTTTTTTTTTTTTTTTTTTTTAACTGCTGCCTGTGAACAGTCATCCTGACGTTTTTCTTTACGCCCATGCATTTTTTTTTAATATAATTTATCTCTTAATCACACCTCTAATCTGTTAGAGGACAAAGACACAGCTTAAAAATAATAACTTTTTGTATTTTTCCAGATAGGCCTTTAAACAGTGACGCGATGTGTTAATACACATTTGGCAACTTTCCTAGCCTTATGTGTTGATTGTCCTTACTTGCTCTCAATGCAAGTCTGGACAATCAATGCGACTTTAGAATGACTTTGAGTCCCATTGTAGCAGTTTGTTGCCAACTGTTGTTTTATGCAAAGAAATTAAATAAATGAAGTTTAAAAACTTTCTCACCCAGCAATTTAAAAAGTAATGGTACAAACACATATATATATATATATATATTTTTTTTTTTTTTTTTTTTTTGGGGGGGGGGGGTTATAAGACACATTGAAGTTGAAACAACAGTTTTGATTTGATTAATGATAGCGATAAACCAAACAGACGCAACACACACACACACACACACACACACACACATACATAGTGATGATGGCTTGCTACCGCAGATCTTTCACGGTCATAATCCAAGCATTCCATTTACCAACTGGTAAATGGAATCGAGAAGCGATGCAAAACACTACTGGCAATTGAAACGTTGCGTCTCGCCGTCTCTGTCAAGTGAGACACAATGTGGAAACTTCAAAGTGTCACATTACAACACTCCATGCCCTGAGATTTACATTGTATTATATCAAATCCCAGGCCTCCAACCCGATGCTTCATTCATTTAACAATCAATCAAACACCACCTCCCACACACACCTCTGCCCACACCCATGCACAAGTGCACAAACAGACGAATAATATGCGCAGCAGGATTGTACATGCCCTGTGCTGTTCTCCCAAAATAACGCCACCTGGGGATTTGCACGACTGCTTCACGAAAACCTTGTATTATGGACTGCGAACTTAAAGCCTGGCAGCCACTGTCTGTGTGTGCCGGTACATATCTATTACACTGTATGAGCATTTACATTGCACAGTTTGCATAGTTTATTTGTTTGGCGGTTTGAGAGGTTGCACAATGGTTTGCCAAGTGGGCGGGACAACATGTACAAAACCACTTCACATCAGCAGCACTAATTATGAGGCCGGATTTTTTTTTTTTTTTCATTCATTCATCAGCAGCAGTAGCAGTAGCTGTAATGAAAAAGTGGAGGCGCATCCAAAATAGGAAGACACTTCTGGTGTGTTTTTGTAACATAGGAATGAAACAGCAAAATCACGTTGAACTGCACAAAACACAGAAAAACGGGGGGGGGGGATCTTCCTTGTCGGGTTTCACATCAGCTTCAGCTTCAGTCCTCAAGTCTAATGTCGCTGCTTACGAGTTCTTTACGTAGAGACATACAACCACTTAAAGCACACAAGTTATTGAAAAGTAACTTCTTCATATAACAACATGCATTTTGTATTTTCCAGAACAGAATCAATGTTTCACACTGAGCCTTTAACTTATATATACTTTTAATGTCTCTATGTATTGGGGTTTATTCCTTCCTTTACTATGTGTGGGTCTTTTAAGAAAGTCTTGGACAGAAGAACAGTTTGTCCTCAATGGTCTTGATGTTCTGTGTGATTCCACCTGTTCCAAACTCGATGATGGCCGCTGTGGCGCTGTGAGCTGCTGCTCGACTCACAGCAGTTGCTTTCTGCACTCGTGGCTCTGTGGCAATCTTTTGAGGAAGAAAACGTAACGTTTTTTTCCCCTCTCTCACAAGGTAACAGGATGTTTGATCAGTTTTCTCAAAAAAGGCCCACTACAGTCAGAGCCACATGCATATGCAGACACGCAGGAAGATTGCGTATCTTCAACAAGTCCGCCCACAAGACACACACACTTGCATCCACCTTGAAGATGTAAAGACTTTACCACTGAGAGGAGAGCCTCAGCCAATAAGAGGAAGCGAGATGACAGAGGAGGAAGTGGTGTGGTCACACTTTATGTGTTCATCATCAGCGCACGGTACAGAAATAGCACAGGGAGTAAACAACACATCTCATTCATAAAAAAAAAAAGAAAAACGACAAACGCACAACAGCCAGCGAACGCCTACTCCCCTGCCGAGCAACAAAGGAGATAAAGATGGAGGGAAATATGCACACGGAAATGCTGAAGAAATACACAAGACACGAAGGGGCTGGCAAAAAATAGAGCGGCAACAAAAAAAAAGTGGCTGCGGACGCGTGACTGCAGCGAAGGAGAGCGCTCGATGATGACATCACATCCCCGTCAGCGACGGTTCCACTTATTTGAGTCGGAAAACACCACAGACCTACGTCACGTTGTGAGACACCACTTTCCAAGTGTCTCTGTTCCTCTGTAATTCACACAAGACACTCACACACAGACAAATAAGGAAATAACGGTAAGATTTGCATACAGTCTCTTCTTTCCTACTTTGCGTGTACATTAACCCCTCTCCCACCCCAAACCTATCAACTTAAAAGTGTGCATTCGCTCGCTGCCAGGTTTGAACAGCTGTTTCCACGCCCACAGGTTGTGCCATGACACCAAACCGCTTTCCACTTAGACGTGGGGCAGACGCTGGTGCGAGTGCACACGCAAGCACGCACGCTCCGTCACCACGCAATGGCAGATAAGGAAATTGTAAAAGTGGCAGTGGAGCCACGCTCACCTCGGCGTGTGCACGAGCGCATCTGTTACAGAAAGTGGAAGTGATGCAAGTTGAAGGGTGTATTTTTAGAATAGCGTCTCACTTCTCTCTCCAGGTTTAGCACACTCGCGCACACACACACACTAGCAGTGGCACGCGCGCACGCACACAAACGAGCAAAGAGCGAGACTTCCTTGCCAAAAACACCAACACATTCTTCCAGTGGTGCATTGTGGTAGATCTAGTTGCTAAAAAAGTACCTGGCACTTCAGAACACAACACATTTAATCAGGTGAGAGAACCCAAAATAGTAATAGCTCATTCCTTTTGACAGTGTTGTCTATGATTGAAATAATAGCACATACTACCACAGTCGTTGATCCTTTTCATGTCTAGTTTCATCGTTTTATTAAATAAAATTTAGGTAGTAAGATGTTTAGTTGGTCTTTGTACCAGAAGAAAAAACATGGTCAAACATGAATGTTGAAAAAAAAGATAGAAGTGGTGTGAAATAAGACAGCTCGAAAGATGTAATAATAGCCTGAAAAGAGACACTCTCTGTTCCAAACCAGACCGACCAATCTGTGACTTCCTAATTGCAACGCAGTTGTGTCATTTCTGTAGTGCTGTCACACTACTGTAAACGTGTTCTGACTTCCATTTAAATCACATGGGGACAGGACGAAACCTACAAGTGAGACATGAGTGGGCAGGAGTCGCTACATCACTTGATCACTGGCTTTCTGTCTGGCCAAAATATCTCTAAAAAAGCACGTCAGGTGGCCACGTGCGGTCTGTTTCGACCCTCGCTCCAAAGGAGAAAAAAAAACATTCAGCCTCGGCCTTGTGTTTCCTGATTATGGGGGGTGTTCTTTGTTTGGTGTGTTTTTATTTGTTATATATTTATTTATTAGACTTGACTCTAAATTCTGCTGAACAGCATGGAAGCTTTAATTCCTTGATCAACAATTAAGTGGCAAAACTCCCCCTGAGGCCTGAGTGAAAAACTTTAAAATGTAAATCCAGGAAATAAAGAGAGGACATAAGACAAGAATATTTATCTTGAGACTTTTAAGAATAGCTCAGGTTTACTCACCAGTTCTAGAGGGGAGGTGTGTGAGGGTTCATGATTGGATTATCTAATTTGCATAAAATAATATTACATTTATTTCCTTTGAAAGATTCAGACACAAGGAACTTCTCATGTTTAAAAACATGATACAGTGTAAAACGCCTTCAGGAAGTCACCGAATGGAAACAAGAAACAGAGAAACTACAGGCAGGTGCTGGTGTGGTGGGAAAATGTGGGACGGCCTCGACACGGAGTGCGAGCGGTGGGAGAGAGACGGTGTCTGAGACATGTTCTCCCCACATCCAGTGTATGATTAAAAACATGTTATTACACATGCAAACTGCAAAGGCAGTGAAACACGGGCGGCAATCCCATCTCACTGCTGCTGCTGCTGCTGCTGGTGGGTTGGGGGTTAGAGGGGTGGGTTAATGGACAAACTGGCTCTACCTGATAGTTTCCTCGCCCCAGCGGCCTCCCACCTCACTTCTCCTTCTCCCACTCGCCTTGTGTTTTCCACCCCAGTGGCAGCGAGCAGTGCCAGGCAGGCGGCTCCGGCACTGTACGCAGGGAAAATGGGTCAGATACAGGAATGGATGAGTGTGTGCACATGTGTGTGTGTGTGTGTGTGTGTGTGTGTGTGTTGGAGGGGTTGGGAGGGGGGGCTTCTAGCTCGACCACCAAGCAGCACACAAGGTGGGGGGCGGGGTGTGCGTGCGTGCGTGTGTGTGTGTGTGTTGTAAGAGGTGACAGCACCGAGCTGGTGGTAAAAAAAGAAAAAAAAAGTCCCCACGGTGATGTCGCCCTCAGGCACATGCTGCTCGCGCTCTCTCTCTCTCTCTCTCTCTCTCTCTCCCTCACTCACTCTCTCTCACAAACACACATTTCAACGCTGTCCATCATTTCCACTCGCAAATAATAAATATTGTGATCTCTAAATGTGAGTGTGAGCGTTGAGGAAAAATGAAGAACGTTTCCATGAAGGTCCTGGTGAAGCAGATGAAGTGAGTCAAAGTTTGTGGCCGGGTCGAAGCTCCTGCAGGGTCGTCTGTTTTTCTTACGTCGGTCAGCGCGCAGTAGACATCACGCTCACTCTCATCCCAGGGACAAATACCTACTTTTGACTCATTAGAAATGGGCCCATATACGTCGTTGTCGCCATCGTCGTGTGGGCGTCTTTGTTGTGCGTGTGTGTGTGCGTGTGTGCACTGAGCGCGTGTGAATGGTGTCGATGCGTAGGAGACAGTTACGTGTTTTGGCTTACAACATGGCTGTCGATGGCTTGAGTTGTCATGACAATTTTTAGTAGGACTTCACCATGGTGACCATGACTGGACACTCACACACTCACTGAGACGCGCACACACACACACACACACGCACACACACACAACAACACAGTCAAAGAAACACACTGTTTAAATCCTGTGCAATTAAATATTTAAATGAGTAAATGACACTTGCTCTTCCTTTCTATCTTTTGAACAAGGCACATTTTTGACACAAGACCAGTAAAATAAGTCAGTCACTGGGCAAATTTTAAGATTGTGTTGTGTTCAAGTGCTACTTCCATTGACGGTGATATAACAAGGGTGCAAAGACTGCCAGGTATAAGGGGCCGTTTACACAGAGACGGGTTTTTTTGAAACCACACATTTTCAAAACGTTCTCGAAGAAAAACGCGTTTACACGAAGCTGTATTGACAAAAATCCTGTTAATACGGATACGCTGGAAACGACTGAAGACAATGCAGTAACTATGTCAGGCCTGGTGTGGCGCTGCAAGTTTACTCCCTGAATGCGAGAGAAGAAGAAGAAGACCTAAAGATCGGTTTCGGCGTTTTTCACAACTTTCAACATATCCACCCTGAGGAGTGCTTCGGTCTGTGCGGTTTCAGTGAAAACGCCAGATTTGTGTGAACGCAAGGCCAAACCGCATAAATATTTGTGCGTTTTCAGAGAACGGGGCCTAAATGATTCCAAGTCTAGCAAGCTCAATGGGTTTACCATGAGCCTACTTTTGATTGTGAATTTAAAAAAAAAAAAATTATATATATATATAATACAAACAAGATTCAAAACACCAACACCAATGGGTGGATTTGAGTGGAAGGGACAAAAAAAAACCAAAAACAATGTCCCACTTCTTCGGTAGCGTCGGCTGAAACTGGCTGAGCTCCCAAGCCCAGGCAACACTCGCCTTAGCTTTGCATTGCCGGAAGGGCTTAAAGGTGTGGACGTACGTTAAGCCAAAACATACATATGGCGGGATCACATAAAGCATCTATGTGCTCGAGACTGAACTGGAGCGCAAGCCAAATTTACACTAGCAGCCAGTGTTGATACGGGACGCCTTCTGTACGGTACTCCACGGAGGTCGTAAAGACACACAATCACGCGCTGAATTAATCACAAACACTGTTAATGTTTTGCATCGTGGAATGAGTGACTCACCGTCGCATTTGCTTTTTGACCTGATTTACAATAGCCATGTGACAGTTTTTTTATAACAGCGAAAATTATTTATAAATTATTTTATCTTTTGTTTTTTTTCTTCTTGTGCCACGCAAGTGGAACCCCGCTTTAGGAAACGTCGCACAGATTTCAATAGATGGTTTTAAAGTGAAATGTCAATTGAAAGGTCAGAGAAATCCAAACAGACCAACAGTGGCAAAAACCACAAAGTAAACTTTGTGGCTTTTTGTGGCTTCTGGAGGCATAAAGGGTGAATTCTACACGTGTGGAACGGACCTCGGTGGCACAGTGATGACAAGACGCGGTCTGTAGCCGGAGTTAGTCGTCTCCACCTTGGCTGGCCATCCGGACCGCCACAAAGGAGCGGCACACACCCACATGGTACCTTTCACTCACACAGGACACACACAGACGTCAGCCAATCGCAAACACACACACACACACATACACACACACACACACAGACACACAGTAGAACTCTGACATCACGGCTCATATGACAACTAAGCAGGAACAGCTGTCTAGTAGTTACAGCCACACCACCGGAGAGTGACGCAACATTGTGTGTGTGGTTGTGTGTGCGTGTGTGTGCGTAGTGGGTCAGCAGTGCGTCTACCCAGTGTAGACAACCCCTGGTGTGGTCAATGTGGGAGAGATGAGTCACAAGGTCAGAGCGGAGCTGCTGCATTCCGAGGAAGACAGCGAGAAGAGGAAGAGGGAGGAGAAAGTGGCCAGAGAGGAGAGGATTTTGCAACACATCCTGGTGCGACTCCCCCTCACCAGCGAGTGAGCGAGCGGGCAGGCGGGCGGGCGGATGTGCGTGTGCGTGCGTGCTCCGCCGTACTACGTGTTTGGTGCCGCACAACTGATAGTCAAGGCAGCTCTGCTGGGGGAACCGAGGGAATCCTGCCCAGAAATTCCATGGCAAGGAGTCCCAAAGAGTTTCCACTACGAGGGAGACACACATACGAAAACACACACACACACAAGTGCGCGTGCACACACACACAAAGGCACTCAGAATGAATTCTAGCTTTATGTTCAATCGAAAAAGGTGAAGGGGGAAACAAAGAAGCAAAGATTGACAGAACATCAGATTCAGCAGCTTTAAGGTAAATTGATGGTCAAGAGTAGCACTGGAGCTCCCTGTGTACAAATCACAGGAGAGAAAAAGAAATAAGCCACAAGACAAACACGCTAAAATCGAGTCTTGGATCTACGATCCCTTTACAAAGAGATAAGTACGTCTTAAACAGCCTTTAGTTCCTCTCATTAAAACAATTAAAACAAGCCTTTGACTAGAGACAGAGAAGGCGTTGGTAATCGTTTTACAGCCGGCTGAAGAGATTAAGTTGACATCCTTGCAAACAATTCTATGCCACTGTGCATGTGGAACTTAAAGCTGGCATGTATGAAAACATGCTCACTAGGCCAACTACAATATTTACCCATTTAATCACTTTAATCACGGTATATGACATTGACAAGCGAGGCAGAGACACCTGCGCTGAGAGAGGCTTTTATTTGGGTGGACCTTCCTCATTGGACACAGCACTGTTGTCCATGAATTGACGTTCTACACCGGAACTTAGATCAAAAATCTGTGCACATGGAGGAAAAAAAACTATACAGGATCCTGAATGATACAATGCAAAAGAATAAGACGAGTCCTAGGGAACGGTCCTATTCTATATTTCACACACAAATCAAGGGGATCAACAAAAATCACGAGGATTCAACCTTGAATGCATTTAATCGGAACTGATTTTATGGCTGTAATTATCGCACAAAAACAAATCTACCCACAAAACTGAGCTCGGAGGTGTGGCCTTCAGCCAGAAGTCAAAGGTTATAACGTTTGATCTGCTTGTAAAAAAAATGTTTTATGAATGGCACAGCGTTAAACACGTCGCAACAGTGTCACAAGCAAAAAAAACAAAAAACAAAACAAGAACAGCGACACAATTTAAGTGTGTCAAGTGAAAACAGTAGAGGCCTGGTTTACATAAGTCTGAAGTCAGCACACTTTTTCCCCTTCTCATTTCGCCACCGTCTGTTCGACACCCCTTGCCCTGCTCCGCCCCTCCCCCTCCTCCCCCTCCCCACAATTCATTCATCCACCTCACCATCACTGTCTCCCCTCAGCAGAGTGGGGCAGTGGAGCATTTCCACAGCCGAGGCCAGCAGAGCCTCCCGAGGAGCGGCTGACACACCAGCAGCCGCAGCTCGGATACTCGCACTCGCAGGAACCTAAAGCACCGCCAGATGTTACGTAAGCGGCGAGAATACCTTACGTAAAGACCAAATATCCTCACGGAGAAATAATTGACCTACAGGAAAATGGAGTCCCGGTTGCCGAGCACGCGAATTCAAACACAGGAGCACGCATGGGCACCCGCAGCTAAGCTAACAGCTAACTACTAGCCCACAGCAGTTATTACCCCACATCTCCTGCATCTGATCCTCTCAGATTTGCATGTGGAGACTCTTTTGCCATATCCAAAAAGTCCCAACATGTTGAGTCTTCTGGGCTAATTGTAGCCGCTGTCTGTCAGGAGGAGATCAAACGCGGCAGGCAGCAGCCTGACAGCTGAAGACTTTGCATTTGCGTGACGTTGGCCATCCCGGTGTCGGCTCTGTGGTGGGATTGTTGTAATTAGCGGAGAACCAGGGGGGTCTCTGGCCTCAGGCAGAAATAAGGGGTGTTTTGAATGACATTTCTAATGTACAGTGCCTTTTAACGCGACGACACATGCAACAACGTCAATGTTGCCAATCACCTATTCTGTATCCAAGTGTTTAGCACTGTGTTTGGAACAGAAGCTTGTGAGTTTGATTCCCAGACTAGGAACCTCTCTGTAGCCTTCTTTTTCTCAATTCATTGATATGAAAATGCTCTTGAAACGTAGCATTGGTGTTGTTTGGGTGATTGTGAATTTGGTATGGCGTGAACAGATTGCACGCTTCAAACAAACCTCCTGAATCTGAATCTAATCCAAGATTTCTCATCTGTATTCCAACACTCAATTACATTTTGTTGCTATTTTTAAACTCTTCTAAGAAGAATTACTACCAAATGTGTCTAACTGAGCGAGTTGCAGGAGCCGAGATAAGATGCACGAGAAGTTCATTCGCAGCCCCAAAAAAAAAAGTACTCTAACCAACAGTATCTTTTACTCTAAATATGTGTGACAACACGGGGGTGAAACAAGTACTAATAATAATCTATTTGGTGCATATTGCTACCTATCACAGTAGAGTCGGGCACACTTGGCTCAATAAACCATTCCCCGGTGCATGCTTGTGCGCTGAGACAAGAACAGTAGTCCAGTTAAATGACCTAGTGCTGCTATAACTGTAGCTTGTCACCACCGTAGCATGTAAACACAGTGGGTGGATGTTTGTGGAGATGCGTGCGTGGAAGCCCCGGCTTGGCCGCCTGCTCGGCAAAAAAAAAGAAGGAAAAAAAAGAAGCAATCTGGAGCGGACTTGTTTAGCCGTGTTTCCACAGTGGGAGCCTGTTCCTGGATAGAGGCTGCGAGTGGAAGTTCCCCCTCATGGAGCAAAAAGAACACGAGGAGGGGCGGGGGAGAGGAAAGACAGAGCAGAGCAGAGCAGAGCAGGGGAAGGATTGAGTGGTGAGTTTAAACAGAGGGCAAGCGAGAGTGGAAAGTCTAGCCAGACTGAGCGGCAGGAGAGGAACAAAGAGCAAGGGAAGCAGAAGAGAGCAAGTGGGGGGGAGGCAGTGACGGTGATGATGTTGTGGGGGTGGAGTGTGAGTGTGTCTTGGGGGGCACAGTGTGTCAGACTGAGGTCACGACCCGCCATTGACCCAACACTGGTGTTGAAAGGGGGGAAGATTTAAGTAACCTCTCCACTGAGGGCAACCAAGGTCAGACCAAATACACACAAGAAGCCGTTTGTCAAATATGACGCAAATTTATTATTGTTTCATTTTGTTCTTTGCGGCATTTCTCTCAAAAAAAAGACCAAAAAAATCCACAAATGTGCTGGTGGATTGAGAGCTTGATGTTTCAGCGTGGGTCCCTAATTTAAACGGTCACACACAAAGCAGGACGAGAGTTTGGAAAAATAGTTTTCGCTTCCATTTTCCATCCCACCCAAATAAATGTACATAAACCACTCAAGTGTTATTTATTTGACATGGTTTTTCCACTGAGAAAAGTTTGAAAATTCCGAAAAGGGAGTGCAGTCGGGTTTTTGGCACCGTCGATAAAGTCTGACTCGCACCGATTTCTGGCCTTTGCGGCCTGCTCTCTACCACTGTCAAGAAGAAGAAGATGAAGAAGAAGAAGACGGAAGAGGAGGAGAGGTGGAAGAGGTAACATGTCTGCATGAGCCTCAGTCGCCCTCAGATGAGGAAATCTAAAACCAGCAGATGGTTTTTGTGGTGGGCATTCTTTCTGACGTTGTTTGTGTTTTTGCTGCTTGGCAATGGTACCAAGCGGCAAAAAAGTCTGATTACTCTTGATTGTGATCTAAATCCCCTGGAAACAGGCCTTGTTGACAGCCAAATTATTAACTAATGAGACCGAGGAGTCTTTCATATTGGTTATCTAACGCTTCTACTTCACACAGTGTACTTCAGATTTTTTTTTCTTTTTCTTGTCAAAGGTCCAGGGACATTTGTTCCCTCAGCAGTGATGAAAGTGCTGACACAAAACACGAATAACAAACTGGGTGGAGACAACTCTATCCGTCTATGCTGGCGCTGATTTTTTTTTGTTTTGTTTTGTTTTGTTGTCAAATACTTGAAAAACCGGTTGGTGTTTTTTTTTTCTTTCTTGCCTTAATCTGAAATCGACCGCAAAGTCGGAATTTTAAAGCCAAGCCAAAAATCCCCAGATCAAAGGTGGCCCCTCCCTTTCACCGAGACAAGTACCGACCAATCAGCTGACAGAATAACTGCTGAAATGTGATTATCCCCCAAAAAAAAGAGAGACAACTGCTGCCACCTGTCCTATCAGAAGCTCTCCTCTGGCTCTTTCAGCTCCAGGCCAATATTAGTGGGTAGAGTCAGGTGTCACCCGTCCTCCGCTGCTCATCGGGTGCGAGACCCTTCTAGTCAAGTCCCGACACGAGTGCGGATTTGCCCGAAGGCCTCGCAGCCCCACTGGATCTCAAAGCAGCCTGCGGAGGGACTCTGACGGAGTTATTTATCTCGCAGGCACTCTGCTTCCCAAACATTACACAACCTTACTGACCAAACATTTAGACAACAAACGCTTTGCCTAAAAAAAAAAGAAAAAAGTTAGTTATATGAATCACATCCGGTGACTAAGCATATTATTCACTGCAGAGGGACGGGAGGACTTAGTGTCTCCGTCGGCCTCGGTGGCAGAGCTGGAGCAACGCCGCTGATGGTCACTCCTACTAATCGTGCGCAGGATCAATAGCACTTAATCACTGATATTGTTCTGTAAACACACACCATTGCACAGAAAGAACAGGAGGTGGCTTAAAAGATTTGAAACTGTCTTTGCCAACTCTTGTCTTGTCACAATGCCTGCTGAAAGCTGGGGGGTGGGCGGGGCACTTTGCACTTCTCTATCCATGCAAGGGCATGGACACAAACTTAAAAAGAAAACTTTTCCTCTTCCTTTTCCTTTGAATTGAAGTGCAGCTCTCATGGACTCATACAGTATCTGAGACCAAGGGTCCCAAGGTCAATCCCCAGCGAGGTCACAACAAAAATGCAGCGGCCGCCGAAAGGAAAGAAACGGCCAAAAACACTCCTTACCCTTAGAGCCTTACAGTCATCAAACTGGGAATTATCATTAGAATTTAAATAAAATCAATGGAAGTGAAACCAGCGCAGTGGTAAAATTTCCAAAATCAATTAAAGGCCCAATACTTTTAAAGTGATTTTCAGCATGAATACGTTTCAATGACTTCACAATAAGCATTTTTATTTCCATAAAGGGCAGTTCCGCTTGTGAGGAGGCGGGCATATTGCGACACCATGATTCAATAGTTGCCCAGAATGAGGATCTGCCTCGTTCTTCTCTGAGCCGTCAAGGCCGGTGTAGAAAAGACGAAGAGGTCATCAAGTGGGGACATCAGAAAACAGGGTTGATTGACGTCGGCACTGTGTGCAAAAGCCTTAGTTGGAAACACTAGAAAGTCTCACACGCTGGGTTCCTGGTTAGCTGCAGGTGCTCACGCCCATTCCGACAAATTTCAATAACACCTGCTTTTTTTATATGTACGACGTCCCCTTGCCAAAAAGGTTTGACGCATTAACCGTAAACAACAACACCGCCTCCCTTTTGAAAACGTGCGATCAAAGGGACATAAATCTGATGTGCATGGTTATTAACCAACCGGCTTTGTTCAAGGTTCTGATTTTGCAAGAGCTGTCACATTTCCAAGCCGTCATTACGAGCCATCTACAAATCCACCGGAGGAACATCACGGCTCACTCCCTTCAGCCAGAGGTAGCGAAAGTGTTCACATTCTGTTCTTAAGTAAAAGTGTGGATTCTTGTGGTAAGAAACACTGGTAAAAAGTAATTTAAACAACTTTATTCAAGTAAAAGTAAGAAAGTGCAGGTTCTGAAATGTACCGAAGTAAAAGTAAAAATTATTTGTTTTTTTGGGGGGCTTTCATGAAACAATATCCATTACCCAGAAATTAAAAAGCTGTGACAGAATAATCTGAAGTGAACTGACCAGAGGTAAGAGGTCTTGATGAGCATCTGGATATTTTAGAACATCTTTGCTACTGTCAATACTAGAGGTTTTTAGACTTTTAAACACAAAAGTAACCAGCATGTTTTTTTTTTCCAATGTAAGGAGTATAAAGTACAAATATTTGTGTGCAAATGTAGGGAGTAAAAGTAAAAAGTCTTCAGAAAAAGAAAGGCTCAAGTTAAGTACAGATACCTGAAAAATCGAGTCAAATACAGTGACAAAGTATTTGTACTTTACTTCCCACCTCTGCCTTTAACAGAAATCGCAGCGGTGGTTAAAGCTCTGCGATTCGTTCACCAAAGTGTGCGTGAGTAGTATCACAAAACTGTGTCTTTCCCGCAGGACTGTACTGCGTCTTCAGAACGCTGGCAGACTGACAGCAAAACCAATTATGCATCCATATTGCTGAAAATGACGAATACGGCAGGAACTCCCTTCGGCCGTCTTGCATCAGAGGCAAAAAATTATGTCAGCATTTCTTTTTTTCTTTTTTCGGCGACACACTCCCACACAACAAGTCAGCACTGCCAGTCATGGGGAGCGGCATGCGCACATACTTTGCAGGTATGCAAGCTGGCTCGGCCTGAGGAGAACCATCCTGCCGCTCACGCTCGCGCTGCTTCTTTTTTTTTCTTGTGGAAATTTCTGGGAGTGCCTCCCACGGCGTGCCGGGGGACTTCTGGGAAGGCCACAATGGCACGGATGGGTGTTCTACCCGCTCATAGCTGGGAACCCACGCAGCCTGCGCTGATATGCCTTGCAGCGCATGCGAGATTCCTGTACCCAGATAATCATGGAGTGTTGAGTTTCAATCGTGAGAAGGAGGTGAGATTTAAATGTCAGAGTTGAAATGTGTGAATCACAGGAGGTAAACCTTGCGAGCGAAAAGGTCAAAGATGAGCGGAAGGCTACTTAAATAACAAATGTAATCCCAACATGCCTCTTGTGGCGAGATTTTCTGTTCCGAAACGCGTTGGAAGCCGTTTCTTTGTTTCGCGCCGTGACCTTCTCAGTAAAATAAACTTGAACCGGAGCGAGCGCCGATGACCGTTGGTGACGTGGCCGAATGTAATGAGGGCACCTGCGCCATTTTACACGAGGCTTGCCAAGGAGCCGAGCAACGTGGCGCCTGTGCCTACCACGATGCCGAAAAGAGTTGCAATCTCTCCGAAGAACCTCGACGCGTTGAAATGTTGGGAACAGCAGCATTTCCACGTGACCTTTGACCTATTCTTGGTCCCCTTCGTCTCTCCAGGTTTGATTTGTGGACTGATTTTACGTTTTATTGACAATTTCTCAATATCAATACACACACACACACACACACACACGTATCCATATATTTGTATATGTACACACACACACATACATGTGTATATGTAATAATAATAATAATAATGATATTTTTTTATTTATAAAGCACTTTTCATTATAAAATCTCAAAGTGCTACGTACACACACACACACACACACACACATACATACAGTATATGTAGATAATATAAATCAGTTTTATCTGACCCTATAAGTGAAGTTAATTAAGGATTCTTGTATTACCGACACCCAATCATTCTACCACATTCTACTGGTACTTATGATATATTCCACTATGTTTTAAGTACACATACACAGAAAGAGGACATGTTAAGCCACAGTGACAGATGAGGAATTGAACACTTCTCATTTTGAATCCCTTTAACTAGAGCTTGGAGCAGCTTTTACGACGACATTGACTACGCATGTAGTCAATGTCGTTTCCTTTTGGCATAAATCATTTTACTATTGTTGCTTTTTTAATCGTTCGACTTTCGAAAGCACATTTAAGTGTGTATGTTCAAACATGTAGTATCATGAGGTGCCCCTGATACTAATTGTCATGTGAGGATAGTAGTAGTCCTACAAAATGGAAAAGCCAGTTACTCTCGTACGCATTCAAACTCAAAAGCACGTTTCTGAATTTCCCAGCCCCCCCAACAACTCTTTGCGTGGACGAGAGAATGAGCTTTGTGACAAAATTCCATATTTAAAAATATCAAAGTCTGTGAGGACAAGCCCATCGATGAGTGCACTGACTTTTGCTCTTTAAAGGCCCCCTCTGAACTGAGAAGTGAAACTGCAGTTTTGTTTCTCGGCTTGACTCACTGACGTGTCAAGCGAGGAAACGAGCTCCCAGAAATACCCAACTCTCCCTCCATCCTATGAAATTATTCAAAACTTTGAAAATACCACCTCATTCACGTTTGCTCAGCTTTGATGTTGTTACACTCTTTAAGGTTTTTACTAAACATCGATGCACTTCAAATAGCCAATAAGTAGTTCAAACTTGACAAAGTAAGCTTCTACTTGTCAATTTTTTATGTCATCAGATAACCAAGGTTTTTTTTTTTTTCATAAAAAGTAGCTACGACAAATTGGATATTACATGAGCAGATATCTGTAGATTTCCAAAGGTCAGTTGTGGAGACTAAATACCATGAACTTTTGTAAAGGTTTATGTGTGAAAAGTTAAAAAATTTGACACCTCACTGAAGAAATATTTTCATATCACCCACGCAACAAAAACATGCGGAGGACAATAATGTCTTGACAAATGATCATGTGTGATGAGTCAGCTTGTAAAACACATCTAAGATAAACTTTAATGTGATGCATACATTCAAACTCGCTATCAGACACACGCGACAGGCACGCACGCACACACACAAACACAGGCACACACTCATGCATGCACACGTAACACACAAAGCTGCAGGCAAAGACATGATCAGACAAGTTCCTGCTACAAAAGCTGACATTTGCTGTTCCATAAAAGATAAGCTGCATGTACATTGAGTTTAAGAGGCACCACTATTATATCTCAGTGTGAATATAGTCGCTACTCAGCCTCCAAAAGCATCTCATTCATACTGTGAGCAACGTTGAAAGGAAACCCGGGGGAACCGGTCATGTTTACTTTGTGTGTTGTACAAAGACATACCTGAAAATTACATTGATCCAAACTTTAATGTAAGGCTTTACAATGACATGTCAAAGGGACTAAAATAACCAAAGCCACTGGCACAGCTGCTATGCAAAAGTATTTCCTGCAAACTTGTGTCTGCACATAAACTAAAGCAATGATGTCCAACTGTTGTTGGTTTTTTTTTTTTGTTCAATTGCAAATTTTTGACCAAACATGTATCCAGGGAAAGCGGGCAGAAGACTGACTGAACAGAATGGCACAGAATGATAGATAATTAGCAATTAAAAGTGAAAAAAACAAAAAAAACAAAAAACAGCAGAAGCCTCAAAAAAAAATCTCACAAATACGCGGAAACCATAAAAATAAATCCTTGTCTCAGGAAGTCTATGGTACCTTTAAAAGTTCAGTCCTGAAAAACCTTTAACCTTCAGTTATTCAGCTATCACACAGTGTGATTTAATCACATCGTGAGTCATAAAAATGCACCCGTCTTAAATTACGGAAGCTTTTTGTTTTTTGTTTGACTTGTCACAGAAGGAAAAATACAAAACACCACAATACGAAGTGGGGTGCACACAACAGTAACGTGCGTTATGAGTCAAGTTCGCATCATCAGTGATGACGATGTCATGAGACGGTCGGAGCAGGCGGTTGCCCTCCACAGTCGGGGGTCTCCTCAAGGTTTCTTCCTGCCACTGTCACTTCATCTTGCTCTGTAGTGATCAGTCAATTTACTCTCTGACTTTGCAAAGCGCTTCGAGACGCGTCCGGATTTGATTTAGCCCTTTGTAAATAAAAGTTGATGAACTGATTGATTGATTTGATTCAAAGTAACTGTGTAAATAAATGACACAAGAAGCGTTTTGCCAATCGTTTCATACTTGGGCTAATCATTTTAACCAGTGTCGAGACAGCATGTTCACTTACTCAAGAAGATATATCTCAACCAAAATAGATATCTGCGGTCTCGGCAGGCGTGAAGCGATCGGCAGGTTATCGAGCATTAGAAACAAATATGTTGGTGCAAAAAGAAGCATCCCAAGTGTCAGTATTCAGGGGGGTAGCCCAAACAAGGAATCTTTCCACCTCTGCCCACGGCTGTGACTCATGCCGAAATGCAACCGCTTGTTTATCTGTGAGCGTGCGTGGGTGTGTGTATCTGTGGGTCTCTGCATATGCAAGTGCGCGCGCACGTCTGCCGGTGCACATGACTGCGTGGTCAGCGTGTGACCCGCGGGCGTCAAGCTCGGAGCGTCAAACGCACATATTTGGAGTCCGCGCACTGATGTAAGGCGGAGGGAATATAAAGCCAGAAAATACATGCGGGAATAAATAAAATCACAGGATAGGCAAAAAAAAAAAAAAAAAAAAAGACCTCACGAAACAACACATTCTGCTCAACGCTGCAACCCAAAAAATGCCTTTGCTCCTTCGCATGAAGCACACCCGAACTACAATTACAAGCTGTCACGGAGATATTTGGACTGAAGGGGTGGGAGTGGCACGAGCGGAGGTGAAACTAAATGATGCGTGTAGAGTTGCGTTCAAGGCCGAGGTTTGCCAACAGTCACCTGCAGCAGCTACTGCATGGCTTTGAAAACAAGACATTTTATCTCAACACAATCCTTATCGATGGGTATGTTCCTAAAAACGCCACACAAATATTGGGCAACGTCATGACAACCTAAGCAGCTTCGCTCTGTCGGGCTATATCTGGTCTGAATGCAAAGGGGAATCCTGGACTAAACTTTATCAACATCTTACACATCACCAGACACACACTCGAGTTGATGTTCCTGTTTTTTTGTTTTTTTTTGGTATCGCCTAGAAATGGCCTTTGCACAACTGCCTACACAAGAGTGATTCATTCACCCGCTGTTCACATATTTCCAGTCCGTCGTTGAAATTACACCCACGTGCAATTAAATTTGCCGGCAGGAATTATAGGTTGCAAACTTAATACCCAGAGCCCTGACACAATTTATTGCATCAAACAGAAGTTTGGCAGGTGAGGAGCTATTTGTTCACAAGTTTGGAAAACAATAAAAAAAAAAAAGGGAGCACCACAACTGCTTGTTGTGTCCACAACTATGAATGACAAGGTCTAATTAAGTTGCCCTCTTTTTCAAAGATAAAACTAAATATTTGAGAGATTTCTATTGAAATGCATTTCTACTTACACACAAATAGTAGATTTACTCTGTTAATTACCAACTAATGGATCACGTCCTTGAAAACTCTGCATGTGAATAAAAACATATTTTTGCTGCTTTACACAAAACACCGTCAAGCGACGGAATGGGGAGCAATGCAGAGTCAATCTGCCTTTATTCGCTATTTTCAGACTCCACAAGGAGCGAGGATAACTAAAAGGCAATTTGAGGGAAGGCGAGAAGACAAAGAGCTCCAGTGTCACCAAACAGGGATGTGAGTGAGGATCCTTTCAACAGCTGCACAACAGCAGTGTGCACAGTGTGTTGTTTGATCTGCCCATCTTGCTGACGTGACTGACAGGCCCCTTCCATCAACAGTTCAAACACCGCAGTACAAATGCAAGTTAGATCTACTGGCCCCCTGGGACAGCGGAGCCTCGTTGAAAACCACAGGCGCTAATTTTAGCCTTTTCGCGATGGACGAACTTGTGCTGCCCCACCACACGGCTGCAGACTGGATCGAAGGGCGTAGACTGACTATTCAAGAGCGCACAAATGCTTTTTCGAAAGTGGTCAAGCCAGTTTGGTTTTTTTTCCCAGGATTAGGAGCATTAAATCCCAACCGATGATGATTATTATTTGTATAAAGTTTTTTGTACGTTTCCTTGCTCGGCTTTAAAACCGGGACAATTTGTTTCTCGCCATGATGAACGTTGGGCTTGCCGCCAAAATAATGCAGATTCTTTCCGAGGGTGGCTTCAGTGAAAAGAAAAAGAAAAAAAGAAGGCGCTTAAGAAGGTATGAAACGGCACGCATTGTCATTTGATCCTGTATTCCGGATCTTGCTTGACACGCACCTGCTTCCTCGTGGTGTGACTGAGGCAGGCCAGTCAATAGTTATGGCTTTTGTATTTTGGTCCATGTGCATTAGCTGTGTAGCTTGTTTTTCTCTTGTTGCGTCTGAGGTCTTATCATAAAGAAATGCAATCGCTTTCCCGCACATCCAGCATCCCATTCATGTGATTTCTCAGCCTCGTTTAGCGGAGGCTGAGCGCCGCATCTGCAGCGCTGCTGCAGCCAGGAATGTTGCAGCGAAGAATGCAGCAACGCTTCCCCACGTCGGCATCCGAGCACACGCGCCGGCCCAGCCATCGCACTAATTGTCCCTGCCCCTGGGATCAAAGTACGGTTGCGTGGAGGCGTTCCATTTGTTTACCAAAACGACAAAGGGCACAAATGGAACACAGAAATGCGACCACAAACGACACACTGTGTTTTTTTTCTCTTTACTTTTACACGGACGTCCTTTGCGAAAAACTTGCACAAAGCTGTGCATTATGCCGCCAAGATTCGTTTGGGGATAATAAAATGCACTGCGATAAATCAGCCATCAGACGAGCGGGGCGGGGTGGCCGACCGCAGAACGTCACGCACAAGCTGCCGCGCGTTACCTCGACGATGCGCGCACATAACACTTAGTGGCAAGGTGGTATAATGGCCCGAGTCCCTGGGTGATATACAGCGCGACTCCTGTGTCGCGGCCGGTGGAAACACTTCTTACACTCCTCGGCCCTGTTCCTGGGCACCGGAGCGATAAGGCAGCGGAGAGGTTGTGTTACTTCACTCGGGTACTCCCGGGGGGAATCCCCCTGGCGGTGGTGTGTGTGTGCGTGTGCTTGTGGGTGTGTGTGTGTGTGGGTGTGTGTGTGTGCGTGCATCTGCAGAAAAGGGGAAGAATGCCACCATTGAGCGCCACGCTGGTCGCAGCCAGCGATCCTCTTCCCCCGCGCACCCACCCTCCCTCGTCCTCACTTGCACTCTGACGTCGGAGTCGGAGCAGATTTGGTGACACGCAGATAAAAGCCTTTCTCTGTTTCTCCCTTTCTCTGCTTTCCTCTTTCTCCTGTGTCACCAGAGCGCTGAGTGCTGCCTGCCTGCCTGCCTGCCTGCCTGCCTGCCTGCCTGCGTTGGCCCTGGCGCACATAGAGAGCTCATTCACACACTGACACGGCCGCTTTTCGCTTGTGATAAGCCACAGTGTCTCAGCTCAATATGTCCAGCGCGCAGTCAGCAGAAGGCCCCAAAAGATGCTGGAGCGCTCGCATAGCTTTACCGTGTGCCGACAAGTATGACATGCTGCAATTCTTTTTTTTTATGCAAAGGGCCCTTGCTACTACTGCCATAAATCTGACAGCGCTGACCAGTCTACACAGTTAACAATTCTGCACCAACACAGAAAACACTTAATCTGTCAGGGAAGATTTTTATTGCGCAATAATTGTTTTTTCGGATGCAAAAAGGAAAAGGGGAACAATAAATAATCATTTGATTTGTCAAATTGAAAACCGCCGTTTACTCATTCAACCATTCACTCATTCATTCATTTAAGACTAGCATCAATCACACGTAGATACATTTGTCTGTCTATCTTTGTGGGGACTTTAGTTTGCTTCCATTCATTATTCATTCTTTTGTTCAGCCTCGTCTAAACCTTTGACCCGACTTTTAACAGCCAATCACAACTCCCTCGTAAATTTTAAGGGTAAAATTGTGAGGAACAGTAAAGAATGACAAATTAAGACTCACCTCACAAAAGTGTGAGCACAATTTGAGTTTAAAAAACGTATTTTGGTCCTCACGATGCTATATTTGCAAGAACACACACACAGAAACACAAGAGTGCAAGCTAATTTATCGACTTTGTCTTTGACTTTTCCTCGATTTATAAAAATCACAAGGTGGAAGAATAAAATCAAAAAAATGGTGAGAAATGTTTTAAAATCGTACATAATTATAAATTATATCACATGTTATATAATATTAGAACCAAGAAACACAACACAGTGTAACTAACAAATTCCTTTCCACCACATTTGTAAAGACTGATGGTCTTCCTCAGAGACAAAGAACAAAAGTGAGAAGAAGTGAAGTGAAAACAGTTTTGGGAGGTGGCGTGTCAGTCATGTCTCTTCACTTTCTTTACCAAGCTTTGTCCTTTTCATTTTGTGTACTCACCGTCTCTGTCTTCAACACCTGGGTCGCTGTCAAGATGGCCCAGGTTCCTGAAAAAGCCAGGAAGTGTTTGCTTAACTGTGGGGAACCTGAGAGCAGAGGAGCACGCAAGCAACACTGATAGATGGCGTCACAATGAAATGTTTAATTAAACAGAAAAAAAAAATTCTTCAGAGTCAATATTTAGCTCAGACATTCACTGGGACATCCGGTCACTCAATGGGGGAGGGTTCAAACAAAATGAAATCGTAGCTAAAACCGAATTACACGCAAGCAAACAAGAAAATTGGTGTAAACCAATCCGTTAACCTCTGTTGGTAGATAAACAAGCACTTTGTTCCCTGCAAGTGTGTGTGAGCCGTCACCTGATAGGGAAACGCTCGTGGACACGGTTGATTACCCGCATGCCCAATTCTATTAAAGGACACGGTCATAATCTCTAATCACTTCCATGTCTGGCGGAATACGAGAGCAGGTTAATCTGGATTATACGTCACCATGGTGAGGTCAGAGCTCAGGCGGTGGGTGAGGGAGGCAGGTGTGACGCAAAACATGGATGGCGACGGGTAATAATAATATTCATAATCATAATAATCATAATCATAATAATCATAATCATAATATATACAAATAATAATAATGATACATGCTGAGGAAAAAAGGACGTTTGCACTCTTTATCCTTACTTTGATTCGTAAGCAAGTTCAAATCGGGTGAATCCAACAAAGATCCTTATGATTCCCTTAAACGGCTCTCGTTTGTGACACATTTGTGACTGGGAGGACAGCGGGGGAACACGGAGAAGCACTCGTGATCTGCGGACATGATCAGCCATTAAATGGGGAATTCAATCAGATCAGGCTTAATACAAGCGAAATTTTGTTCCAACTCTAATCAAGGCACAGTTTGTATCAAAGACATTTGAGAGAGAAAAAATCCGCAAAAAAGAAGTCTTTATGCCAGGATTAGCGGTACAGGCTGTAAAATCCATTCACCTGATTAAGCGCTGGCACGGTCAGGCAAACCGGCGCACGTTTCCAACCCCTCCTCCCCAACCTCCAACCACTCAGAAGTGTTTTCGCAGGTGTGACTTGTGTGCACACACAAATTAAGACATGGATATCCATTTAAAGCATGGCTGTCCATGGCATATTTTTTTTCCCCAGTCTCACATGGTCTGGGATGATCCTGAACGCCCCGTGGCCGATGCCGGTGCTGTCCTCGCCAATGGCGGATATAGACCGTCCCAAACAGGCTGGGCCTGTTAGTACAAATCCACAGGCGGTGGCAAGGTGGTGCATCGTCTCCTCGGAGCATAAAATCCAGTTCCTTCTGCCCAGTACGAGGGCCTGCAGGTTAACTGGGATTTTTGAAGTGTTTCTGGATGTGGCAGCTTGTCCTCGGTGTAACCCCACCCTCACCTCAAGGTAGCAGGAGCTCACTATAGCATCTCTGTGACCATAAGTGCAAAATAAGGGGCGCTAGAGAATGGGAGAATAACTGAATCACAGACACCCACGCATTCAAATCTGCGAAGAGAAGTTGAAGATCGGTAGTGGAATTTAACATGCCTTGTATTTATGTCAGAAAATTACAGTAAATAAATGAAACTAAATAGTTTCATTTTTGTGGGCATTTATAGATATCTCAGGTCAGCATGATAAATGCATTAAAAATAAATTCCATCCATCCTCTAGCCTCAAAAGGGGTGTGGACAATTAAATGAATGTGCATGTCTGAAGCTGGAGTGCCCAGATAAGAACCCACGCAGGTACAGGGAGACAACCTGAGATGTGAGTGAACTTTGTCAAACTTTGAACCTTGTAACTTGCCATTACACTACAGCCTCTCTGGTTGTTTGTTTTCTCGCGTCATTCCTCACATCCTCCCGTGACCAACGCGAGATCTGCCGTCACTTCGCCGGGATATTTGGTCTTTTGTGAAAGGATATCGAGTAGTTTGGTTCGGCGTTGATTTGGAGACGAGTGGTGGAGCGTTTCAATAGACGGTGGCCCCTATTTATTTTTCTTTTCACTCATGTGAAAACGCAACAACGAGTCTTCCTTTGCCATCTCACATCCGTTCCCAGGTGCTGTGTGGCACACGGTTTCGCCCGGGCAGACAGGTCCAAGTCCAGGGGAGCATGACAAAGGACTCGCCTGTGTGTGTGTGTGTGTGTGTGTGTGTGTGTGTGTGTGTGTGTGTGTGTGTGTGTGTTTTATATAACCACCATGATAACAGTGCAACAAGTTCTGACAGCAAACTGTGCTCGAAGCAGCAGCACGCTCTTACCTGTCCGCCTGCAGCAGCAGCGTGGCGGGGTTGCAATTCACAAACCATTTCTACGTTTGTGTTTAACGAAGCGAATCAATAGTCTTTTCACTCAGCAGCACTTCCAAAACTTAGTGCTCCAGGTTATAGAGCGATTTATATAGATTTCTTTTTTTTCTTTTATTTTTTTTCTCCTGCCCTCCCCAACTCATACAATTGTTGTTGACAGTGAAATCAGCTGACTGTAAACCTACTCACTACACACACACACACACACACACACACACACACACACACACACACACACACACACACACACACACACACACACACACAAACTGCTGCTGATGGTGACTCGAGAGAGCCGCGTCTCATTTCACACTATTTGGCCCAATTCACCTTTGGAGAGAGAGGGGGGAAAGCGTGACCGCGCTTTACGGATAAAAATACCTGTCTACGACTATATTTGGCTTGGCTGGATCACAATCGCGCCTCTAAAATAAGTCGGGCCCGCCCCGGCAGCGGCGGCACAATGAATGGTCTCTCTGCTATCTCACTCTGCCTCCGACCGCCAGGTTGCTAAATTTAGCCACCAGGCTTGCGTCAATCACGAGCTCCAGTGCGTCAAGTGTTTCCCCGCCCCACAGGGCTCATCATTGGTTAAAATTAGGACGTTGACCGAAAAATACGCGACCCGTGATTGGCTGTTGAGAATAACAAGCGCGAGCGGATCCGAAGGGGCATTTTTAGTTTTCAGGTTGCCGAGCGCGACGTGTCGTTTTGTTTTCTCTCGGAGGAGCAGGGCTTCCTGCCGTGTGGTGTGGACTTTGAGTGGCTGCCTCGACTGGGTGTTGTTATTTGTTGGTTTTCCAACCACCACCCCCCTCCCCACCACCACCACCACCACCCCTCCATGACCTAATTCATGAAAGTAAATGAGTCCGAGAGATTCATTCCAGATATGTTCCACCGCCTGTCTGACTAAGTTAAATCAACTTGAGTCACTCTTCTTATCTAACTGGTACATTTGCTACAGGCTATAGCTTTTAACACGCTGTGTCAAATGAGAGTACGTTATGGTCAGGCCAGATCGGAACAACATGTAACTTGATTTTTAAGAAACAAAAAATCAGCTAGTACACTGTGACTGAAATTTAAGTTCTGTTTCACAAATATGACTAATCTGGACATTTATACTTCAGGTTAGAATAATATCTTGACATTTTAGCGAAGAAGTTTGGCTTGATGTTATGTTGACGTCATTACAAACAGACATGATTTGTTGTCATTTAAAAATGTAGCAAAAGTTGAGAATATAATTTACCAGAGAACTTCATGCTGTTGCAAACCTCTCCAAAATACTTTCTCTCTTGCCATAGGTGACACAGGTTTGAAGTTGTAAACACACAGTACAAATTTGACTTCACATGTATGTGTGAGTTTTTAGTTTGTTTTGACCAAAACTTTTGCATTTTGATAATTTTGCGTCTTGACCTGATTTTCTCAATTGTCAAACTGAAATCTGTACAACAAAATACTGCACAAATATTTATAGTAAGATTGTGGTGAAGAAAGAAACTTAAATATTTGAAGATACATATATATATATGTGTTGTAGAATAGCTCTGTAAATGACACATCTACAGCAGAATCGTCACCTCTTGTGCTAATCAAACTGAAATTTTCGATTTTAGACTGACAGAATTTTATTTCCTCATTCAATTACACTTCAATGAAAGCGAACTCGCCCCACGGCTCTCCCACTGCTTCTCGCCCTGTAACCATCAAACCAAGCTCGCTCTCTCTGATCCTCTCTTTCCCTTCGACTCTGGCTTACGTTTACGAAGCGAGAGAGAGAGAGAGAGCGAAAGAGAGAGAGAGAGAGCGAGGGGGAGGAGTGTGAGTGAGGAAGAGAGACTCTACTTTGAGTGACGTCACCTCTCCCATGACGTCAAATTGACGTACCAGCATACCATCCTCTGTATGTGGAGGCAGAGCCCAATAAATGCTCTATTTGACTTTCTCCTCTCAGACAGAGCACATAAACAAACTCGCACTGCGGCTCCACACTTGCAAAACTCTCTCATCAGCACCGAGACACTCGGCACACTCGGTGGAAAAGAGGCAGAATTTCTCATATTTTTCCGAGGACTCTTTTTTAAAAAATACTTTTAAAATCCTTTTTTTTTAATTATTTTAATTTTCGAACTTAGTATACTTTAGAGGGGAAAAAAAAGAGAGAAAATACTTTCTCGTCGCCCATGCTGCCGGTTACTTTCGCCACTATTACTAAACGCGTATTAGGTGCGTTTTGCTCTCTTTACTTTTTCGCCTTTGGTGATTATTCTGGATGGACGTCGGACACTTGATGCGAGGTTAATACCACATGTAAAGACGGAACCTCCACAGCAAACCAGTGAGTAAAACTCTGAATGAATGAGTGCGTGTGACACTGTGTGTGTGCCCGGCACAAGCAAGAGAAGCGCGTCCATCCCGCTTGTGTTACGCCCGAGTGTTCGCGTCTCCACTGAACTTCTGCGACTTGTTAATCTTCCCTCTGCCCAACTTTCGTCCGTCTCAACCTGTTGATATTGTTGCGCTGCGGCGCGCGTGTGCTGTCGCTCATCTGGCCGCGTGTGTGCGAGCGCGCGCTCCCCTATAATAGCCTTCTCAAGAGAGCGAATGAAGCTGGATTTGAATTTAATTTGCGCCGGGGAAGGTATCATATCCCTTTAGGTTGTCATGGAAATGAGGTGCCCCTCACTCACGCACAATGGAGAGTGGAGTCACTGTAATGGTTTTGGGCGCAGAACAGTGATCGCCTAACTAACGCACTGAGTCAGGAGGCGGCAGAGAGGAGCATCACAGTTCACATGTGCCGTGTTTTCAACGTCACCAGAATTGTTTGTGATCAAGTGCCGCTGCACTTGTATGTTAGAGCGTAAATAAAGTTTTTGTGGACGAGACTTGCACGCCGATAAGGAAGTCCAAAGTGAGGCTATAGAATAAAAACATTATTCTGGGGTGTCTTTTGAGGGGGTACACCCCCTTTATAAAATAATGATTATGCACATTAGTCTATAGTGTCCTGCCCTGTTGTCAGTTATCAGCTGCTGTTTGTCTCCGATGACACGTCCTCTTCTTCTTCTGAACGCAGGAAAACCACTCTTAAGAACCATATCCTTAATATTTCCTGGAGACGCAGACAGCCGGCTGTATTCTGTAGCTGCATGCTTTCAAGGCAGCGGGCTGTACGGTCAATTAAGTATAGTAACTTGACGCCGAGTCATATACTAACTTGCTGATTTTACCATTTTTACGCACGCTCTTGCGCGGTCTCCCCTGACAGTCTCCCTCTCAGGGGCTGATTTACAGTACTCACATATTTTTCTTCTCACTCCTTTATCTCGTCCCCCTTTCTCTGTCTCTGTTTGCTGGAAGCCTCGCGCCGTCCGGGGTTATTGCTGCGAGGGGCTACCGGCGCTCCGGGGCGCGTGCTTTGCAGCCCTTGTGCCGTTCTCCTGGTTACCGGTGCGCGCAGGGCCAGAGCCCCTACGACCGGCTTTTGAAAAGACAGCGGTGCTGCACCCATTTTCTGTTTGGGAGATTAAATAAAAGCAGACTGGTTGTCTCACTTAGCAGGAAATGTTGGGAGAATAAATAAAATCAGGCTGCGGGTGTATCACTTAGCAGGAAATGTTGAAGTGTTTATACTGTTGTATTGCAACTATCATCCATCCATCCACAAAGCTGCTCATCAGAGCGCATGACAACACCCGTTGGACAAATTGGACTTTTCTGTCACAGTCGTCACTAATCAAGCATTTGTTAATCAAATCATGTACCAGTTTATCATCATCATTATTATTATTATTATTATTATTATTATTATTATTATTATTATTATTATTATTATTATTTGTTTTGTTTTGTTTTGTTTTGTTTTGTTGATTTTGTTTGTTCTGCCATTCACTCCATCTGACCAAAATTTCCAGACCAAGAAAATGAAATTGTCCAATAAAGGCTCGTGGTTAAATACTGACTTGTCAAACAACTCAAGTGGTCGAGTTTTACCTGCAGACACAAAGACTGCTGCAGGTGCCTTTAGCACCAAGTGTCCGCTATAGGGGCTGGGGCTTGTCGAAACACAGTATTGGGACGCACAGAGTGGTCTCTCAACTTCAATGTATCCCGAGGGGGTCCGGCTTAAAGAGAGAGAGATTGAGAGAGGGAAGGAGAGGGAGAGAGTGTGTGTATGTGTGTGTATGTGAGAGCGTGTGACAGAAAGGGGGAGCTCTGGGCCTTGAAATCCAGTGGCCTCAGTGCGTCCTGCTGCAGTCAGGGAGCTGGAGGCGCACGGAGCGCAGGGGTCCGCCTGCTTTACTTTTCCTAAGTCCGAATCGGCCACATTTTCTCTTTCTCTTTTCCCTCTGGATGAACCCCGAGCGGGCGAACACCGCGGTGATCAGAGCCAAGAAAAGTGATGGCGCGGAGGCATTTGTGCAGACCGCTTTTTTAAAAGTTGTCACTTTTGTGGGTACGTATAAGGGTGGTGGGGGGGAGCGCGCAGCGAAGTGCGTTGCCCGATTTGATATGTCGAAACTTCAAGGCAAATTAACTTTAAGAGGGAAACCTGTCGACCACGTAAGTGCGAGTTTAGAAATGAGCTCAGTTGTCCTCATTTGTGGTCCACTATTTTTTTCCCCTCTGTACACGACCAGATCTGGTGACACATTAAATGTTGAAATTGATCTCTTTTAAATTCATTGTGCGATAACTTATACTCTCATCGGATCATTTTCCACGTAGTTGCGTGGTTAAATGTCATTTACACAGTTTGGTCAGTATCTGAAGTTCGTTTTGATTTTTTGATTTTCTGGTACTTTCATCTTCCTGCGCTTCATCCATCCCATTTGACTAAATCGGTCAGGTTGAATTTGTAAACAAATAATTTCTTTTTTTTTGGGGGGGGGCGGGGGGGGGGGGGTGAGAGGTAAACTGAGAGTAAATTGTGTCTGTCTGTACTTTTGCAAATGTTCTAAATATTTGGAAATGTAATGACTAATAACTAAACTGAATTTGCGTCGTGCGACGGGCTCTGCCCGTCCCAAGATTTCATTCCTATCAGTGAGTGTCGTCAGGGGTATTTTTTTTTTTTTTTTTTTTTTTTTTTTGTACATTTTTGCAGAAATTAAGATGATCGCTGAGTGGGAGATGAAGTTTCTTTTTAATGCCGCCTACCGCTTCATGACGGGACATCTTTCCTGCATGCAGACACAGGTTCGGAAGAGCGCGCCCAGCCGAGCTCGGAGCCAAGGCGGTCGGTCACTTCCTCAGCGACGCCCGCCGATTCTTCTCTCCTCCAGGTGCCCTGTCCCGGCCGCAGCCACGCCACCTCTCAATCCCGGACATCCAGCACCATTCAGCGCGAAGCCCTTTCACCAGGTACAGTCCACAAGCCCGTTACCTTCAAATACTAAAATTAACCTTTTGCAGTCTGTGTTTTTTTATTTTATTTTTTTTTCTTTTGTTCCTTTTGCCTTTTGACATTTTGTTCCGAGCTGTCTCTCTGCACTCAGCTGCTGCTGATGCACTGATGTTGCTTTCCGTGGACTGTCTAGATTTGTTGGAATTCATTTTTGGATTTTGTTGTTGTTGTTGTATGTTTTATACAAGTTTGGACCTATTTGTTATTTTCTACCCTTCAATTATTTTCTTAAAAAAAAATGAAACAGTCATTGCTTCCAAAAATATCAGCAGGCAGTCATTTTTTTTTTTTTTTTTTTTTTTATGTTGTTGATATTTTCTCGGATCCATGCTCTTGTATGAGTGCGTGTACGTGTATGTGTATGGGTGTGTATGTGTTTTCACACAGTGTGCCAAGCTGAAGTTTCAATTTTGTGACGAACAATTAAAGAATAAAGAGAAAAAAAAGAAACCTGATGCAGACACGCAATCAGAAACTGTGGGTGAAAAGTCAGACATCAATTCTCCTGACTCAACCTGATACTGAAACGCCCTCACAAGTAAAATGTATTTAAAAACGTTTCTATTGTATTTTATGGTGAACCTCCCAAATCAATTCAAACTATTCCAGTTATTTAATATCTCCCTTTGAAAAATGGAGCAATGGCCAAACTCCCTCAAATTGTTTTTATATTTTACACGTACCTGTCTGCAGTGGTGAACTTATACTTGTGTGCGAGTATTTGTGTGTGGTGTGCTAAAACGAGGAGCGCTCTGTTTGAGGCCACTGGTTTAAAATCATTTCAATTGCTACCCACTGCCCAAACAGAGTCTTGTGATAACTATATTTTTATTTTATTTCTATTCATGTCTGCAACATCATGTTTTTATTTGGTAGATCTATGGCATTCTGACAATGAACAGGCGCACTCAGTTATTGGAACAGCTGCAGGTTGTCCAGTTGAAATGCACACCTCGAGGTTAGAGACTGTTTCCCTTTGCCTCACTGCGCTGCACCACTTACGTCTGACTCTGCTTCGGTTGCCTGTCCTGCTGCTTGCACACCACGCACACGCGCACATATGCATATGCACACATTCTCTGTAAGCGCTTGCACGTTTAACAAGGGCAATCTGATGGTGGTGTTGGGATGGGTTCCTAACTGATTTCATTGCTTAAAAACTGCACGGCTGAGTGTGTCTCACAGGAGGACACAGACTTTTAAGGAAGTGTGTGTGTGTGCACGCGCGCGCGTGTGTGTGTGTGTGTGTGAAGACTAGACTCACCACCAAATGAAAACGTACAAGGAGGATGAGACGTTTGCAGACACAAGTGGTTTTACAGGTTCCTCTGAGGATAAGGGCTCATGTTATTGGCAGAGTGAACGTATACAGGTCCATGTTGACACATCTTGAAGATGACTAGTGGTGAAAATACAAATGTGTGTGTGTGTGTGTGTGTGTGTGTGTGTGTGTGTGTGTGCGTGCGCGCGCACGCGCGCGTGAGGGCCTACATCATTTGTGTATAAAAAGACAACTTCACCTAAAGCTTCTTTCTTCACCTGACACACACACGCACACACACACGCACACACACGCACGCACACAGACATCAGAGTCCATTAAGCATGATGTAGCTGTCAGCTGTCAACAGTAACGTTTCATAGCTGCATGTAAATGGCAGGTGCGATAAGTCTTTTATGCCACACACGCTGACACTAATGCACAACACTGATCTCAGGCTTGACCTAGTGACATAACACAGAGAGCCACAAAGTTTACCACTGTGTAGCCCCCACCCCCCTTCACATGGCTTCTTTTCTCTCCCCCTCTCTCGCTCTCTCTCCGTCTCTCTCTCTCTCTCTGTCTCTCTCTCTCTCTCTCTCTGATGTGTCAATCTCTTCCTCCGCCTGCTGCCCCGGCTCACTCGCTCAAGTCTTTAGGTCGAGCCCAGAAAACCCCCATGACGCCTCTTATGGTTGCACATGTGTTTTTCCATGTGGGCTGAATAGCCTCATGGTCACTTAGTGAGGGAACAAAATAATGACGTCAAGAACACGTAGGGCTGCAGCTTGACTCATATCCTGCGTAGTTTTTTTCTTCTTTTTCTTTTTAAGGAGCTGCCATTTTAACAGCCCCGCTGAGAGACAAGCGAGGGTCTACTCAGTGTATATTTTGATGGAAATATCCTTGAGTGGATTCATCTGATTTCATTTTAAAAGCTTCCTTTTTTATCCAGATTCCTTCGATGTACACTGCTTGAATGTAAAATGTTATTTTTAAGCGACCATGAATATGAATTTAATCAGTACAACATAGAAATTATATATGTTGGGACGTAAAAAAAAAAAAAAAAAAAAAGTGTTGTAGTCTCCTCCCCCTTTGACTTAATTAACTCTTTGAGTCACTCTTTTGTTTTCTGAGGCCCCCACAGCCAAAACGCCTGCTGCCTCTCAGGTATAATTTAATTGTATCACAGAGGCTGAAATTAATGTGTCATTCTGCTTCTGCCATCAGTGACATGATACTGACTATCAAGCACATTTGTATCCTGACAAAATGTTCAGGGCATTTTTTTAATGAATGGTTATTATTATTATTATTATTATTATTATTATTATTATTATTATTATTATTATTATTATTATTGTCATTATTATTATTATTATTATTATTATTATTATTATTATTATCATTGTCATTATTATTATTATTGCTGTTGATGGAATAATAGGCCACATCGCCCCATTCGTATTTGTTTTCCTTCTCCTACACCAACTTGTTCTTCCGCCTGTGAGTAGGTGAGGCTGAAGGTATTATGGGATGCTCTGCGGACAGCAGGGCCACGGCGTGTCCCGTATTTGATTAGGGCAACATGACGCGAGAGGATCGGGGGTGATTACGGCACAGCTCACGCACGCTGGGCGTCAATGGGAAGCGGGCCTGTGTGTTTAGTTGAACGTGCAAACACACACGCGAAACACGGACGTACGCACACGCGTGTGAGCTCATAAAACGCACGTACACGCAGGTGGGTCAAATTACGTAAGGGCTCAGAGATAAGGGGGAGACCATAAAGTGTGTGAGGTGAGGCGATGGTGTGAATGGAACAGAAGTGCATCAGAAAAAAGAGCGTGCGCGTGTTTGTGTGTGTTCGCGAGTCCAGCACCACCATGAGGTTCCGTTGTTATTAAATGTTAATTTATCTGCTTTGCCATCTGACTAACCAGCGTACACCCACCCACACACCCGCAGGCACGCACACGCGTGAGCACGCAGGCACACACACACACACACACACACACACACACACACACACACACACACACTCTGTGCACTGTAGGTTGGATTGGATCTTTGCACTGCTGAGCTGCAGCTTGGTGAACTTTGAGGATTCACGGTGCAAAATCTGAATGTTTCTCCTCTGAACTTTCAGTCAGATGGAAGATTTATCAAAAACAAGACATTAACTTGGGTTGCTGATTGATTAACAGTTAAATGTTAAAGGTGTTTCCTACTGAATGTGAGTTTAGAAGCATTACAAAATCCTGGATACAACAGTTGTTTAATAATCTGCTTGTTTTTGTTTAAATATGCAAAAAATATTTTTGAAAAAATATTTTGTCCACAATATCAAACCAATCCTATTTGCACACACTTCACCGCAGAGGTTCTCTATAAACTGTCGGTTTACTCCGGGGTTATCCTGCAATGTGCTTCTCTGGGTCTCCTTTAAAGTGTCACAAAATCTGTTCACTAATCAGTGATTAAACTTTCTTCCTGGCCGCCCTGCAGCTGTTGCCTTGCAGCTTTCCTCTACTAACGCTTGGAAGAGCTTTCTTTTTTTAAATTCTTTGGATTATGTGTCTGCCCGACAGTTCTAACTCCTCTGTGTTTGCTGTACCCCACCCCACCCCCCTCCACCTTGACAGACATGCCCTGTGTGCAGGCTCAGTATGGGCCCGCCCCTCCAGGCTCATCCTACTCAGGCCAGTCCTTCGGCTACCAGGGGGACAGCTACACCTCTGACCTCATGACCCCCGACTACACCAAGCTGGACCTGGGGGGCGGCGAGATCTCGGCCGCTGCCACCACTTCCCTCCCCAGCTTCAACGTCTTTGTGGAGGGCAGCTATGAGCCCAAGTCCTCCTGCCTCTACCAGATGCCGCCACACAGGCCCACCATCAAGAAGGAGGAGGAGAGCTACCCCACCGCCCCGCCACTGGAGGCCATGTCCTCCTCCACCATGTACTTTAAGCAGTCGCCGCCCTCCACCCCCACCACCCCGTCCCTACCCGCCCAGCCGGGCACCTCCTTCCTGTGGGAGGAGCTCCCGCTGGCCCCTCCGTCGCACCCGCACTCGCTGGGCTCCGGCCTGGAGGCCCCCCTCAAGTCGCCCCGCTTCCCGCACTTCTACCAGCACTCGCCCCCCCACAGCGGGGCCAGCGTGGGCGGCTACGAGGGCCTGGCCGGGGGACTGGTGCGCACGTCCTCCTCTTCCTCCTCCTCCTCCTCCTCCATCTCCCATCACCACGGCCCGCCCCTGGAGCAGCCCATGTACCAGCTTAACCGCGGCGTGGGGGGCAGCAGCCTCGCCTTCCGCTCCCTGGCTCTGGGATCCTGCGGCCCCCTGCTGGCAGACAGCCTGCCCTCGCCGCCACCGCGCGGTCCCCAGGGAGAAGGCACCTGTGCGGTGTGTGGTGACAACGCCGCCTGCCAGCACTACGGAGTTCGCACGTGTGAGGGCTGCAAGGGCTTCTTTAAGGTAAATGGCTGATAAGGTTTTTTCAAATCATAGTTTCAATCAAACCATCAGAAGCACTTCTTCTCTTTACTGCTAACCAGGACTGAATCTTGACAGAATCATCCACTGGTGCTCTTCCGTGCTAGCACAGGCCGAATAGGAAATGTGGTGCTTTTAGGTGCAGCTTTAAGTATCTCTTGATCATCATATTTACCACTAAAACGTGTACTTTTACCACAGTCAGGCCACGGATTCGTAACTTTGTTTGTACTATATACTCTGTGTGGCATTTTTACTTTCACACTATCGCTGAATGTGCTTTAAGGCCCATTTATAAGATGCACCCACACATGCACACAACTGACATATCGCTTCAAAACATCGCCCAGCTTTCTGTGAACTTTCCGCAAAGTGCTTTGGGCGTCGCTCATTAGCAAACATTTTCTTATATTTGCCTCGCACCCACTCTGCACTCTTCCAGGTGCTTTCTAAATCGTTTACTTGAGTCATTATGAAAGCACAATACGCCCACGGGGGTCGTCTCTCCAAATGGCCACCGTGTGTGTGTGTGTGTGTGTGTGTGTGTGTGTGTGTGTGTGTGTGTGTGTGTGTGTGTGTGTGTGTGTGTGTGCTCTCAGTCACTCCTAAACAAGTACAGAAATGATTTTCCCTCTTAGTGTGGTCATAGTGAATGAGCAGCTTCAAAACTGACCAAGACCCACTGACACAATATTTAGCACAATATGTCTGTCTAAACGTTTCAATATAGACGCGTAATTGAGCGTCACCCTGAGATAGTTTTTATTCATAAAGATTTTTTTTCATTTTACTTATTACACACTGCACAGCCACGGCAATAGTTGTGGGACGTCCATATGACACAATAATTCATTCAGATCGCAGTAAACTCATACTCAGGTAGTGTCTTTGTGACTAACTGTGATTTGTGGTGCACTTGTTAAGCTTTCCATCGGCTGCATGTGATAAGAGCGAAATTAACAAGGCGGCGAGAAGGCAGGGTGCAAACACGGAGGTAATTGAATAATGCCTCTGGTAGGTGGAAATGAATTATCCTTCTTTTCAATTAGTTCCGCAATTTGTTTTTATTTAGTGATTAATAAAAGCAGCAGCGTCTGGTGGCAGCAGGCCGAGGGCTGTGTGCTTTGCTGCCGCGATTATTCGACGCGCGGCCTGTCAGGGCTCGCTGTGTTTCCACCGCACACGCATGCAGATACAACAGCCCGTGCAAGTACATGCGCAACCACACACCCGTACAGTGTTTTATTTTTAATAATATTCATGTTATCAGGCACATTACTGCCATTAAACTAACAATGTTATTGTCCAATAAGAACATTATCCTGATTATATTTAATCATCATTGAATAATCATTCCACATTAACCACAGCTGAGGCATGTGTAAATTATTATTTCATTAGGTCAATGTGAAAACACATTTTCATACTGAATTAATTTTGTCTCTTAAGCATGTAGCATTTTTTATGTGCTTATTATTTTTGGTTAGGCTAATGTAGTCCATTCACCGGTTGCCATTAATTTAGTCAATCTACTTAGAGCTTTAATAGAAAGATCTCAGCTGTTATGGTGGGGCAAAAATTTCACTACCGAAACATGGGGGGGGGGAATGAAATCAACAAACCTAAAGTGACTGGTTTTAATGCACCCACTGTCCTGGTGACTTGGCTTGGCTGTGCTCTTTTCAGTGGAAACTCACTTCATTGCAAATGATTTATATTTTTCCATTGCTTGCACTGCACCGAAGTCTTAGCGAGAGTGGAATGGTGTTGGTGGTCTCGTGGTGAAAGTAATATACACACCATTATTTCCTTAGTGCACATCTAGAGCAGTCAGCTGTGTGTGTGTGTGTGTGTGTGTGTGTGTGTGTGTGTGTGTGTGTGTGTGTGTGTGTGTGTGTGTGTGTGTGGGTGTGTGTTGCTTGCATGAAGAAAAAAAAGACGGGGGGGGGGAGTCTGATTGCATATGATTAGAAGAGTACGGGGACAGAGGACACAGAGGACAGAACATAACAAAGAACAAAGTCCCTGAAGGCTTTTAATTTAAGCCGAGGCTATTAGCACATGTTACATGTCAGGGACAAGTGTCTGCATGCCTCTATCCTGTCCATCCAAATTCCCCCCACAACACCTTCCAGTGTGTGCGTGTTCATTTGTGAACGTCGTGGACTTTAGTGCACGCGGCTCCAATGTGTTCTTGTGTGCGTTGTTCTGCGTTTCACAGAATATTTTGCTTCCGTTTTGTTTTAGTCACGGTCCTCACCAAAAAAATTGAGTCCAGCAGTTATTCCGCTTCTCTGAAAAGCATTTTAATTTTCTTTAACTAAAATTGTTATATTGTTAAATTTAAGTTACCGACAATGAGACTCATTACAATACAGATTGGACAGATAAAAAGTGGAACCAGAACTTGCCTCGTGCACTGGCTCACACACACACTGCGGGTGACCTAAATAGGTATGTACGGGACAAACAAGCAGAATCTACAAATTTGTCTAATCATATTGAGATAATTCAATCTGTCTGTGTGTGTGTGTGTAGGTGCGTGTGCCCGCGCACGCACGTATGTGCATCTGCGCCCACGTGCTTATACCTACATGTAAACATATGGAGGCATCTCACTGATAATCAAAGACTATTTAGTTATGCAGTTTTGGCTCAAATGTGCAGACGCCAGTCATGCTTCATGCTACTCATTAGACAGCAGTCACAAGAGCTACCCCCCCCCCCCAACACACACACACACATACACACACACACACACACACACACACACACTGCAATGTAGAGATAGAGAGGAGACAGCAGGAAACAGAGCAGCACTCGCCCATTAGAGCTTAATTTCTCGGAGCCCTAATTGATCATCTCCAAACCAAAGCTCTTATTGGAGGGAGCTACCTTTTAAATTAGGCCCTGAGGTCACTGAAGGCAGGAACAGCCTCCCTCCTCTCCTCCCTCCCAGCAGGAATCACTTATTTTACACCATTTCACCTGAATCCTCTGTACCTTCCTCAGGAAAAAAAAGTCACATCCTTGAAATGTTTATCTAGGAAATCCAAGGGTGTCTCTCAACAGTCAGTCTGCAGGCCTGCAGAAAACATACCTGTTTTCTTTACTCGTTTACTTTGCAAATGATGCCGAGGTGTTAAACGCATTCAGTGTGCTGCGTTACCCTGAGCACACCGTTTTCTCTTAACCCCATTAATGACCATAACTAACTTGTCCGCGGTCACAGCTCGCTGGCCGATGAATTGGATGACATGATCTGCGGCGTCATGACAACGACTCTCATCCGGCCCCAGCGCACATTACGCCGCCCGGTTTCGCGCTGTCCGCGGCCTATATAGAATAATTAGCGTGGTATTGGTCCCCCGAAGGCGCAGGCATGTGTCGGATGAACGTTGTTTGTTTGAACAACTTGTTTGTTTTGATGTCTTCCGGGGCCACTGGGATGCAAAGTTTTGCGTACGTTCGGTTAATTTCTCCATGTCGCTGTTCTTACATACATGTTCTGAAATTCACGTCAAACAAAAGTAGTATGGTTTGCAGTCGTATAGTTACATAGAAGCGTTAGTTTCAAAAGTTGGAATGAAAATTGGGCAAAAAGGCTTTGAAATTTGCTGCTCCTTTGGCTTGGAACGACATTCAAAGGGTCCTGAAATTGTCAAGGTGGATGACCCTTGGTGTATTTAACAGATAGAAAAAATGGGTTTCTCTTAACTTGCAATTGCTAATCAATTCCACCAGCTACCCTTGAGTTCTTATGGCATTCTAGCAAGCAGTTCGTTTTATGTGTAATTATTTGTACCGGATTCCACTGTTGTTTGTCTGAATTTGAGAGTATGCTCTACACACACACACACACCCACACCCACATACACACACACCCACACACATATTCACCTCTCTTTTAAACTGGTTTTAAATAAAGGATATGATGATGATGATGATGATGATGATGATGATGATGATGATGATGATCTGAAACTGAATCTCTGGTTTTATGGAAGCTGTTCCGTTTATTTGAATTTAAAAAAAAAATCGGTTTTATTTATTTTTTTTTCCTGTATGTTTGTGAACAAACGGTGTTTCTTTTCTTTTTTTCCTTTTTTTTTTTTTTTTTTTTACATTTCTTCACGCGCAAGTCTCACGCGGGATTCCCTCTTTCACACTCAGCACAAACACACATACATAACTGCGGCGCTATCCCACCCCCCCCCCCCCACACACACACACACCCTCTTTTCAAACGGTCTCTCGCGGGCCCCACGTGGCCCGCGTCTGATTTCGTTTTAATAAGGTCAGTAATAATCGCGCGAGCCAGCCGAGGAGAAAACAGCTCCCGCGGGGCCCATCCGGAGAGGGAGAGGCGCGAGGGGCTGCCTGCGCGGGCCCCGCCGCTGGAGCCACGAGCTGACCCGCGAGCTTCACAAACAATCTGATCAGGCAGCCCTCGCGGCCGCCCGCCGTCCCCTCCCTCCCGTCCGTCTCGCGGGACCTCGGCACGCCACGCGCGCGCGCTCGCTCCTCATTGTCAGCTCCCGCGCTAATAAATTGTCCCTCCTGCAGGCGAGGCTTGTTGGGAAATTAATTTTATCTAATTATACTGATGTCACCGCTGCCTTTCAGCGCGTAATTAAAATCTGACCTGCGAGCTTCTGCTTTCGTTCTTTGATGAGGGGGGAGGGGGAAAACACAGAGAAATTGAATTAACCAAATCCAATATTAGGTGCTTGATTGTGTTTGGTGGCTGATTATTGGTTTCTTCCGTGTGTCTGCAGCGCACCGTGCAGAAGAACGCCAAGTATGTGTGTCTGGCCAGCAAGAACTGTCCTGTGGACAAGAGGAGACGCAACCGCTGCCAGTACTGCCGCTTCCAGAAGTGCCTGAGTGTGGGCATGGTCAAGGAAGGTAAGGAGCCACTGACCCTCACTATCTATGGTGGTACAAGACGACATGATCCTGAACCCTGACATCATCCCTCCATCCGTCTTCAATAGCTGCTTCTTCCTGCACTCAGGGGTCTCTCCCAGTTGTCATAGGGTGAAGGCAGGGTGACACCCTGGTCAAGTCACCGTGACATGATTATTTCGCTTGAAATAAGGCCTAACGAGGCCTCAGCTGCGCACAAAATGCGCCACGGCCCCGATTGGAGCGTCACAGCCGCTGAATCTTCCAGAAGAGAGACACACAACCTCCGCCTCTTCATTTGTGTCATATCGTGTCTGATGCGGCCGCCTGTTGTCGCGACAGAGGTGTTGTGCTGATGATGATGCGCTGCCCCCCCCCCCACACACACACACACACCATGCGCGCCGTCCAGCTAACGCTGAGGAGTCAAACAGCTCCACTGCCATCTGCTGGCTATTCTCGTCCTGCGTAAGGGAACGTGAAGTGAAGCGAGCTCCTTTTCCCGCTTATCTCGCATAAATCACATTAAAAAGAATAATAGCCAGTGAATGCAAAATACTATTATTCGCTTCTTTAACTTGATGCGCTTTCAGAAAGAGCAAAACTGAACATGTAGGTCTGGTGATCAGTGATGTGAATTTGTCAACTCCCCCATCTGGCATCACCATGCTGACAGCTTGTTCTTGTCGCCAACACAGCATCAGCATCTCTCTCCATCACAACATCAGCTCCAGCAGGAAGATTAAACTGAGCATTTTTGCAAGATTCTGTTGTGATGCTTCATTTTTCTGAATGTCTGTAGATGTTTATGAATAATACCTGGCATCATATAATATCCATCAGTCCATCCATTTTTTAATACTTCTTCCTGCGCTCAGGGTCACATTCGGGTGAAGGCAGGGTGACACCGTGGACAAGTTGCCAGTTCATCGCAGGGCCACATACAGACAAACAACCATTGACACTCTCTCACACACACACGCACACACACACCTAAGGACAATTTAGAGTCTCAAGTTCACCTCACATGCATGTTTGGAACCCACACAGACACAGAAAGAACTTGCAAACTCCACACAGAAAGATCATATAATATGATCTGTTTGTCTATTTTTTTTTTTTTATTATTTGAAAGGGGAAAATACAATTTTATAAAACACATGAATAGACATGGTTAAAAAATAAAAATCTAATCCAATATAATATGAAAGATCTGGCATAATAGGGCACCTCCATTTCTGACACTGTATAATTCTGTCAGCGTTTAGTCATGCTTCTGTGTGCAGCCTCTGTGATGATGACCATTTCATTGAACTGATCAACTTCATCCTCCTGTGCTCTCCTGCTCCGGCCCACAGTGGTTCGCACCGACAGCCTAAAGGGGCGCCGAGGTCGTCTTCCCTCCAAACCAAAGAGCCCCCTGCAGACAGAAGCGTCTCCTCCGTCTCCTCCTCTCAGCCTGCTCTCTGCTCTGCTGAGGGCCTACTCCCACTCCATGCCCCGCGACCTCGACTACAGCCAGGTACGCTCCGCCGACACACTTCAAAAACCCAGCTTATGGGCCAGAAGCTGATGTCCGGCCCTCCTCTGCCCCGCAGTTCAGCGCCGCCGACCCCCCGACCTCGTCGTCGGACGCAGAGCACATCCAGCTCTTCTACAGGCTCCTGACGGTCTCGATGGAGACCACGCGGTGCTGGGCCGACCGGCTCCCGGGTTTCTCCGAGCTGCAGCGCGACGATCAGAACCTTCTCATCGACTCTGCCTTTCTAGAACTGTTTGTGCTGCGACTATCCTACAGGTGAGAAACAGGCAGAGATGACGACTTTTACATCTGTTACTTTCATGCAGCTGGGCAGCAACTCTGTGCTGGAACTGTTTTGGTGTCAAAAGTATTCACAGTCTGTACTTAAGTAAAAGTACAGAGACTTGTGGAAAAAATACTCAAAATATACTACATGTTCTGAAAAGTATTTAAGTAAAAAGTAAAAGAAAAACATTTTTTTGCCATTAATAAAACAATACATTAGTTGATAATGCAAAAAGTAGAAAGTTGTGACATAATACTTCAGACTGAACTGACCAGAAGTCAGAGGTCTTGATATTGTAGTGTTTTTTTTCTTTTTCAAGTGCAGCGCAATCCAACTGTAATCAGTAATAGTTATGACCAGTGAGCCATTATTGGATGTTGGCACAGTAATAATAACCAATGTATGCACTGAAAACATATTGAACTGGCAACGCCAAAGCCGAGGTTCTCTAAAATAATATCTCTCTTCATCCATTTTTATATTGAGGAAAACAACAGCATATTTCAAATTGCTCCACTTCAAGCAACAACTGTAATAGATAATAATATAATAACTTTTAACAGAATTTGTATTTTTTTTAAACATGTTTAAACACAAAAGTAACCAGCATGTTTTCCAATGTAAGAAGTAGAAAGTACAGACGTCTGTGTACAAATGTAGCGAGTTAAAGTAAAAAGTTGTCAGAGAAAGAAATACTCAAGTAAAGTACCGACACCTTGAAAATCGACTGAAGTACATAAACAAAACTTCATTACTTCCCACCTACAAGGCTGAATAATCGCCATACCAACCCCCCCCCCAAAAAAATGAAAAACCATGAATGGGAGTCTGCGGCTATGACAGCAGCGATACACCCACAGAGTTCCGCTCCGCTCGTCTGATACGTGACGCACAGAGAGTTCTGTGTGCTTTCTATAACTGTGCGGGCATTGTGAAGTATGAATCGACAGGATCAATCCCATCTCATAATTAGTCAGCTGAGGAGCTGCAGAGAGCCGCTGACGGCGAAGGAACACACTCAGTTCCTCCCTCTGCGCGCTCACCTCATGTCTTCTGGAGTGAGTGTGTGTGTGTGTGTGTGTGTGTGTGTGTGTGTGTGTGTCAGTTGTTAGTGGTTGTTGTTGGCATGTCGCTCGCGGGTACCTTTGGTGCCATCACGACTGCCCCCGACCCATCTCTGCCTCTGTATTGCCCTGGGTTACCGTTGTGCTTTTGCAAGGTATGCAGCCAGTTAAATTTATGGGAAGGAGGAAGAGGAGAAGGAGGAGGGGGAGGAAGGTGGGGGGAGGTGGGTGAGAGCGAGGCTACAAGCTCATCCCTTTGTCTGCGCTGTTGTCTAGGACATAAAAATCAACATGGTCACACACACACACACACACACACACACACACACACGCAACACTGATGATGTGGAATGGCAACTTTTCGCTCCTCCGCTCGGTGCAGGACCAGGTGCAGGGTGGGTAGAGGACTGGGTGGTGGCGTCACAGTCCCAGCAGGAGGCCAATCAGGCAGGACTCATGACTCACAGGGGTTTCTATTAGCCACACACACACACACACACACACTGCTCATCTTTCCAGCAGCCAAACTCCCACGGCTTCTGAGGGAAAAACGCACACAAGCGCAGCACTGTCTTCACTTCGTCCGACTTTTTTTTCCTCTTTTTCTTTCCCGGGAGAGCGGCTGGAAGGATGCGTCTGTCCGTCTCCGCTGTTGACGCGGCCTCACACTGACCCCACTCTGAACCCAGATGCCTCGCAGACCCCCACTTTACCCTCCTACACCACGCAAAGTGCATGTTTTTGAGAGCACGCACACGTGTGTGTGTGTGTGTGTGCGTGTGTGTGTGTCTGTGTGTGTGTCTGTGTGTGTGTGTTTCAGCGTGTCTAGAGTAAATTTGCTCCACTCCTCTGGGCCGGCATTGCTGTAAGCGCCGCGTTACCAAACTGTTTCCGTGGTTATTGGTCAATCGCTGTGGTGACGGCGTCGTCAGGAGGGTGGGGGCTGTGTGTGTGTGTGTGTGTCTGTGGAATGTGTGGCGCACATCCAGCTGTATGTTTTTCGCTCTGTGTGTGTGTGTGTGTCTGTGTGTGTGTGTGTGCATGCTTACATCTGTCTGTTTGCCCGGCCCTGTCGTTGTTTCAGTGGGTCGGCCGCTGCTATCAGGCAACGGATTAATTAGCGTTGCGAGATATGGGCACAATGCGGAGCCTGGCAGATAATACACCTTTACAGTTAATTAGCTCGACGTTGCGTGTTATTGTAGGAGGCTATCTGTTTTACAAGGCTGATTTGCAGCCATTCGTTTTTGCTGGGAGTCCTAATGCGACCCGCATCTCCGCATTTGCCCGTCGGTTTGGTTGTTGAAATGCAAATTTTTCCGGAAAGAAATCATCGACAGACAAAAAAAAAAGCGCTTTGAGATCGCAGCATTGACACAAATGGAAATTCCACTGTCACTTTTGACAGAGATTGTGGCGTCGTCGGTGCGAGTGCCCCCATTAAACTCTTGTGAGGACAATCAGACAGGAATTGTGTTTTTCCTCCTCTCCCCGTAATTGCTTAACCAGTGTTTGTGCAAGGCTGTAATTTGAGGCTTCCCCCCTCGCGCTAGCTCTTTGTTCTCCCGTGCGCGCACTTCCTTCCATCTCGTGGCCTGACGACCCTTTGTTGTCGTCCCCGGATCAAGCGGGCCGCGCTCTCGAAAAGCCGCGCTCTCCCGGCGCCGACCAATAAACGCTGGCCGTCGCCCTCCCTCCCGGCGCTGCTCGATCCCGCCGCGTCTCTGCGCTCGTCAGTCTCGGGAGGAGTGGGATGCTGCGGTCGTGAGTCACTCGTGGCCAAATACATCTGAGAAGCCTTTTCATTTCCTCATTAAGGCTTGCTGCTTTTCTCTGCCTCGGCACAGCCGGAGAACATTAAAAGGCTTTACAGTTTACCTATCTGCAAATACAGAGACAAAAACGCTCCCCCGACCCACCCAATACCCCCCCCCGCCCAAAGCCCTTCACCCCACCGCAGCGCTGGCAAATGCAGGAATTTCTTAAAATTACAAAGCATAACTTAAATTAGCCACATGTCTGTGTTTAATGCCCGTGTAGCATGCAGGCTTTTATTGTCCTGTTCTAATTATTTCCTTTCCCCGACCATCTCAAGCCATATTTACAATAAATGAAGGAAAAACGCCACGTTTTAAATTGGATAAAAACTCTAATGCAGGGGTGCCAGCCCGCAAGGTGATTTTGCAAAGTGAAAAAAAAAACAAGCTCCAGTTTTTCAAACTGTTAAGACTTGGGCTGAGAAAATGGCCCAAGCGCAGCCACTCCAAAGCTACGTCGTCTTTCCGCCTGCCCTATCACGTCTCCCATCTGCCACCCTCATTGCCCCAAAATGTCTCTGTTGAAAAAGAGAAAACTGGATGCAGAGTGCAGAGCGCTCCAAGAACACGACCAGTAAAACAAAGAGAACTATCTGAAGTTGTTGTTATTTTCAAGTTATTATTACACCATGATTTCACCGGCGTGGCCCGCTTGGGAGTGGATTTTTCTCGATGTGAACTACACTGAGTTTGACACCCCAGCTATAACCCCTTACTCCTCTTCCTTCCCCTTCCTCTCTTTGCCTCAGGTCAACGCTGTCAGAGGACAAACTGGTGTTCTGCAACGGCTTGGTGCTGCACAGGTTCCAGTGCCTTCGCGGGTTTGGAGAGTGGCTGGACTCCATCCGGGATTTCTCCACCCACCTCCAGAGCCTAAACCTGGACCCCTCGGCTTTCGCCTGCCTGGCGGCCCTCGTGCTTCTCACAGGTGAGGATGCCGCAGTTCTCACAATCAACATTGGGGCAGGGGTGGAGGGTTGAACATTGGAAAAACAAAAGAATGGATCCCTCTACATGGTATGAGATCCTTTTTCTGACTGTACACACGCATCACGTCCGTTTTTCCAGAGGCGACTCGGACACGCACGCAGTTCACGCCTGTTCTCACACATCTCCGCTCGAAGAACCCGATACCCAGAAGCACCTGCTGCACCTGCCACACACCTGGCCCTCTAATCAGCGTGCGTCTCGGAGAGACTAGCAACTTTCTATGGAAACACACACGGGCTGGGGGAGGGGAGGAGGTGGGCTTTTAGAAATGCATCAGAAATAATCCATAACAAATGAAACCCCAGGTGTGAGAGGAACGTCGGTGTAATTAAGACTTCATATATTTCCTTTGCACTCCTTTCGGAGCTGGTGGACGCACACGGACGCCTAAATCATTGGCCAGGGTTTCTTTACCTTCTGCGCTGGTCCTGCCATCTCCGCTCCCACCGCCCGAGCCCTCCGACCCCGTACTCGCTCTCTGGGGGAGCACTTAACTCTGTGCCCGATCGACCAGCTCGCCGTGGAGCACAGCTCCGGAATGGTTTCTACACTGTTCTTCAGCGGAGCTCCGTCACCTCGGCGAAGCACACAGGCCGCTGCCACGGCGAGGCCGCCGGAGCCGCGGGGCCATCGACCGCTTCAGAGTGGCCTGTGCAGAAAAAGCAGCCATCGATCCCTCCCCAGGAGCTCAGGCTCAGAGAGGCAGGGGGTGGGGGGGGGGGGCAGAGCGACGTGTGGGGGGCCGAGAGCGTGCGAGGGGTCTGAATGGCGCGGTGAAAAGAATGCCGGAGTGACTCTGCAGACGGCAAACACGGCAGAAACAAAGGAGTCACATAAACAAACAATAAATAAGCTTCAGATAATGGATACCTCAAAGTGAGACTGGTCTTAGTGACAGCCTCCCTGCGGCACAGTCTGGCTGGCTGGTGTGTGTGTGTGTGTATGCGCGTGAGTGCGTGTGTTTTTCATGTACGGATCTGTGTGTGTGTGTGTGTGTCGGAGGGGGTGGGAGTGGACACGCTGTTCTCAGCAGAATGAATTAGTGTCACATTAAGCCTGGTACGGGTGCCACTGGAGTTGCTATGGGCAGCGTGTGTGTGTGTGTGTGTGTGTGTGCGTGTGTGCGTGTGTGCGTGTGTGTCTAATTTCATTTGGCTGCTCACAGGGCCGAGTAATCAGTTAATTGCTGAGCACTTTTGTTTCGGTCACTGTCTTAAATTGTAGGAAGTGTTTGTGGGTTCGTGCGTGCGTGTGTGAGTGTGAGTGTGAGTGTGTGTGTGTGTGTGTGTGTGTGTGTGTGTGCGTGTGTTGGCGTGTGCGTGTGTGCAGAGGGCTTATTAGGTTAGACTGTGTATTGATCTGTAGTGAGTGAGACAGGTTAAGGCCTGTTAAGAACATTAGCCATACAGGGTAATGAGGTGGAATTCAATATGGGAGGCGTAGGTAGCGCTCTCTGAGCTGAAGGGGCTTTGCTGCGTATATTTATATACGCGTGTGTGCCCCCTCATGCCCCCCTCCCTCAATTTAATGAATCGTTTTTAACGTCTCTGTCCGTCTGTCTGTCCGTCTGTCTGTCTGTCCGCCTGCCCGCAGAGCACGTCCCAGGTCTGAAGGACACGAAGCGCGTGGAGGAGCTGCAGAAAAAAGTGCTTTGCTGCCTCCGAGAACACCTGAGTTGCGGCCCTTCCTCCTCCTCCTCTTCCTCCTCCTCGTCCAAGCCCACACCCCCACTGAGTCGCATTCTGAGCTTAGGGGCGGAGCTCCGCTCCCAGAGGACCCAGGGCCTTCAACGGATCTTCTACCTGAAGCTGGAGGACCTGGTGCCACCGCCGCCGTTGATCGACCGGTTCCTGGACACTCTGCCCTACTGAGGGGCTCGGCCTGAGCGCGCAGAGAAATTTTCAGAAGAGAAAAAAAATAAACTACCATCGTGTCCTGTTTAGGCCTTCTTCTTCTTCTTCTTCTTCTTCTGCCCCCCTTCTCCCCTCGACTCCACCCCACCTCGAGGAGCTCGTGCACAAATCAAGGAAGAGACTCACTCCCCTCTGGCTGATGTGGGGTCGAGAGAGACAATCAAACACTTTTCACGGACAACCGAAAGAAAAAAAACAAACGTTTCTCACCAGTATCAAAGACAATTTTTGCTCCGAAAGCTTCACCACTTACAATCTGACCCTCCTGTTTTTTTTCTTGCACGGGGGAGGAAGATGAGGCCGAGATGGATGACGGAAAAATGACTTTTGGGCCGTCTCCTCCTCGTCTGGGCTTCAGCTCGTCCAGAAAAGAAAAGAAAGAATGCTGAGCGCCGTCTTCTGGTTTTGCCCGAGGTCTGCAGAAGAGGTGAAGAGGGGAAAGTGTCCGAGCGTGATCAAATGTTTTCAACCATGTCCCAGTGAAACATGAAGTCACCGCCCATGTTCTAGTTCCTCCTGCCGACAGCGTGAAAGGGGAGAAGGAGGTGGGGGGGGGGGGGGGTGCTGTTCCCCGCAGAGCAGCAAGCAGATATTTCAACACGTGGAAGTAGCTGCCCAGTCGGCCTCTGGAGGTCCGAGTTTTCTCAAGCGCCAAAAACAATGGAGGCAGGAGACGGTGCGGCTTAATTTCAAACTCTAAATTATTTTGTCACCTGTCCTGTACTGTCAGTAGCTGAGAGAGAGAGCACAAGGCAGGCTCCGTCTGGCTCTAGAGAGCAGACCAGGTCCTGGGCACTAACAACGGATGACTGAGTCACACAGACTTGACCTCACGCTAGAACGTCTGTTTCATTTCTTTCTTTTTTAAAGTTTTTTTTTTATCTTTTTTCTCGTTAACTCAATTTTCGTGGCAGGGGTCGAGTAGGAGGAGTGACGGACTAAAGGGCAAGGGCGAGAAATTGGCTTTTGAAGCACTTACACCCTGAGAAGGGCTAGAAGCACAGACACACACCCTGTACCTGCGTCCCTTTCTTTTCCCGCACCGTGCGACGGGGGGGAAACCTGGGGGGGAGGAGGAGGAGGGTGCTCGTAAGATAGCTGTACATCCAGGGGCTGAAACATTCCGCAGTCATGCTTTCTTTTCTATGTTTTTTGTTTTGTTTTGTTTTTTTAATCGCGGAGGCCGCGTTAGAGCGCGGAAGGAACTTGGCTGCAAACTGTATTTGTGTGTGTGCGCTTAGAGAAGCCAGGATCATATGCATGGTGTGTTTTAAAAGCTGTCGAGAGCTGCCGTCGCCTGTCAAAACAGCTCGACCTGTGTTTGTGTGTCTCAGACTGCGGCTCGGCGGGGGATCTCCCCGGGCCTCCGGCACCCACCCACTCTCACGGCAGCAGTTTGAAATACAAAAAAAAAGCAAATTATATAGATATAAATATATATATAAATATATATATATACAAAACTAATATTTTGAAGTGTTTTTAGCTTTTTCAAATATTGTGGTACGAGTTGTGCATTGTTTTTTGAAGAAGAGACGCAAAAAATGGAGAAAAAAAAGTTCAATGTCCCTCTTTGGTTTGAGTTTCCTGTTTTCTTTCTCTTTGGTTCACTGGATTTTTCTGTTCAGCACTTTGAAATCATAAACTAGTTCTGATTATTCTGCCTGACTGTGTCCCGTATTTCATTCTTCATCCACTAGGAGTACAAAAACACCAAATGAAAAAAAGCACAAATATTGAGGTGATTCAAATGCATTTGTGTTTCTGTGTGTGTGTGTGTGTGTGTGTGTGTGTGTGTGTGTGTGTGTGTGTGTGTGTGTGTGTGTGTGTGTGTGTGTGTGTGTGTGTTTGGCCAAACACAAAAACCTCTTGACAGGTAAAAGGCCTGGTCCTTCTCCTGAGGGACCCTCGGGCTCTCACCCGAGAGTGGAGGGGGATTAGGAGAGCGAGGGAGGCAGAAGACGAGAGCTTCATGTTAGCATGAGGTCCAGATCAGCCTCCAGCCTCGTTAAACACCATCGATCGCCACGGTGACATTTCGCAGCACATGCCGTCTATACTGTCACTGCCATCACTCACTCACCCTCTCGTGGAAGCAGCAACGCACGCGCGCACACACACATACACAGTGCAAGCAACTAATAGTTAGCAGTTGTTGGGGTTTTAAAAAAAAAATAGCAGCACATAGAAGCGTATAGAAAAGACAAGAAGTGCAGCAGAATAAAGTTCAGGATGCACACAGTAACCTTGTGAAACAACACATAGCAACCTACAACTTTTAAAATAAAAATCTAATTTAAGGGTTAGGAACTAGAATTAAAACTGCCTTTAGTGGCAACCGAGAGGTGAATCGTGTATTTTCAGGTGTGTTTCACACTATCCAGCATCTCACAGCTCGACACAGAAGAGCTTCCAGGCCCATATTGCCGCAGCGCAAGGCAACGAGCAGGTTTTTATCCTGTTTCTACCAGAACGACACCTTTGAGTGACAAGTGAAACGATCACCGAGCAGAGAGCCGCTTGACAGCGGGAACACGCGCTCGTTCTTGTGCGCATGCGTGCACGCACACACACACGAGCACTCGCACACACTCACACGCACACGGAGAGCTGTCAGTCTCTTGGCCAATCGATCAGTGCTGACAGATAGCAGATACCCCCGGAGTTTTAATTAGAGGTCCCATTAGAACATATTTACACACACACACGCATACATATGAGCATACGCGTGCGTATACACAGAGACACATAGGCACACATTCAAATAAGCTTCTTTTTTTTTCCGAGCCCAGGGTTTAACACATCCCAATCCATTTAGAAATGTAAGACACTCTCTTTAAGCCTGCTGGAAAGAAAAGTACGCATTTGAATGAAGAGGAGCAGACTCACTGCGCCTTTATGTTTAGCTTGAGTTTTTTTAAATAGCTTTTTTCCACTCAGCAATCCTTTTGGAAGATTTGGTGCAAAGAGGTCACGGATAGAGAAAAATAGCATAGTCACATCTATGTATAGGTAATTGGCACTAGTAATCCAACTTGACTGCATTGTTGGAGGAAAACTTAATTGAACTTCACCACGTTTCAGGCATCAGCACCTTTGACTGCCCCACAATGCCACAGGTACAGACAATAAAACCAATCTAAAGCGAATTTAGCTGCTGCAGTTCGGGTCTCCATGGTGTTTGTGCTCATCATTACAAAGACAACACAGTAAGATTCGAAAACAGAACTTATAAAAGAATCAATGCTGTTACTGACACTGACACTTTTTTCGATCAAGAAAAGACAACAGCTGTTAGAAGGTTTATAGCCACCAAGCCACCAGGATGTGCTGATTGCACCTGCTTTGAAAAATAATAAGATGCAGAGGGTAAGAGGAGACGAGAGATCCCTGCTGGTTTCCTCCACTGTTGACTAAAACAAACGGCTCCCGAGTCCTTTAATGCCCCACCCCCACTTGCGCTCACAAACACAAAAACCACATATAAGAGGTACATAAGGTTGGCGATATATACGGTCTAGACATTTCGCGATGATATTCAGCTATTCACTTTTAGCTTTGTTCTTCCTCCTCAGTCTGCAACTCTGGGAGTCCCCTGGAAGTGCACACACAGCCAAATGCACAAAAATACGAAGAGATAATGGTTAACATGTGCGCCCAGTAGGGGAAATCCGCTGCCACTAGGGACTGTCACTGTGGCCCCCTGCATGTAGCATCCGCTCCAGAGGAGTGTGTGGGGGGTTGGCCTAAATGTCAAAGGTAAAAGGTGTTGAAGAAGAGAAGTGGAAACATGCAATAGGCCCACTCACCCAGTCTGAGCTCAGAGGGGGAACCCCAAATATGTTTGTCTTCTTCCAAAGTACAAAACATACCAAAAATATCACGCAAATGCTTTTTTAAAACACAAAGCCAATGGGGAAACACTTGATGGAAATACACCGGAATAAAATATGAAATATGCTTAAGAATCAAATTTTACAACTCAGAGGATCGGTTACATGCTAGTAGTAAAACAACAACTTAAACAACAACATTGGTGAATTTAAAGATTTTTTTAAGGGACAGGTTTATTTTAAAGGTGGAAGGCATATCTATTGAGCTAATACACACAGGGTATTGTAATCTGGAGTCTTTGAAGCGACTGGAACAGAACCTTGTCTGTCAGTCATTAGAAACACCTGCATTAACACAAATAGTGCTGGTCAAAATGACCACTGTGAAAAACATCCTAATTCTATTTTTCTAATGTCTATAAAAGCATCCATTCATTAGATCTTTTAACTTTTATGGCCACATGTGAGTCAAACAGAATTGAAAATAAATACTAAATCATTACTTAACACGAAACATTATATCAGTGGTATGATAAATAATATTGACAACACAAATACTTAATATTCTGGCTATAGAAATACAAATACAAGTACAAATAGAAATAGAAATAAAAAAGACAGAATGTCTAGAACAACTAGAAATAGAAATAGAGAACTGAAATACAAATGGAATGTTTCCCACTGTGGGACTGATAAAAGACTATCTTATCCATTTAGACAGCACCAAAGGTATGAATAACATCTACTTAAGGAACTTTTCTTATAGACATTTGTTTCTTTTTTTGTGTTATTTTCCATGCAACACATTGAACGAAATTAACACTATAGCCCTTTAAAAATGCAGTTAACAATGTGATGTTACTGAAAGGTCAGGAGAGTGGAAGCCTTTGGGTGGAACATTATTTGCTGTGGACGCTGTTTAAGGCCGGAAGCTTTTCAAGGATGCACTGGGAATGCAGTTGTTTACAAACATACGAACTGTCAGAAACAAAGCCTTGTTCAAAAAAATACAGCGGTATCGGTTTATTGTGAAATTTTAAACGGTTATTGGGGTTCTGGGCTGGCGTTATCTTTTAAATATTATACATCCGGTGGTTTTAATCTTTGGTAAGTGCCCACATTTATTTTAAGTTTCGTTTCGAATATCTGTTACGTTGTCAACAGTACAAACTGAAAATACGGTACACCGTTTTGTCCAGACTGTCGTGAGAGTAAACGAGTTGGAGCAGTATTTTTATTTTCGTTAGCTCCAGGCATTAGCCTCCAGTTAGCACCATGCTACGTTGCTCCTGTTGTTAACACACTGCCAGGCAGTTAACTCCTTAAAGGCTTTATTCTTGAAAGCGTTCGTTGATATTATATTAACAGGGGGAAAGGTGAGACAGATACCCCAGAGTATGTCGTCACTTATCCCACAGCTTCTGCCTACAGAGGACAAAAAAAATATTGTTTTGTTCAACAGCGAACGCTCACTGTCGACAAGTAGAGTTATTTGATCAACATTAATCTTGGAAAAGACCCTCTCCTCAAGGTTGAGGGGGTTTGTATTGCCTACCAATGGGCAATGAAGCAGTAGGGACAAAATAGTATTTATGCTTGTTGGTAGAATGTATTTACAACCTGATAGGGTGCAGCAAAAATTCACCAGCTTGAATGCTGTGGGCCTTCCTTCAGACTCTGACTTGTTTGGGTCGGTGAGGTGACGTCACTCACATTAATACCCGCAGCACTATTTTGAGAGATTGAGTTGGAACAACGGACTAAAGCAACAGTGATAATAGATTTGCAACAGCAACAATTAAACACGTCATCAATGTTAGTGCCATGGTATTTATAATCAATGATTGTTAATGATAAAATAGTAAGATAATTGTTCAGGAAGATTCCAAGGAATGCAAGCAGGTGTTATGTGACTTTAAAGAAATCTATCAAGGCTTAAAGGGAAAAATAAACTTACATGTTAGAATTAAGATGCGCGCAAATGTATTTCACAGCACTGTGTACTGTAGGCTGTGGATTTTTTAGCTCATCCTGACACCCAAAGGATGACCGTGTGAAAAATGTTCGATTGAGGTGCCAGTTTTAGATGCGTGGGAAGACTTGCATGTGTCACTGAGTTTGGTCATTTGATTTATGTTTTTATTAAATCATACTCTACGGGTATTTACAGTGTCTGTGGGGGCTGTGAGATAAAGAAAAAAAAGGAAAACGAGCAGGTGCAGTGTCCAAGTTACGCCGAGGTGTTAGCTGTGGGCAGTCAGCGGGACACATGGCAGAGGAAGGCAACAAGCTGACACTGAGGCGCCTGGAGGCGCCCATCCACAAGTTCATTAAAGTGGCTCTGCCCACGGACCTGGACAGGCTGCAGAAACACCACAGTAACATACTGAAGGTGACGACTGAATTCATACCCTGACGTCCACACCCCTGACTTCTTCCTTGCAGATGGGTAATGGATAGCTTTTGTCTTCTTTTATCAGTACCAGCACAGCCAGCAATGGGAGCGCCTTCACCAGGAGCAGATCAACGCCAGCAGGACAGTCCAGGTAAAAGTCTTTTTTAACTTCATCGATCAAATGTATGGCAGCGTTAACGTGTGGCAGACTGGAAATGAACTTGTTGACTCTTGATTTCTAATGAAAGACAACTTGACTAGAAATTGCATTTTGTAGCATGTCAAGATTCATGTCCTCTCTAATTTTGAGGGTTTTTTTCTCAGCCTTAGCACTCAGTAGTCCAGTGTTGGTGCATGCTAATTACACATTGTCTAATAGAAGCACACAGTCTGCCTGGAAAGATTGAAAATGCAACGGAATAAGAGAGTGCAAGTAGAGAACTGGGTCTTTCTAAATAGACATTCCTCACACTTGAATGAAAGGAATTTTTAAAACTCTACTCACTATTGTACAACAGTCCAACAATAACAACCGCAGCTGCAGCAAAGTGTTGACAAAAGTCGTAAGTTGCTTTAAGTTTGTAAACCTGAGTGGCAACAGAATGGATGCTGAAAGAGCTGCAGTTGTAGCAGAAATGGCCAAAGCTTCCACAATTACAGACAAAATCAAGTCTTCCCATCCACCAACTTGAAGCCTCGTTCAGTTACTATTTTACTCAACTGGCAGTGAAGGAGATCTGATCGACCCATCTTCTAAGAATTCTTAAGCCTTTTTTTCCGTTTGCATTTTTGGATCAGCCAAATGTTTTCAATCGGCTCTTTCACAGATGGATATGTGCAATAAACCCATTGGATTTGTGAAACACTGCAACTGAAATGTTGATGACTACGTCACCACGGGGGCAATTAGCTGTCTTAATATCTGTGACAGAGACCAGCGTACTATATAACGTGACGCTTGTTTGTTGGAATGAAGATGGTCTGACTCATTACAGTTGGAAATGGAATGAGCATGACCCTTCTTTGTTTTACTCTCAAATTGTTTTGACGTTGAGAAGCCTGACATGGGCCAGAAACATTCCGACTGTGCAGTGGCTGGGAAATTTTTAGTTGTCCAAGATTTTGAACCATATAGACTGGCAGCAGGACTGTCTCATCTCTGAAGGTAAAGCAACTCCAAACAGGCACTTGACTCTGCCTATCCTCTCACCATCCTCCTACCAGCCTCTGGGACGCACTCAGAGTGCTTTCCCATGTCCTCTCAGTGTTAACCCAGAGTAAGGTGATGCTCTTCTTTGCCTCAGACGTGTGTACCAACCTTGAATGACTATCTGGAGCTCGGGAACAAATCCCGGTGGTCTGGCAAGCTGCTTGGGAGTCCCGGGCCTGTGTTATAAAAAAATGAAAATAAAAAACCATATGAAGTGAGGAAATGAGATGAGATGGAAGACGAACCAAGCAGCTGAAGACTCTTTGAGCTGAAGGCCGTCAACCTGCCTTTAATCTGATATCACCATTGCCTTTTAATCAAAGGAAACACGATGTTTCAACTGGCAGCGGCCTGGAATTTAAAACAAAAATAGAGAACTTCGAAAAGGATGATTTGGAAGTTCAACGAAAGGCTGCAGGGAAAGTTTTATCGTGAGCTCCTCTCCCCACCCTCCTCCACCTCAACCACCATCACCCTTCGGGTTCTTAATTTGCAGGCCATCGGGTGCCTGGCTGAGCCGTCTCCACGCTAATCGGGTTGTTTTTCACTTTCACGGACACCGGGGCCGAAGTGGATGCATGAATATATACATATATATGTCTATATATATTCATGTTGTGTTATTAGCGGAACATATTATCGGCACTCTGCGACCCCATGAGCTCGGGTCGTGCTGCAGCCTGGAGGGCTGATGACTGCAGTGTAATCCTCTTGTCACTCTAGGGCCACTTGTGCTTGAATGGGGTTGCTCCTCTTCCCCAGGGGTCATACCTCAACCTTATTACCACCTTTTATCAGAGCTTCGCTGGAAACTGACCGGAGCAAGTTTGACGGCCGCAAAATGACCAGACTGGCTATCTGAAATTATTTCTAAATGAAATGATTCCTCCCCTCCTCTCCTCTCCTCTCCTCGCCTCTCCTCTCCTCTCCTCTGCAGCAATTAAGAGCCAACATCAGGGAAATGGAGAAGCTGTGCGGCCGGGTCCGTGCAGAGGACGCCGACGCTCTGGAGGCGCTGGTCAAGCCGGTCAGAGACAGAGCGTCCGCCGCTGCGCAGGACTTCCTGCGGCTGCACTCGGGTCCTGTGCCAGAGCTGCCACCGTCGCAGCAGCATCAGCGAGCCAGCTTGGCATCCAGCAGCAGCCACGGTGACAACAACGACAACGACGTGCAGGAGGAACCCGTGTCAAGCAGGCAAACGCAGCTCCACCTTCCAGAGATCCCAGCAGAGGAGAGTGCAGTCGAGTCCTGGGAAAACCTGGAAGAGGTGTGTACATCTGATCAGTGTCTGCATGCCGTTCTTGTTACTGAGGCTCAGTTGCGTTCCACTGTTTTTATGGACCTCGGGATTTGCTATTTCACTCTACGCCAACTGGTGGAGCCTCTGGACCCACATAAAAAAATGAAATAAATGCCCAAAATTTTCTCTATGAATATATATATTTTAAAATCCATTTTTTTAACTAAAACAAAAAAAAAGGGGGGGGGGGCGACTCAAAACAGCTCTGCGATCCAATAGTGGGTCGCAACCCACCAGTTGAGAAACACTGCTCTGCGCTGTACAGCATTTACACAATCTGGCCACAAATGTTTGACTTGTTGTATTTGAAGGCAGCCTTCCGTCAGCTTAACAAACAACAAAGCTTTGAAAAGTAAACGAAAAAATATAAAGAAGCATCTTCTCACTTGCAATATCCTGCACTTGCTCCTTCACTTGACATTGACCTCACAACAGTGATGCTCCTGTTACATCCTGCATGTGCCTGAGCCGGTTTGTTTTGATTTGCATGCTGCGCACAACCACGACATCTAGTGGTGTGATGATATTGCTTATAGCTCCTTTTAGTTCCTATTAATAAACCCAAACCCTTCACGTTCACCCGGCTGCCACTCACTGGAATTTCTTTCTTTCTTGTGTTCCACTTTTGATTTGCTCTCAGGGTCTGAAGGAGCTGAGCGGCTTGGTGACGGAGTTCTCCCTCGTCGTCCATGTGAGTACAAAACACATATACACCACATACACTCACACAAAGACGCACGTCTCCAGCCGTATGTGTGCACAGCGCCCCCCCCCCCCCTGCGAGCGGAGACAGCGTGACAGGTTCAGGTCGCCCACGGCGTTTCCGAGAAGCGCGACGCGCGCGACCGTAGGCGGTCCCGTTGCCTGGTGGGGCCCCTCCGAGACCAGGCAGCAGCAGCACATCGGGCTCAGGACGGCAGCGGGGGCCCCCAGAGGCCCCTTCACCATGGCGAGAGGAGAGGAGAGGAGAGAGGGATAGAGCAGGAGACACGGGGCGAGAGAAGGGGGGAGGGGGCAGGCTGAGAGGTGGGAGCCGACCACAGGGGGGCGAGAGGTGGGGGAACAAGGGATACATGGGAGGAGCAGGTGGAGAACAGATGGTTCACATTATCACTCTATCCTCAGGGATGGAGAGAGGGAAGCTGCTGGGAGTGAAGGAGAGATAACAATGGAAGAGAAAGAGGGGAGAGTGAATATGGAGTGAGGTTAAAAAAAAATATCCTGATACAGGCTGAGGTGGGAGGGGGGGGGGCAGAGAGAGCATAGACATGTTGTTATGGTGTCTGAGGGGTGAGAGGTGGTGCTGTGGGAGTGACATTGCAGAGCCACAGTGGTGTGAGCTCCAAACTGTAAACTGTAATCGTTTGATCAACCGGAAAGCCAAATTTCAAGCATCTTTTTAGATCATTCCTGAACATCTGCCAATTTTAAATTTGATGCCAGAAGTGTACGATGCATCTCATATACAGCCACTCTGGGATCAAGGTGAAGGTGACGGCACGTAAATAAAACTGAAAGCTGCGTCACCTTCCAGAGCTCCAGGGATGATAGATGCAACATGGCACCTATGTTGACACATTAAGAAATAATACACAACTCAGAATAAAACTCTGAAAATACGCTAAAGGCTCGTTTTTTTTTTAGATTTTGTATCATCTAATGGTGAGAGAGCAAGCAATCATGATCTCCTGCTTGATCTCACGTCTTTACATCAGCAGCTTTAGGGGCAAAACACAGATCACTTCTGAACTGAATCCTGCCAAACAGATGTAGATGCTAAAAATCTGTGGATCCCGTAAACACTCGATGAAGATCAGGAATCCTTCTGTTCACGCGTGCAAGAGGAGGCGCTGGTTTTATAAAGCAACAAGACTGTTTCTCACTGGGTGGAGGAGAAGGATGGAGGAGCAACACTGAGGAGAGATGAGGAGGATGATGTGGTGATGAAGAGGGTGAGAGGATGAGAGGGTGAGGAGGATGAAGAGCATGAGAGGGTGAGGAAGATGAGAGGATGAAATGAGGGCTCTGGTTGTTGTTTGGTCACTGTGTCCATGCAGCCCTCACATGGAGAGAGACAGCTGCCACTCTGAATATTTCATGAGATCTACACAATGCCACACACACACACACACACACACACAGCATAAGACCCTTCCTTTGCACACACACACACACACACACACACACACACACAGATTGTATTAACTTGCGGTCTGGAGGAGATTTTAGAGGCTGAAAAAAACCCCGCAACACACGACAGGTGGTTCCTTTGTCACTTGTACGTGTGTGCATCTAGGCGAATACGCAGCCAACTGTGTGTGTGTGTGTGTGTGCGTGTGCGTGTGCGTGTGTGTGTGTGTGTGTGCGTGCGCTTGCCTGAATGTGTGCGTTAATATTGGTCATTGGTGAGTGTGTGTCTAACCCCTCTGTATCAGTCCCAGCAGGAGAAGATTGACAGCATCGAGGACAACGTCAACACGGCCGCTGCCAACGTGGAGGAGGGGACCAAGAGCCTGGGGAAGGTGTGTGTGTGTGTGTGTGTGTGTGTCCTGATGATCTGATGCGTGTGTGTGTGTGTGTGTGTCGTGTTTGGGAGATTGGGCAGATCGATGGCACTTTGCCTCCCAGCCATTCCACAGCGTTTGTCCCTATTGATCCACTCGAATACGGAGGAAAGCTGCAATTAAGGAAATAGAGAGAGGAGAGGGATGGAGAGGAGGGGGAGTGATAGAGAGGTGGAGCAAGACAGCCGTGTGTGTGTGTGTGTGTGCGTGTGTGTGTGTGTGTGCAGCATAGAGAAGGTTTGAATGACTGTTTAATAGTTTTCAGAGCAGCAAACTGTAAACCACCGACAGCAAGTCGGGACGAGTCAGTGCCCTTCACACCTATGACACAGTTGAAATGTTGCACTGCGTGTGTGTGTGTGCGTCTAATGAATCACCTCTCTGACATCTACGGCTCACACATCAGTGGAGGCCGATGTGATTCTGTCGCAAAAAAAGTTTTATGTGAACTTTTTTTCCGACCCCCCCAAAAAATTATATTTAAATAAAAATAGAGAAAATAAGTGACTTTACTTCCTTTCACTCGCAGCTGTTTTTACTCTTTGTTGTACCAACCTACCACCTGTGTAATCAGGTCTCTTGAAGCTAAAATGAAACGGTACGATTTCTATATACTGTAATTGTGTGGCCTGAATTGAAAATGTAGCCTTTTAATCGACATTAATCTAAATCAAACAAAAAAATAAATCTTCTTTCAGTATCTCTGGTTTATTGCCTACTTTTTTTTGTCCCATCTGTTAGCGAGGCACACACTCCCGAATGCCTCGGCATGAAACGAATCAGCTGATTTGGATGAAACCGGTTCTATTCTATTAATATAATAGTGATGATAATTGGAAGCAGCGTTGTGCTCGGTAGAGCAGGGAGAGAAATGAGCAGGATTTGGGTAAATTCATAAAGTATGACGCATGCAATGGTTTCTGTTTAAACTGCCTGTTATGCCCACACAGACAGAGACTGAACTCCTTGTGCGTGCGTGCGTGCGGGCGGGCGTGCGTGTGTGTGCGTGTGTGTGCGTGTGCGTCGGACACGTCGGTGACAGCGGCAGATGCGAGTCAGATGTTTCAACGGGTTTGAAAGCTCCTAATCTGTCATCAGGTCACACTGGCGCATTTACCTGCGACGTGTCAAACTTGCGGCGGCCAGAGTCCTTTTAACTCTTTTAACTGCACCTTGAGGAAATTAATATTTCCTCCGCCGCCACTGGGGGGGAGGCGGCAAGGGTGCGTGGGGGAGGGGCAGCAAGCCGTGCCAGCTTTTTTTTGAACTCGATTAATTTAAGCGGTGAAGTGTTAATCAAATGTGGGTGCCCCGGCGCATATGTGTGTGTGTGTGTGTGTGTGTGTGTGTGTGTGTGTGTGTGTCCCTAATTGTCATCGGCAAAGAGCACCTTCCACTCTGATGATAACGGCTGTAATAAGACCCGGGCCGCATCTTTTTGACTTCTCCCCTGAAATGAGATAATGACGAGTCTTTGATGCCGTTGGGGAAGTGCAGATTTACATTTGCAAGCTTGTTTGTGTGTGTGTGTGTGTGTGTGTGTGTGTGTGTGTGTGTGTGTGTGTGTGTGTGTGTGTGTGTGTGTGTGTGTGTGTGTGTGTGTGTGATGATGATGATGAAAGGATAGACATTAAGCGAGGGTCTTTTTAAGTCCTTATACCTCTAATGTTTTTTTTCCTTCTATATGTTGCTGTAAAATGAAACCAGAATCTCTCTCTCTCTCTCTCTCTCTCTCTCTCTCTCTCTCTCTGTGTCCAGGCGGCGGGCTACAAGTTAGCCGTGCTGCCACTGGCCGGGGCCCTGCTGGGCGGCGTGCTCGCCGGTCCCATCGGCCTGCTGGCCGGGTTCAAGGTGGCAGGGGTGGCGGCTGCCGTCGGAGGCGGCGCTCTGGGCTTCGCGGGGGGCAACCTGGTCCAGAAGCAGCGCCAGGCCCGAGTGGACCTTCAGATGAAACGGCTGACAGCGCCGCCCGAGACGGAGTCCAACAAGAAGAAATGACACGGACTTCCCGGGTTGACCTCTGACCTCTGGCGCGGACTGGCTGATGGCTGGGAGTGTCAGGGTGAATACTGGACTTGCATCTTTGCAGGAAACTCAAAGGTCCCACAATTTTTTTTATGCCTCATTCAATCTTTACTTTCTCAATTCCCAAAATGATTTTGACTGGGATTTAGCCCAAATGGCGAGGGTTGTGGGTCACGAACCTGGGAGAGGTAGCAGAGCCCTTTGTGACGTCACACGGCTGATTTCAAAATGTTTCAGAACACAGTGTGGAAAACGGAGCAGGCAAAGAAGTTGAGAGAAGGGCTTTTCTCATGTCTGGCAGCCTTTTAAAAAGCATTAGCCAAGTGAATTTTACACAACATGGAGCTTTTGAAAACACATTTCTTTGTGCTGAAGCAAACCACAACAGCCTTATTCCTTGTTCTTTCTGGCCTCATCTTAATTTTCTGCACACAATTTTCTTTTTTTTTTGCACATTTAATAAAAGCAGTGAACAGCTTTTGAGGATGCATTGTGGCTCAGCCTGATATGGTGGAGTTATTCTCATCGGCAGCGTCAGACTGAATGTCCACCTGCATCTGTCAGCGCTGGTTCAGTCCTGTGGCCACTGGATCACTTTCACACGTCAGCCGTCCCTCACACACACTCTACTAACTGTGAGGCTGTATGCTGCCACTGTCTTATTAACTATCTACTCTATGAGAGCTGTTTGTACGAGAATACTGTGGAGTAGAAGACTACTTATTTGCAAAGTGTGAGCAGAGTTGCACAAAAAAACAAACCCAAAGTGCCAACGTCCAGATGACTTCCGTCTAAGAAACTGTGTGTATTGATTTTGCTGCTGAGAATAAAATACATTTTTAAAAAAAAAAATAAAAAAAAACCTCAGTAATTTATTGATCAGCGACACGGTGAGACGTGAAAAAGCATCACATGACAACAACTTCCTGTAAAATGGTTTTTAATTTAGGTTTTTCTTCTTTCTCTCGCTTTGTCTCGTCTGAGATGACCGCTTTTAGAAATGCCATCCTCCCCCCCCCCCACACGCCTCTCCCCCTCTCTTCTGCTTAAGTGATTTGATATGTGACTATGGAGGCAACTGTTGGCTTCTACACAACAGCAGGACCTAACGGTACAAACTCAAGTGACGCTTCTCTTCCACGGGGCCTCTAGTCTGAGCTGATGATGGTGATTACAACGGAATGGAAAACCTTCCAACAACATTAAACAAAAAAAAAAAGGAAACTTCGTTCTATCCATGGCCAACATCCACCATGATGGATGGTTTTCAGTCGACACGGAGGGTCTCTGCTCTTCCTCCAGCGTAACACACCGCACAGAGAACAGCGATACGTTGGCCGTCTTGTTCACTTCACAATCACGTTTGAATTCAAAGTCTTATTTCTTTAAAATCTGGGGATGACTACTCAGGAGGTTAAAAAAAAAAAAAGGAGTTCAGCTTGCTTTGTCTTTTAATGTTCCACTGTTTTACAGCAGCAGGTGTAATCAGCATTTTATTAAATAACAGTTTGAAGTTGTATACACATTGGCCTTGTGGACAAGACGATTGATTTGAGTCTTTTGTCGTTTTAAGACGACTTAATCGAGGCACATTTGGCACAGGTACAGTCTCGGAAAATTCCACCTCTTTATACGTGGGACAATGAGTGGAAATCATCGAGTGCAGATAAATCTGGAATATGACTTTGGGACTTTAATTTTTACATGTAGTTACTCATGATTCAGCTTCTTGGTTTTACTTTTTACTTTACTTCTTGAGCTGGTTGTGAGTTTACAGCAGGATTTCTGTCATCTCAAGTCACCCGAGGGTGCTGCAGGGAAACCGACACGCAGCATGATGCTGCCACCAGCAGGCTTCATGAAGGGGATGATGGTGGGCTACTTTTTGAATCTTACTACACTGAAATAGCAACTTCTGATGAGCTGCAAATTCTGCATTTACTTTTAAAAAAACAAAACAAAATCCTAACTACAGCTGCTGTATATTCGGTCCTGTAAAACAGTGGCACACACACACAAAAAAGAAATAATGGCACAAGGGGCCAAAACATACAAGCAGTCATTAAGAGACATAATCAGGAACCACTTAGTACCAAGGATAGAACGGATGCATCGCGATAAACTGGAGCAGCTCAAGTTTCTTGCTCTGAAACGTTACCAATTCCTTCAAAATCCATTTTCCTTTCTATTCCTTCAGGTCTGTGTGTCTGTGTGTGTTGAGGTGTGGGAGACAGAGCTACTTCAAGCGGAAATGTCCTTTTATTCTGTGCTATACAAACGTTACTCGGCCAGAGCCAGTCGAACTGAGACTAAAGAAGCGACTCCGGGGAGAACGAAGTGCACTGGCGACAGATGAGAGACAGACCCGAGAATGGAGTGAAGGAGCTGTTCGACTGAAGTCTGTTTTTCTACCAAAAAACAAAAGACAAACAAAAGGTGTCATGGGGTCACGGAAAGGAAGGAAATAAAATAAAGGAACCTCTGTATTTAATTTAGACGAACAGTGAGACGTCCAATGAAGCACAAACATATTTACAAGCTCCCCTCCCTCAAAAAAACAAAACAGCCCAAATAAAACAATGGTAAAAATGCTTCTTTTGATGTTCTAATGCCCAAACCCCCGGCCCAAATGCACTTCCTTCTATTCCCCACTTCCTCTTGCTCCCAAATAAAAACTGTGCGCGGTAGACTTATGAAAATATAGATTATCCCAACATGGTTGTGTCGTGGACTGGAAGTCGTCGTCGTCGTCGTCGTCGTCGTCCTCTTTAAAACCTCCTGCTTCGTCTTCATGCTCCTCCCCCTCCTCCTTCCTTCGCTGCAGACAGTAAGGGTGTTGGGTGTTGCTGTTCTGTCCCGCCCGCTGGCTTGTCCCCACCCGAACCCCCTCCCTGACCCAAGGCTGTGGCACCGAGTCACAGGACGGCTGGGAGGTCACAGCTCGTCGCGGTCCCGCCTGAGGATGGTGTAGCGAGTCTCGCTGGGCGCCAGCTTCTGGAAGGAGCTCTCTGGAGGGCTGCTGGCCGCTTCTCCACCCGTTTCCTCCTGGAGGTGGGTGTAGAGGGAATGTCAATTTAGACCATTTACGCAGACTGACACAGAATAACCCATCTGATGGCGACGCCCACGATGTCCGACCTGTCCGGGAGTGCTGTCTGTGGGATCGGGGCCGTGATGGAACTCTCTGTGAAGCTTCCCGGAGTGAAGGTCCAACACAAACTGCCTCAGTTTGCCTTCCACACTGGCAAAACAACACAAGGTGACATTTAAAAAAAAGGAGGCACGACGATGCATGCGAATTGGTGATGGAAGGGTTGGCGGTTCAAATCCCGGCTCCGGCTGTCCACTCGTCCTTGGGCAAGACACTGAACCCTAGATTGATCCCAATGGGGCTTGGCAGCAGCCACCCATTGGTGTGTGAATGTGTGAGTGCATGAGAGAATGAGAGGCCATTGTAAAGCGCTTTGGGGCACCGTGCAGGTACTGGAAAGCACGAAATAAGCGCAGTCCATTTACCATTTTACCATTTATTTAAACCTGGGGTGCCAGTCAGGCTGCACCTGACAAGCATTTGTTCTCTCTTTCTTCTGTTGCTTTGTTTTTTTCTTTGGTGTTTAAATCAAAAAATACTATACAACTGTCCAGACTTTTGACTGGTAGTGTATAACGATCAAACTAATCAAATCATGACTGTCAGTCACAGGAATGTAAAGCGTCGTCAAGCCTTTGACTGGATGAGCTCGGCGCCTGGTGCGTGTGGACTCAGCCACAGGGAGGAAAAGGAATCCCTGTCTTCCACGCTTTTAAGAGATCAAAAAACCGTGATTCGTATTTGCCCTCCTTCCGTAAAACCGCAGTCAGGGGTTTAATGAGCGCCAGATGATAAGTGCCGCGGAATGAAAGAAGGCGCTCCTTCATGTGAAACAGCCGATGGTACTTCCAGTGGAAAGAGGCCAATCCGGCCTCTCGCTTGCAAAACGCCAGCACATGACAACACTGGGGGCAAACATGACGTGAAAGGAATTCCCCAAGAAAGCTCAAATAAGGAAAACCCTGAATTTTGCAGAGAATAACGGAGAAAATAATCTTATCAAAGAGTTTGTACACTGATTTGACTGCGCCGCATCAAAATACATAAAGCATTTTGTTCAAATTCATCATGTGTGTCACCCAACCCCCATGGCCAGCTGGGGCTCAGAGGCATCATATATCCGTTTCAGAACGTCACATACGTCTCATTCTATTTCCCCCATTTATCGTGCTCATATATTTGATGTCTTCAGTATCTGCAGTGTAGAAAGTTGTAAAGATTTAAAAAAAATAAATAAAAAAAAAAAAAAAACTGCATGAGAAGGTGTGTCCAAACTTTTGCCTGGTAGTGTATGTGTGCCATCCAACAGCTGTTCTGTGTCACGTTGGGTAACAGAGCTTTTCCCAAAGACATCATGACCTCAGTCCCACTGTGAGAACCAACCAGTTTGAACCGCACTGCACGTTTTGGCCTGATTGGAAACTCAAGTGAAAGCGAGGTAAGAAAAACCCATGCGGACGCATCAGGGATCCATATCAACTGGTCCTGATGGGCGTCCTTAGTAACGACGGCTATCATACAAACATAGCTGGTGCCACGTCACACACAGTCGCCACACACAGTCGCCCCACCCCGCCCGCCTGCCTCCAGCCCCCGCGGACACACACACACACACACAACATACACACGGCGTTAACTTAATCACGAGCCGCGCGCCACACGCACTGGTGATGTGATGTAATTAGGTTGCGGTGGGCTGGTCAGTCCTCAGGGCTTCTGTCTATCTGATCAGACCCTGATTGGGGACTGGGGGTAGAGGGGGGGTGGAGGTCGGGGGACAGAGTGGTGTTGAGGGGGGAGGCCAGAATAAATAAGATTAGATTAGATTAGACTGGATTAGTTTAGCACTTATTGCACGTGCCAAATCATGTCACATTAGCGCCAGTGTCCTGGCCCATTCATAAAGGACGGATTTTAAGGAGGTGTGACATTTCTATGCTGTTGTGGCCACAGTGGATTCGTGTGTGTGTGTGTGTGTGTGTGTGTGTGTGTGTGTGTGTGTGTGTGTGTGTGTGTGTGCACGATAAAAATAATTTTATTTGGGAGGATCTTGTAATGAACAATTCACTGGGTGCAAAGTGTCCAATAGAATTCTGAAATATATCAGAGTGACGTTGCGACAGGCGCATGATGGATTTCTTAATTATGAGTGCTGCAATTTTCAATTACATCCCGCCATTTTTTTTCATCTTTTTCCGCATGAGACAATTTCCAGTCCCCTTTTTAATTATTATCTGGAGTTGTTCCTTGTCGAAAACTTTGAACAGGGAAGATGCACACTTTGTGCTACTGGACAGAACGCAGACGTCGGTGAATAAAAAATTATTTTCGCCAACCATTTCATTTTAGGGACGGGAGATTTTCATGAAAGCACAGTGGGCCACTATATTAAAAAAACATGTTGCAGAAGAAGTAAGTGGTGATACTCACGTGACGTCTTTGAACTCCGGAAAGACATACATGTGTCTGAAAGAGTCGATGGCAATGACGGGACAGTCAGCCGGAGTTTTCTGGATATGGAGCAACGGGTGGCGGAACTTTTCGCAGTCGGCGTGCAAAAAGTTAATGGAGCCTGCGGAGGACACGGGGAGGTTGTCAGCGCCATGTAAACAGAGGCTGCTGAGCACACAGGTGACGGCGGGCCACGCCCATGCCGGCTGCAAAACACTCACACACCTTTCTCGCTGATGAGCTGCCGAGCCACTTCATGCTGGAACTGCTCTAAGCTCTCCGTGTCTTCTTTAACGTGGAACAAAATGAGGAACGGGATTCCTTCTTCAGTCAGCTCCTAGAAAACACACACACACACACACACACAAACAAACCAAAAGCACGTAAGACAGATGGACTCGGGGCCTTCAGCGCGGCTCAGCAGATGGACCACCGACGGACTCCTTGAAAAGCCCCGCAGCGTGTTTTGTGTGTAAATCTCCGCTCGTCTACATCAAGTTGCCTCCAATGACGGATGCAAGATGTGAAAACAAGAAGATGTCGCGCCGAAACTGCCGCGCAACAATCAGGGCAAACTGACCTCGCCGTTTTCAAAGGTGATCTCCCGGACCAGAGGCACGCACTTGTCCTGAGCCCAGGCGTAGATCAGGTCGAAGTTGCTGAGTGAGCCGAGGTAGATCATGTCAGGGGCGCCCTCCCCGGCCGGCTTGTACACAACGTTGTCTCCGCTCAGGCGCTCAGGCTCCGACACAGAGCTGTTGAGGGAGGACGGGTTGACATTTTAATGTGTTTTAATGTGCATCGTATAGACGAAGAGGGTCGACAGCAGAGGTGGGCAAACTTTTTGACTGGTGGGGCCACAGTGGGTTCTAAAATTTGGCAGAGGAGCTGGAGCAGCAGCAGATGGATGGAGTGTTTTGGTGACCCACCTCATAGGAGGACAAAATATATAATGGGACGGTATTTAGCTCTTTATTGAAATGACTCTTAAAACACTGAAATCCAGCTATTTCATGACTTATTTACTATTAATATCATTTCTTCACGTTAGGTGGGCCTGATCAAAGTGCTTAATGGGCCGCATATAGCCCGTGGGCCGTAGTTTGCCCATGTCTGGTCTACAGCATCAAGGACTTTTCCCGCTTTTTTTTGGATGTGGAGTCTCACCCAAAGGTTGCCAAGAATGTGCAGTCGTCTCGGAGGATGTTGGCAACTTTCTCGTATGTGTGGTAGTCGTCCGAGTCCTTCTTCTCAAAGTAGCCGATGATGTTTCTCTTGCTCCTCTGCTCGGCGACAAAACACATTCACACGTGAGGGACAAAGAGGAGGACCTGCACCGGTGGGAACTGGCGGGAATTCACTCTAGACTCACATCCAAAGTCTGGACCTCCTCCAGGGAGTGGAGTTCTTTCACCGGGTCGACCTGCTGCTGGCGGATGAAGTCGGCGATGGCCACCACCGACCTCTGACCCCTGTACTCCCTCTTCATCATCATCCCATTGCGGAACAACTTCAACGTGGGGTACTTGGAGATGCGGTAGCGCTGGGCTATGTCGGCTGGGGGTGGGGCAGAGAAGTTAAGCAAAGAGAGGGCAAATCAATTGATGAAGAGGAGGAAGCAGTTAAAACACACGGGGACGGGTGGATAAGGAAGCGGCGCGGCGGCGACAGAGACGGCAGTTAGACCTTGGTCTGAAAACACAGCCTTCAGTCAGCAGCGAGCTCTGATCTCCCACATGAAAGCTGCCCCCCACCAAGAGTAAATATTCTCTCTGCACACACTGAATGGGTGTGTGTGTGTGTGTGTGTGTGTGTGTGTGTGTGTGTGTGTGTGTGTGTGTGTGTATACACGGAAGGTGTCAATCTCCCTGCAGGGTGTCTCTAAGCCTCCCGTCTTCACAGGAAGCAGCAGTTTTGTCATTAGTCTTCAAACAGTTTGCAGGTCATCAATAATTCCCTTTAATTTGCTTTATCTCAAAAGGCTGCGGCTGCCCGTTTATACGACTGCGCTTTGGTGTGCTGGGCATCTAGGTGTACATATGTGTATCAAATATATATATATATATATATTGTGTGTGTGTGTGTGTGTGTGTGTGTGTATGTGTGTGTGTGTGTGTGTGTGTGTGTGCAAGTGTGTAAGAGTGTGCGGGTGCCCTTCTTGTTTCCTGGACACTGCATTTATAGTGGAGATTTTAAGGCAGTAGATTGACATTAAAACAGCCACCGTGTTTTAATAAACACGATTCATCTTTTCATCAATAAATCATTGGAGAAAAGTGCAACGACTCTTGCGATAATTGATTCTTTTTTTGAATCATCTCAAAATTTGAAATAGAATATCTTTCTGTCACGGCTTTACCGTGAATTCATCCACGAGAAGTGACGTGCAGTTTTATTTGTCAGTATTTTTTTTTATCAAAACTGTTTTTTTTTTTGTTTTTTTTCGGCTTAGTCTTTCTGCCATGCTGGCGTGTCAGCTCACACAACAAATATGAAAAATGACAACTTGCACATTTCTAAATGGGCAAGCGTTTTTTCTGTGAGACTGCGCTGAAACCGTGGGTATAATTAGATCTGTGACACGGAATAGCCAATATGAGAGCGTGGCAATTTTATTTCCAGTGGCCACTCGAGGTACTGCAGCTAAAAATCCCATACTGTTCAAAAAGCATTTTTCCCAGAGACCACAATACAAAAATAAACGCCTGTAAAACAGCTGACACTGTCGACCAAGCTCACGGTTCATAAGAATATGTCAATATTATATTTTAAGTCATGGCCTTTAAATTCTAAAGGCCAGGAAAAGAATTTCCAGCGAAGTCACATCATACGCTGCATCTTAGTTCATTCTGATTGGCTGAGTACGTTCTGATGCATCGTGGGAGTTACACAGTTACAATTCTCACTTTTATACATCTCATGAAGATCACTTGTTACTTTTATCTGGACGTGTTTTCTTTGCGACGGTTCCTTAGTAAAGCAGTGATACTCACAGTGTTGGTCACAGTCAACCCGGGCAAACACCACCTGTTGAGTGTTGGGGAACTCCTCCCTCACTATGTTTGATGCCTCCTCGAAAATTGGATGGAGCATCTGACTGAACCGACACCTGTTAGACAGGATTATCAAGATCAGAATATTTCCACGAGAAGAAGAATAAATTCAACTTTTGAATGTGACAGGTTTTCTTTTATAACAATAACGTCCAATGTGGATGACTTATTGCATAGAGTGGTTCTTGGCAATGACATTACTTGTATCCATTCTGTTAGTCAGAGGAGCTGAGAAATACATCCATTCACATTTAGATTTTACACACTTACCAGTCTGCGTAAAAATTCACCATGGCAACCCCTGCATTGTCTGGACAGAGGCAAAAATAAGGAAAGACGAAGTGAATATTATGAAAAGAAATTTGATCATTAGTATTTAAACATTTGCTATACAACTGCTGGATCATAAATATATTTGCTGAAACAGTGTAAAGGAAAAATATAATGCGTGACAAACAGGATTATCAGGTATATACAGAATTAATGACACAGCACTTTCCACTTGAAGAAATGCTTCAGTGGTAACGCTGCCAACTGCACCGTAACCTATTAAAATGTGCCACGTTCTTTCTTGATAAGGCTCCCGTCTATCAACAGAGAATTTAATTTATACCCTGCAGCACTGATGCTTTTCTATCTCTTAGAGAAAGATGAGATGGGGGGAAATAGTGAAAACTCTGGTCAGTAGTTATGGACCAGGTAAGAATCAAAAAGGACTTTCTCCTCGCATCCACTTTTTAAAGTCCAGCGAAAGCCAGCAGCTGCTGGGCGGCGTCCCGAACTGGACAAACACACGCTCAACATTACAACACACTTTCCATTACCGTTACTGTTTTAGACTCAAATGTCAACAACTGATATTGGTTTTTCAGACCAATTTTGACTTGTTGCATCAAGACTGTTGACAGCTTACAGGTGCTGGACAATAGACAATGATTGTGGGGGGGAAATTGGTCTAAAAACAGTCAATGAAGTTTGTGTCAGACATTACGGGATCATCTCGTGGTTTATTTGCAAAAATAACTCACAGAGAGAAATGACCCTGATGTCTTTTTGTTCTTGTGCATTGAGGTTTCATGTCTGTTGTGGGTTGGAGCATCAGTTTGCACTTCAATCGTGCTATCTTACCAGCAAGCTATGTGTCATTACCAAGCTTGCTGTGAATGTATGAGACAGTCAAAATCACACAGTAGCAGGCCTTAAAAGTAGCTATGGAGAATTGTGAAGACTTACTTAGGATGTCATCGATATTGCCTGAGTCCAAACTGACAATTTCTGCTTTCCCGGGAGAAGAGAGGCCCATCACCTAAAGAGACACATGGAAAGTGCATGTCAACAACGACAAGAATAAAATCCAGCTCCTGCGTGTACACAGTGTATCCAATAATGATTATCCTGTTGTGAGAGTGAGAAAACTAAACCGTCATCCAACCCTCAGACTAAAAGGAAGTTGAGCAAGTTTAAACAGAACTCTGTTAACCAGAATAACTAAATGTAGTCAAGTACAGACAGATTACATTTTTCCATATCACCTATAAAAATAAAAGAAAGCAAATCTTTTCGAAATGTTCCACCACTACACACACACACACTCATTGAGACTCTCTAGACTTTCCAGCATCTCTCTTCACCTTTTCCTGTGGGACACCTAATTTGTCCCAAAGAACCTGAGAGGTGTGATAACACCAGTGTACCCTGCATCCCTGAACACAACACTTCTCCCTGGCAGGTGTTTGTGGCATTTACACTGGCTGTGAGTACGAGAATGCAATAGTGAATGACCAATAAAGAATGACTGAATATCTGATTGCACCGGCGCCAATAACAAGACCATCAGGTCCTTCTGGAAAGGCACAATGTTGAGGAATGTAACAATTACAAGAGGAAAAGCCTCACAGCTTCAAGTTAATAATTGCTAAATTGGTCTTGAATCTGTAAAACAAAAATTCCCACTCATAACAACTTCGATCCAAAGGAAATAGTGTCAATTCTTCTATTTGTATTATTAAGTTATCCCACAGTCAGTGTATTCTACCTTTCCAAGCACACTTGCATGTATTTGCACTGTGCAGGGAACTCCTCAAACAGGATATGTGGCATTATGTCTTCAGGCTGTGATAAAGTCAAATATGACCTCAATCTCCACTGAAGTCAGTTTCACTGCCAAAGTTCACACTGCAAAATTTTTACAAATAATATTTTCAACATAAATTAAAATTAGTCCATATTGAAGGCAATATCTGAAGTTACTTTGTCAGAGCTGTGCCCTCGCAGGCCTCAAACCTATGCCTCAAATTATGTGATAGCTCTAGTTCCGGGTTAACAACCAATGAGAATGAGCCACAACAGAGGAATTCACCAACCGGGGAGCATCACCCAGAAAGACATGCAAACACATCGACTGCTCCATAATTAATACTCGCAACCATTGAAAATAAATATTTAACACGAACAAACAACAACAGAGTAATGTAGCTGACGAGCGAAACACCTAAACTAATCATGCTAGCAATTAGCACGGGTGTCAGTGTGCAGTACTACCTAATGTTAGCTATGTGCTTCACTCTCCCCAACAAAGTTACCATGAGCCACGACTGGCTTTTCTTTTAAAACATAGACTAAATCTACGCCTGATAGAAAAACACTGATTGGAATAAGTAAATAATGGCTACGGGGAGCCGTTAAATGCCTGAAGCTAACGTTATTCTGAGGCAACTATGGGAAGCTAAGTTGGTTGGTAACCGCATAACTTGAACAGGTTACTTATGAAAGCACACTGGCATGACAGGATCACGTTACTAACTCACTTTCCTCCAAAAAATCTGCACGTAAGCAATGACCACCACGACCACGACCTTAAAACACGGCTCATGTCAGAGATTAGCCACCAGCTAACTATCCAACGAGAGGCAAGCAAATGTCACTAAGCTAACGCTAGTTGAAAGCTAAAAGCAGCAAGTGTATATTCCGGCAAAATGCATGCAATCTTACCAGCAATATAACCGAGATGAAGCGGATGTCGAGAGAGGGAGGTATTGCTGGCAATTTCATTGTACAGTATCGTTGGTGGAGGTGGTGATGTTGAGTCTTCCCAGTCGCTCTCGACGCCGCTCTTCTAACTGCAGCAGGAAGCCGACGGCGAACCAACCTGACTGTGACCACGGAAACGTGAACGGCACTTCCTCGTATCGATGAGTTTTCTGGGTAATGTAGTTTGAAAACCACGTAGCGTGCTTGGCGCTGTCGGTCAAGAAAACTCAAAGAATGGCGACTCGCAGCTTCCCATAGACTTTGGGAGTTGTAGTGTTTTTTCAAACATCGGAGACTGAACGGGACTTGCTTGGAAGAAAAACTTTCCCAGATTTTCCACCCAATAGAAAAGTTAACCAAACGGTAAATATAGCATCTTAAGAACAAATTCACAATTCTGTCAACATGGAAAAAAGCTTTTATGTTGTACACATTGTGCTCAGTGTTACGAGATTGTTCTTTGTACCTCCTTCGGTATATGTGTGTATAAATAACGTGAACAGATTTCTTCTGGAGAGTTGCATCATTAGAAGTGACTTATTGTGATACGCTGTTCGACCCATTTTTACTGTCTACCTCTAAAGAAAAAACGAGACAACGCGAAGTTTTAGTGCTCAGCGTACTAAAATAGATTACCTGAAGAATGATGTTTAAAGCAATGCAGCATCTTTGTAAATGTTATGAAAATATTATGGAGGTGCAGTTTAAAGTACAAATCACAGTCATGTGTTTCGAGACGTTCACTAACGCATTGACTCAAAAGTTATAGAATCCCTGGAATCTGTAACGCAGATGCATTAATCAATACGCATGATATGTCGCCCCGAGACATCTCGCCCTGCCATGCAATCGGCACAGCAACGGTGTGGGATTGACTGTTAGGTGTGTGAACAGGTGGGAGGGTCTCAGTGTGTGAATGATCCTCTTTCCTGGCCCCTGCAGGAGCCAGGATCAGGGCAGGTGGGTGGGCTGGATGTGCATCACCAGAACGATGCACTAAACTGAGGAACATCTGCTAAGGTGTCCACCATCAACACAGCTATGGTAAGAGTCACAACACAGAGACAGAAAACAAATCACACTTAGGGATTTAAGATCCCACACTGGGGTTATTTTTGTTGTTGTTGTTGTTGTTGTTGTTGTTACGTCTCTGTCATTTTAGATCCCTTCACCGTGGGCTTGTAATTCTCTCTCAAGAGTCCAGACCACTGAGACTGTGTTTAACAAAGCTAATTGTGTGAAACATAACAGCCTAATTGTTAAGGAGATTAAGGTGCAATGCTGAATTGAATCGCAGCATTAATATTTTATGAGCTAAATCTGTCCGTAGGGGGTCACAGTGTGAGAGAAACTCACAGATGGAGTCGTATGAAGATTTCTCTCTCAGCATGTCAGAATATCAGTGGTTGAGAGGAAGGGGAATAGCGAAAAGCAGGGCACGTGATGCAAATTAAGCAAGGTGATATCCTGTGGTAGTGAGCATATTCATTCACTTTAGAAGTTTTAGGAAATGATCTTCACCCTGCAAAAATGAATAGTTTCATCAAATCTCTGTCTTTGTTAAACCTACAAAACTGAAATGTAGAATTGTATCTTTTCCGGTTTGGTCACCGCTAGTGTTTCAGTGACGTTCAGTGATCAGTTCAAAGGCCATGAAAGGTTTTGTTGCAAGTGAAAAATTTGAATCCCCAAACTCTGCAGAACAAAAATGACGTGCAGACGTGTGTGCCGAAGTGCTTTCCTCTTGCATCTACCTGCACTCTAATTTTATCCCTCAACCTCTCATTGCTTTTTTCCCTCCTTCTCTCCGTCCTCTTCCAATTCGCATCGCGCGCATTGATTTTTTTGTTTGTTTTTCCAGCTGATTATGTCCCTGTACTCTCATTTGCCAGTGGGCACGTTGCTCTCTGCACATTAATTGGACATTTAATTAGATCACAGTTTTAGTCCAATTAGACTTGGCGGTGTTGGGGAAAAGGATAAGGACGGAAGAGGAGGGAAAAAAGTCCTCCAGCTGCTCTCGCTCTGCCAGCCCTCCGTTCGTTTTCTTCTGCACGTCTTTTTCTGTCCGCCTTGCTGCCTCGCCCCTACCTCCCTCCTGAGGGCGGCTCATTAGCGATATAATGGGATGACACAAAACGCACAGCTCCCTCCACTCCCAGTGTCTCAAGCAGGGGTTCGTTCTGCTCACGCAAGGTGACGGCCAGCATCAGTATCAGCGCACTGCTGGCTGGACGGGGCTGCAGAAACCCGGGCCTTGTTTTCGGGAGGAGTTACTTTTCCAAATCTCGCACTCGTCCATCGGTTTTAGCACCGAAGCCAGAAGGGGTACGCAAAAGTGTTTTTGAGACAGGGAGAGATTAAGCTGCAGCAACACCTGAAAGTCGGCCACTCAGGGAAACATCGACCTGCTACACACACACACACACACGCACTCACACACACACACCAAGGCACAACAGACATTAACAGCGTGCTGGGCAGAGGCCTATCGACTCAGTGGAGGGCTCTGCTATGATATCAGCACACCTAATGAGACTAAGATAAGCCTCATTAGCAGCGGGACTCGCTCACATGCCAGTCAAGCAGAGGGTTGCTTCTGCACCACTTCCAGTTCCCCGATGGTGCGGCCCACTCCCACATTTGGTCGTCATAAAGTCCCTTGCACACAGAGCTTAGGCGCAAAGCGTAAACAAGACTGTGTGCCCCTGTGGGCGAAAAGCACACGGGCGAATGTAAACACGCGCAAACACACATCCCCAGTTGTATGTAAGACCCTACACACACTTGTGTGACTCCTCAGAGTCCTCAGAGGACTCAAGTCAATCTTGCGCTCTCCCACCAGCCCAAAACCCTCCACACACACACACACACACACACAGTCCTTCCAGCCTCAGGTGGCTTAACTGTTTCTGCACTCTTCACTTGTTCAACTTATGCTTCCTGTGGGCACCCATGATCTGTCTGTTCCCTAAGTATATATCTATATTGCTGTGTGTGTGTGTGTGTGTGTGTGTGTGTGTGTGTGTGTGTGGGTGTGTGTGTGTTACCACGACAGGCAGCAGCCAGGGGTTGGCTCAGCCACGGGCGTCGCTACCTGACCCCCGTGGCTGCCAGATTGACAGCTGTGGTCCCGCCTAATTGCATTACTCTCCCAGGTGATTGGCTCTCACCCCGGGGGCTCATTTGTCAGGATGCATTGTGGTAATGATGTAAATTAGCAGATCTATGTGTCACTCAGCCTCCTCGCCCCATGCTGATTGGCCCCGCTGTGCCCCAGGGCCCGGCCCCCCCACCCCTCCCTACCAAATCGAGGGAGCCGGCTCATTGGTCTTTGGGGGGATCAGGAAGTCCCCCAGAAATAGGGCTTTTGCTGCCGGGGCATCCCTGTGGTCTGATATTATCGTCCTGCTCAACCTCTTTATCTGTCAGTCAAAACCCAGGGACCCGATCCCCGCAGCCTCTACCTGCTACTCCAAACGTGGATACATACAGGCAGACACAAAGAGACACGCGGGGGGTGTAAGTAGCAGTAACAGCCAGAAAAGTCGCCACTGAACTGAATGAACTGTAAGACCCCCCCCCCCCTTAAAAAACATATATAAGTTTCACTGTTTGTCTCAGAAGTGATATAAAGGCTGCAGGCTTGTGCTCAGTTCCCTGGTGTTTACGCAGCATGCTGCGTCTATGTCTTCACACCTTCACAGTGACACACAGCCAGAATAACTTGAAGGGAAAAAACATGCATGTACACAAACACTCCAAATAACACATTTGGACTGCCTGTTTTTTTTTGTTTTTTTTTGTGCATCCAGCGTGTGTTTTGCAAGGAAGCAGCAGTGTGCGCGGCACTCCTGTCGTGTTGCTGAAAGCTTCCGTGGGAGTGTGGGGATTCTTTGTTGAACTTCACTTATTGGAGGTCTAAATATGAATAAAGACGAAATAATGTCAGCATCAGCATGAATCGATAGTTATACAGATGCACAATCACTTGGTTTGGATCTCGGCCTGCGATCAATAGTCGTACTCTGAGTTATTGTCTTCATATTAACAAATGGAGCGCTCCCCAAGGAACCCGTATGAATGGCTAAATGAGAGCACTCGGAACCCCTCGCCGGGACCCGGCGTTGTTTTTATACCCGCCTTTGTTTGAGTTCAGTCGCCGCTTCGCAAAATCCCTTTCAGCCAAATTTGGGTGCGCTCTGGGTGTTGCCGCAACACTCAGATCCTTATAAACTCTAATTGCCTGCTCTTGACAATATGAAAGTCACTCACATAGATTCAGCTATCGATCGGTGTCCCTCATGTCTGTGTTTGGCCAAATTAAAGTGTTTTTTCCCCCGTATCTAAGATTATTCAAAAATCAATTCATATTTTTTTTTATTGTGGCAGCAGCAGGGTTTATATCGACTTTGAAATGTAGCAAAAACATTTTAAAAGAGTAAAGTAAAGTTTAAATCATCAAAAGTAAATATGCAGCTGTTTCATTCCATCTCACTCATCAGGGCTGGGAGTTTTCTACTTTTGAAAAGTAATTTTACCCAAAAGTCAGTTTAAAAATATCCATCAGAAATTATGCCATACATGATTGCACTTAAACACTGTGTGCGCCAACGTGTGAACAGCTAATTCAGACAGACACTGCAAGATGTTTTTTTGGCTGATTTTGTTTTTTTCAATAGTAAAAAAAAAAAAATCTCATGTGAAATTGAATTTGCCATGACATGGCACATATTGCACAACATTTACACACCCACGCAACCCAAAGTGCTGCCTTTCACATCAAACCCTCTTTATAGATATTAAATAAGCAGTTTTCAACCGCCGCCACTGCTTGGCAGAGCGTGAGAACGCATGATGAGTAATCGCAATCCTGCACGCAGTGTCTACAGGAGATCACTTTACAAGGTGATGGTGGGTTGGACAGTGGAAAGAAAGAAAAGAACAGAGGACAATGTTGTCAGTCTTTCCTTTCATCCACGCCAGTTCAGAACAAAGAGTTGAACTTGTCAGTACCATGTGATACCTATTTACCTAAGTTTCTGTCTTTTTTTTTTTTAATCTATTTTTCATTATTACACTCAAGTGGGGAGTTTGCATGTTCTCACTGTGTCTGTTTCTTCTCTCTGGGTTCTCCGGCTTCCTCCCACTCTCCAAAGCATGCATGTGAGGTGAATTGGAAACACAAAATTGTCTGTAGGTGTGTATGTGAGTGTGAATGGTTGTTTGTATCTATGTGGACCTGCAATGAACTGGCCACTTGTCCAGAGTGTCACCCCGCCTTCGCCCTATGGCAGCTGGGAGAGCCTCCAGCAGACCCCCGTGACCTTGAGATCAGGAAGAAGCGGGTATTGAGAATTGATGGATGGATGGATGGATGGAAGGATGGATGGACACTCAAGTGCAGCAGTCTCACGGTTTTAACTGCAGCATTTCCTCACTGGGGGGCCTCCACACTGGGGGCAGTGTCTGGTCTTCCTGGAGATGCCTCCAACCTGGAGGACTGTGGGACTCTGCTCCTTGTGTGGAGCTGTCTGTGCTCCACCCAGGTCGGGATGGTGTCTGTGGTGTCACTCCCTGTGGCCGCAGGCTGTGATCCCTCCTGGTGTGGACGGCCTGCGGTGATTTCCTCTCCCTGATCCCATGACATGTCTCTGCCATATCTTACATTGACTAGTGTAGTGTGTGTGGGTCATTATCCATGTGGGATTAAGTGTGTACATGTATGCTTGTGAGTGTGCTGATATTGTGGGGAATGGGTTTTCAACAGTTGATTTTTTTTTAATATTGTCAAAGGACCTTTTGTTGCATTTTCAATGTCTGTAAGGTGCTGTAGAAGCAAAGCGCAATTAGATTTTATTTTTATTTTTTTAAACTGTCTAGATCGGAATTTCAGTCCTATGTAGCATTCTGTAAAAACACTCTCTGACTCATTGAATTGGACAGAAACAGGGTGACCATGAGGTTGTCAGAGGTCAGAACCAACACCTGGCTGGGGGTGGTGTCACTGAGCATCAGCGGGATCTTTTCCCCCTTTATGACACCGCAAAGGGCTTCTTCATTTGTTGACCGGTTCGCAACACTTACTACTGCAGGAAACGCTAGTCAAGTGAGTTTTGCATAAGATAATGTGAGTAGCTTAATCAGCCTATGTGGACTTTATCTGAATTCCAATATCACTTCCTTTTTATGCAGACGCTCAGAGAGAGGGAGCCAGACCTGTCCGCGTGATGGCTAATAAAAATGTCTAGCTGGAATCTCAGGCTGTGGCAGGAGTTTGTGCCTCCAGCATTTATGTGTTTAGGGGCAATAATTGATTTCTGTGTTGAGCCCCGCAGGGCTTGTCCCACATCTCAAAAAAAAAATCCCTCAAACACACACACACACACACCCGGGCGCGAGCACCCGCACACATGCACACACACAGCCAGGCTTGCTGCAGTATTAATGAGACATGAATAAGACATGAAGAGAGACCCCCCTCTTACACGCTCATACAGGGTCTCCCGCCCCTCCCCAGCTGCTTCCTGTCTGCAGATTACCCAGCTTTCACTGGGCCCTGGTTAAGTGGGGCCAGGAAGAGATTTAGTCCCCCTCAGCGGGAGCGCACATGCACACATAAACACACACACACACACACACACACACACACACACACACACACACACGTGAAGAGATATTAAAACACACACTCACTCATTGCACCCATGAATAAGTATTGTGAATAATCTGTATGGATTGTGATTGGCTGCTGGATGAACCTCAGGTGGGTGTTATCTGTGTGAAATGTGATAGATGTTTTGAGACAATGATCTGACATAGCAGAATGTTTCCTTTGTGTTTTTTACAGTTAAGTGTAAATCACTCCCCCTGAGCGCGGGCATAAACTAAGTTGTAACTATTTGGCCAGATTTTAAAGGCATTCATGAATGTGGTAAACAAATAATTCCTTCAAAAAAAAGAGTTTTATGTAGGGGGAACTGGGATTGATTATAAATTCCCTTGTGAGAAAGCATTTTAATGTGGCTTGTTATGCTGTTATCTCTGTGTGTGTGTGTGTGTGTGTGTGTGTGTGTGTGTGTGTGTGTGTGTGTGCACGTGCGCGCGTGCGTGCGTGCGTGCGTGCGTGTGTGTAATACCCTGCGCCGGGTGTGCTTGCAGCTATGCACACGGTAAGGGAAACCGTCCAGACTCTGCTGAAGGTCACCTTATTTAATGCTAAGATGAGTTGCGTCGCCGGGTGGCTGTCACTGCTGCAGGTGACGCTCTGACCTTCTGTGTGTGTGTGTGTGTTTTCGTCGCAGGCCTCGGCCTCGCCGTCCGGCCCAGGGGCCACGTCGCCGGGCTCGCAGGTTCACGCAGCAGCCGTCAACGGAGATAGGAGCGCCCTCCTCAAGCTCATCACTGGTAGGCAGCATGCGGAAATGACACAAATTGGGGACTGGCTGTTTTGTCCTGAGCCCGCGCACACACATGCAGCGTTTAAGTGCCATTAATATTTAGCAATGTCTTCGACTTTATTGATTTCTATAAGACAGCTTTCTCTCCCTACGCCGAAAAAAGGTCAGAGTGGAAGGTGAGCAGCAGCAGCTGGTAGGAGTTTTTGGATTTTGGACAGGAAAAAAAAATGCAGAGCAGGTGCTCGTCAGCATGCGAGCTGGAGCGATGGCCCCGTCTCCTGATGGAAGGTCCAGCCGATTGGCAAAAAAGGACAGAGCAAGCAGGAGCCAAAGGAGCCAAAATCAGAAGTGTCAGTACATTTAGGTCATGTTGGTATCATGACAAAAAAAGTAGGAGAGTTGTTCATCAAATCAGAGAGGAAGACGTGTCGTGAGCACATATCTTGTTACAGTTTGTGTTTGTGCAATTTTTTTTTTAAAGCCTTCCTGTTTTTAATAGAGATTTAAACTAAATGATGGTGTTTACAAGTTTTCTTTCTTCATTAACCACAAAATCCCGACGTCTTTGTATGTTTAGCTTGTCATGTCAACCAGTTAGGACACAAATATTTTCTGCTAAAGCTCTCTCTCCCTCTCAAGCCTCATTGTTCTGACGCGTGTGAGTGTGTTTGTGTGTGTGTATATCTATTTGTATTTGTGTGCGCGTCTCCTGTAGCTGATCCGTCGCTGCGGGACCATGAGGACCAGTTTGGCCGGACTCCTTTGATGTACTGTGTGCTGGCAGACCGCCTGGACTGCGCAGAGATTCTGCTGAAGGCCGGCGCCTCGGTCAACAAGACGGACCACAGCCAGCGCACGGCACTCCACCTCGCCGCACAGAAGGTACGATGAAGGTGGATGTGACTGCGCGCTTTTATTGCATGGAGATTGCACCTGTGTTCATTTATATATATATGTATAAAAGGCCAAGACGGATTAACAAAGTTAGAATAAATATTGAAGGTAGGTGTGATTTACGGCTTGGCCGAGCTGACAGCCTATGTGCTCCAGTGGGAAGCCAGTGCCCCCTAGTGGCCGCATACGTGGCCTCAGGCCTCGTTTAACTTTTTAATTTATAGTCGTGGAAGACGGGCTTAGGAGTTGTGAGTTCCACTTTGTAGCCCTTCTGTGTACAACGGATTCTTCTGTGAGGAGAAACACTCCTAAGCAGGGCACCTTCTGAACGCATGAAATTCTCACAGCACACGGACATTGCAGAGAAGCAGTCGGTTAAGTCCTCAGATTTTATTTTTAGCGCCCCAGAATATAAAGTATCATATTTTGTGCAGTTTTATTTTTTTAATGTGTATGTTGTTTTTTTTTAACAGAATTGTAATGTTTTTAATGGAAGAAAGGAGGCAATAGGTTACTGGGTCTGCGCGTGTGTGTGTGTGTGCGTGCGTGCATGCTGCGTGTTGAGGGGGATACTTGTGATGGGAAGCCCTGTCTCTTTGACATGTGATCAATAAGTGGCTGAGACAGGGGAAGAGGCCAGGGATTACCGATCTAATTGGACTGAGAATAGGGAAGGCGCTCTCGCACGCACGCACGCCAGCGTGCACGAGCACACGCTCTCGGCCCACATGCGTGCTCACACACAAGACAGATCTGTCAGACTGTGGCTTTGTGGTCGCAGCATGGCAAATATACAGAAGACACGGTGCGCTCGGCTGTGCTCGGCACACACACACACACACACACACACACACACACACACACACACACACACACACACACACGGGCGCGCACATACAAGACATGGAGAGGCTGGAATTTGACATATTCTGGTAATGGTGATGATGATGATGACAATGACAATCGGGATGAGGAGGAGGAGGAGGAGGAGGAAGATGAGGATGACATTGATGAGGATGAGGAAGAGGAGGATAATGATGATGAGTAGGATGGTGACGATGGTGACGATGGTGACGATGACGGGAATGATGATGATGATGATCATGATGATGATGATGACGATGACAATCGGGATGAGGAGGAGGAGGATGAAGATGATGATGACAATGACTATGATGACGAGGATGAGGAAGAGGAGGATAATGATGATGAGTAGGATGATGATGATGATGATGATGATGATGATGATGATGATGACGATGACGATGACGGGAATGATGATGATGATGATGATGATGATGATGATGATGATGATGATGACGATGACAATCGGGATGAGGAGGAGGAGGAGGATGAAGATGATGATGACAATGACTATGATGACGAGGATGAGGAAGAGGAGGATAATGATGATGAGTAGGATGATGATGATGATGATGATGATGATGATGATGATGATGATGACGATGACGGGAATGATGATGATGATGATGATGATGATGATGATGATGATGACGATGACAATCGGGATGAGGAGGAGGAGGAGGATGAAGATGATGATGACAATGACTATGATGACGAGGATGAGGAAGAGGAGGATAATGATGATGAGTAGGATGATGATGATGATGATGATGATGATGATGATGATGATGATGACGATGACGGGAATGATGATGATTATGAGAATGATGACGATGATGATGATGATGATGATGATGACGATGATGATGATGATGATGATGACGATGCAGGGGGAAGAACGGGCACTTTAACATCTCGTCAGGGATGTGACAAAAAAGAAGAAGAAGTGGCTTCTGCAACTTTTCAAACTGTGCTGCTTGCTGTCGCAGGGCAACGTGCGCTTCCTGAAGCTGCTGCTGTCCCGCCGCGCCAACTGGCTGCAGAAGGATTTGGAGGAGATGACCCCGCTTCACCTCGCCACCAGACACCCCTCCCCGAAAGCCCTCGCCCTGCTGCTCAAACACATCGGACCGGGAGAGGTCGACACGCAAGACAAGAACAAGGTAGACGGAGGGACGAGTGGCTCACCGTCTGTCTTAGCACGCTTTAACCCGGTTTATAGCTCAGCCGCTCGGGGCGTCTGACCCATAGCTCACAGGGAGATGCAGACAGACTGATAGCTGCTGGCTGGGGTCTCGTACGCATTAAACACAGTGTAGCGGTTCTGCTGCTGCTCTCTGCAACAATCCGCTGCTTTGTGCCGTAATTAGCCCAGGGCCACGGACGCGCAAACACAGCCTCCTCTGTGTCCTCCCGGAGTGTATCTGGCATCGGCCCTCACTCCCATATTAATCCAATATGCATCATCACGTCAGATGACACTGGTTTCAGCAAATCTCAGAATAGCCCAGTCGGCCGTCATCGCCTCGTGTAACCGGGTTGTGCGTCTCATCGCAATAGCATCAGTTGCCATCTTTGTGCAACCCATCTCACCCCCTTCATGGGGCGCTGTGGCTGAGGGGAGCACCTGCAAACAGAGGCTCACACTCCCCTGGTGGAGAACGGAGAGGTTCAGGCGCTCCTTTCTCCCCACAGCCCTCAGACTGGGGAACAGTGCCCTGTTCAGTCAACGGAACACACACACACACACACACACACACACACACACAAGCCTTGGCACTTTAAATTAGTTCTTTCTTGTTATTGTTATATTTTACTGTTGATGGCGTTGTTGCTCCTGGCGCACAAACACTGACACTGTTCTGTCTTGTGTTCTATTGCTGCTGTAACAACATGAAAAGTTTTATTCTGGTCTATTCTATTCTTATCCTTCTTTCTCTCTCTCTGTTTTAGCAAACTGCTCTGCACTGGTCGGCCTTTTATAACCGGCCAGAACACGTCCGCCTCCTGATCAAACACGACTCCAACATCGGCATCCCAGACAACGAAGGGAAGATCCCGCTGCACTGGGCTGCACACAGCCAGGAGCCCAGCGCCACGCAGACCGTCCGCTGCATTCTGGTACGCACGCACACATGCACTCGCAAGTCCATATATCCCCACAGCATTCGCACTTAACAATCTGTGTGATTTTTTTTTTTCTGCGTGTAGGAGGCAGCTCCCACCGAGTCCCTGCTGAACTGGCAGGACTACGAGGGAAGGACTCCTCTGCACTTTGCCGTCGCCGACGGTAATGAGGCGGTGGTGGAGGTGCTGACGTCGTACAAGGGCTGCAATGTGACGGCTTATGACAACCTCTTCAGAACCCCACTGCACTGGGCAGCCCTGCTGGGTGGGTGACCACACATCCCGTCCATCTCTGCGTAATAGATCCATCCATCCATTTTCACTTCTTCCTGAGCTCAGGGTCACAGGGTCTGCTACAGCCTCTCCCAGCTGTCATAGGGCGAAGGCACGGTGACACTCTGGACAATAATAAAAATTGACAAAACTGAATTTATGTACCTTGAAATATATATATTGAAAGGTATATATTCAATTGAATACTGTTGTTTCTTTTTTAAATAATTGTAACTAAAATGTATATTTAAATTTATTAATGTGTCATGCCACCAAGTAGTCCGCGGCCCAAACTAAATTGCGTGAGACTTACATACCATGAAACACGACTTAAAAAAAGACAATAGCCATAAACAACATGGTTGTTACCTGTGTAAAATATATATATTTTCAGGCCACGCCAGAATTGTCCACATGCTCCTGGAGAGGAACACATCGGGCACGATTCCCTCAGACAGTCAGGGAGCAACGCCGCTGCACTATGGCGCTCAGAGCAACAACGCAGTGAGTCCAACACACTGACACACAAGAAAAAATCAGCCAAATCACTTTCTGTTAATAAAAAACGCTTCCTCTCATCCCAGGTGCCAGTCCCTTAAAGAACTAATAGTAATAATAATAAAACTTTAACTTGCCTTCCACTGGTTGCAAGTAATTATATTAGATTAGATTAGATTCGATTCGATTAGATTATATCAGATTATATTATATTATATTATACTATATAGTATTGCATAACACTTCAAACACCCTTATCTGTACTTGCCACTTTTTCAATCTTTTTAACTTTGTATTTTTGCAAAATTTACGTTTGCCACTTTTTAAACTTTCTTTTTACACTTTCTTTATTCCTTGTCTGCACCATCATGTCGGGTTCTGCCACACCAACATTTCACATTCATTCTGAAGATGATCTGACCAACGTGTGTGTGCAGGAGACGGTGGGTGTGTTTCTGTCCCACCCCACCGTGAAGGACGAGCCCGACCTGGAGGGAAGAACAGCCTTCATGTGGGCCGCCGGCAAAGGAAGCGACGATGTCATCCGCACCATGCTGGCCCTCACACCTCACATCGACATCAACATGGCCGACAAGTACGGGGGCACTGGTGAGGGAAGTCAGAGCACTGCTGAAACACTCAGCGCCAGTAATAGACTATAGCACGCAGCACCGAGTGCGTATTCGCTCACTGAAACCATTTGTGTGAAGTGAAATCGAAAAGAGAACGTAGACGCAGTGGAAATGTTTCGGTTTTGAAGGAACTGCTGCATACCACAAACAGGTTTTTGTTCTTGCTTTCACGAGAGATATTTCAGTATGATTTAAGAGTCATATTCTTAAAAACACGGCAGATTGTGTGTGGCAGAGAAAAAGAGAACTGAGATTTTTGGATGTATTACGACAGCATTTACAAATATGCTACAAATAACGCATGAATGCCAAAATAGCAACGAAAAGATGTAGCTGTCGAGATGAAAACCTCCAAGCAGTGAAAAGAGGATCTAGGTCTTCCAGAAGCTGTGGTAAATATCATGCTTACAACATTGGAGAACTCTCAGTGTCTAACTTGACAAATCAAATGGGTGATGCAACCCCGTCAGCAGAAGGAGCTAAAGTGAACAGGCTTCCGCCACCGCCGGCTCGGTGACACGGCCACTCATGTCAGGCTGCCACGTCTGTGACCTCCAGTGATGTTTGGGTGTATGGTCTCCATGGCGACAGCTCAGCCAGGAAGTCATTGCTTATGCATAATGTGCGGCGGTGTACTCATGCTAATGAAGGAGCAGAGTGGTTACCAGTTCACTTCCGTGCACTTGACTCTGCGCTGTCTGCAGGCTGCAGTGGTGTTGGGGGGGAGGCGGGACTGTAAAGCGTCTCTGCCTGTTTAACCACTCATTGGCCAGATGGAACTAATCAGAGCTGCTTTGTTCAAACCAGGCAGGGCCAAACTACGGCCCGGAGGCCATATGCAGCCCTATAAACTATTTAATCCGGCCCGCTGAACTTAAGGAATTATATTGATAGTAAATAAGTCATAAAATATTTGTATTTCATCCATTTTTTTCATCATTTTAACAGTCACTTCAATAAAGAGCTAAATACCATGGAATTTCAAGACAATGATTTTGTTGTAACACTATTTTTAATTTTCATTTGACATTAAATCACATGTTTTCTACACATCCCATCATATATTTATTTCTCCTATGAGGTGGGTCACCAAAACGCTCCATCTGCTGCTGCTCCGGCCCCTCCGTCACATTTTAGAACCCATTGCAGCCCACCAATCAGAAAGTTTGCCCTGCTCTGGTTTAGACTGTGATGATAAGGTTTAGGGATGCACCAGTACCGATACCGGTATCAGGTATCAGTACCGATACCGTGGTTAAGTACTCATACTCGGAAAATACGTGCTGATACCACAAAATCAATACAAGTTGTATATGTATGCATATGACAACTCGTCTTTGCGAAAAACCTTTTGGTTTTTCCGTCTTCTCCTCGTACTCTACTTGTTTTGTAAAAAAGTGGTATGGGTGTATCCCTTGTATTGTTCATATTCCTGTGTGTTCCAACAGCGCTGCACGCCGCCTCCCTGTCGGGCCACGTGAGCACAGTGAAGCTCCTGCTGGAGAAGGAGGCGATGGTCGACTCCCTGGACGTGATGAAGCACACGCCGCTGTTCCGAGCTTGTGAGATGGGACACCGGGACGTCATCCTCACGCTTATCCAAGGTTAGAGGGGGCCACTTGGAGCATGGAGCGTTTAACTGAAAACACACACGCTGGCTGGGATTTAAGTGCACGTGGCTAAAGTGCAATCGCGTCCAGGGTCTGCGCGTGTGAATTTGGTGGACGTGGACGGTCACACTGTTCTGCACTGGGCAGCACTGGGAGGCAACGCCGAGGTCTGCCAGATACTGATGGAGAATGGCATAAGTCCAAATGTGCAGGTATGACAACCATAGTCCAACCATTTAGAAAAGGGGCTTTAATCTGTTTCAAATCCTGTTTCCTCCATTATAATAAGTAATACGTGAACATGTGCAATCAAATGTAACTGATTTACTTTATTGATCCCAAATTGGGAAACTACACAACATACACACATCTTTCCCAAGGATCCTACCAGCTCCTAAGACATGACTGTTGTGTTTCTGTGCAGGACCAGGCGGGACGGACGCCTCTGCAGTGTGCCGCGTACGGCGGCTACATCACGTGCATGGCTGTGCTCATGGAGAACAATGCCGATCCAAACATACAGGACAAGGAGGTGAACTTCTTCCCAGCTACACCCACACATCTGCCGCCTGCTCTGGCCCAACCTGGCCCAACCTGGCCTTTGTCTCTGTCTCGGCAGGGGCGGACGGCTCTCCACTGGTCCTGCAACAACGGCTACCTGGATGCCGTCAAGCTGCTGCTAGGCTACAGCGCCTTCCCCAACCACATGGAGCACACCGAGGAGAGGTGATGGGGGGGGGGGCGCGGAGCCAAGTAATGGCATGGGCGGCCACAAGAAGAAGAATAGAAGAAGAAGAATAGACTTTTATTGTCATTGTGACATGCACAGCAAAATTTAAACTGCATTTCCATGACCCCTTGAATTGCTCAAAACCTAAATATTGCAATAAAAAACTGGTTGTGGAAAGACCTCTCAAATATGGCTTAAAGGTTTTGACGCTCTCATGAGGTGGTTTTTCAGACGTATCCATACAGAGGAATATCGCAAATGTCATGGAAACACTTTTGGCATTTACACGTCAGTGGACGTGACTGATCAGTGAAAATAGCGTGTTATGTTTGGTTGGAGGAGGAGACAGAATATTTCTTACAAGTAATCAAAGAGAAAAATATAACAAGCATTCGTGACAGCAAACAAACGCAAACTAACAAAAGCAAATGTAATTCTCGTCAAATCTCGTCCCGCAAGATTTGATGAGAATTACGGCTTATGCACTTCACACCATTCAATGGAAACACCTGCAAATTTTAGAAATCTTGCTTTTATTTAGAAAAAATACTGTCATGGAATTTACAACTACAGAGACAATTAAAAAAAACAAAAAAAAACAGCCATTCTTTCTGTCATTGTAATTGCACGATCCCGTCACAGTGTATATGTGCTGTGCTAGGGATTGTTTTTTGTGGCATTGAGGGAGGTTTTCACTGTTGGATAGAAACAGTTTTTTAATCTGTTTCTTCTTGATGTGGTTTTCCTGTGTTGTTTGCCTGATGGTTCAAACAAAAGAGGTGTGTAAATGGTGCTCTCCTCCTGCAGGTACACCCCGTTGGACTACGCCCTGCTGGGAGGGCACAGCGAGGTGACCCAGTTCATGCTGGAGCACGGCGCCCTGTCCATCGCGGCCATCCAGGACATCGCCGCCGCCTCCATCCAGGCCGTCTACAAGGGCTACACGGTGCGCAAGGCCTTCCGGGAGAGGAAGCAGCTCCTCATGAGGCACGAGCAGCTGCGCAAGGACGCCGCAAAGTAAGACGCTGACTCGTCCGGGAGATTCTTTACTTACCGCCCGCCAAACTGGTTGTTGAGCCGTCACAGCTGTGGCCAGTGAAGGCCACTGCAGCTGGAACCAAAGTCGACTTTATTCACGAAATTTCGACTTTATACACAAAATTTCGACTTAAAACTCGAAATGATAACTTAAATTAAAAATCTCCTTCCTTTTTCTTTTTTTTCTCTTCTTGTGCCCCCTTTCGTACAAATGACCTTGCTTCTCTTTAATATTAACTTTCTTATTTGAGAGTGCGTGTTGCTATATCTATTTTTTTGAAATCTGCATTTTTACCACAGCATAAGATTTGGAGTGAACACGTCATTACACTAGTTTCTCTTTATTTTTATCCCCCAAAATATTCTCCCAAAAAAGCATCTCTGTACTTTATAAAATGAGGCCCTTCTGTATTGCTCATAGACTAGTTAACCTAAACTAATTAACCAGCCGGTAACCAGACAATGTGACATAATCTCCTTCTTGTTTGACCTCTTTTTTCAATGTGTCCATCAACATTTCTTTCTCAGAAACCCACAGAACTCTGCTGAGAGTGCCGCAAAAAGGCTCAATGAATAACTTGTTTTGTTTTTTTTTTTGTTGTTTTGTTTTTAGTTAAATCAGAGCACAGCTAAACACCAGGTTCAAACAGAACCCAGGAAATGCTCTAGTAACAATCAGTTTTCAGAAAGTGGAAAAATTTGGTACAAAGCATTTAATGACATTTGAAAAGAAATCCAGGATAGATTAGGGAAAAAAAAGAACCTAAGCCGCCTTCCTATTGGCCAACAGCCGAACTGTTAAGCATAAACAGCACTGATTCTTTTTTTTTTTTTTTTTTTCGGAGCACGCTTCCCTCCCTCGTGCCTGCTTCAGTCACACTCTCTCCATATCTATCTTTCTCTCTGGCATCCCTGCACACACATACGTCTTCCTCCTGTCTCCCTCCTCCAGCGCTTCCTCCTTCTGTCATTTGCTCACCGATCGCACCTTTTGTCCCGTCTGTCTATTCTGTTGTTTTTTTCTTTAAGAGGCACATTTGCTTCAGAAGCTTGCGTGCGCTGACTTTCCCTTTTTCTCGGAATTTGCAAGCAGGTCGTCTTATTTACGCGAAAACCAGTTTTTGAGGCACTTTTTCTCGCTAAATGTATTTAAATATTCAACCACATCCTGCACTGTTTTCACGGTTCTGCTCGGGGCCACGCTCCAGCCCAGCAGCACGTACCGACCTACACTAGCAGTCATAGGTTTGGACACACCTGTTTCTTCTTTGTCTTTATTACTTTCTACACTGTGGATCCATACTGAATACATTCAGTACTGTTCTACTGTTCATATGTATCTTGCTCTTTATTTTTATATATAAATATATATATACAATATATATAATATATATCCTTATACCTACAAATATTTTATTTTTTGTCTATATCTTTAGTTCTTCTTCTTCTTCTTCTTCTTCTTCTTCTTCTTCTTCTTCTTCTTCTTCAAATATATAACCAAGATATGTGGATTAATGTTGACAAAAGAAAAAATGTCAAATACCTCACTATGTGATGTTATATATATATATATATTTTTATATGAAGGGTGGCTATTCTAGATCATCTAAAATGTAATGTAATGTACTTGTTTGAGGTATTTCACACTTTGTTGTTTAATACATACTACACATTCGTTCATTCATAGTTTTGATGCCTTGAGTGACAATCTACAATGCAAATAGTCATGAAAATGAAAGAACAACCATTAAATCAGAAGTATGAGTCCAAACCTTTGACTGGTAGTGTATATCATCTTCCCTTTAAAGGACTCAGTTCTATAATGTGTCTAATAAACAGCTTCACAGTGTGACAGTGAGTGGGACAACGTTCCCGACTGGCCCTGCTGCTGTCATAATGTTCGAGTACTGAGCATCTTTATCGCCTCTGTCACGCGACTTCCTTTTTTCTCTGTGCCAGGAAACGAGAGGAGGAGCAGCGGAGGAGAGATGCCGTGCAACAAGTCCCTGTCGCTGAAAAGCGAAGGCCCCCTGTGGTGAAACCAGAGCATGAAACCAACTCCTTAGTCAACATGATTGAGGACCTAACCATGAGTGACTCAGTGGCGGAAACCAAAATGCCAACCAAAGCTGAACGCACCAAGAGCAAAGGGGAGAAACACAAAGGTACGAGTGGGCGGAAACTCCTCTCGGGTGCCTTGATGCGTAATGAAGTCATGCTGATTGCTTTTAGTCACTGAAAAAGAAGATTTCAACCATTTTCACCAAAGTAGTTTGTTTAATGGGGGATAAGGTGGCAAACTTTCACTCCATGTAACGTTTCTGGAGTTTCACAGACAGATATAATTTTGAACAATGGATTCCTAGTAGGAATGTCCAATAATATCGTCCGACCGATAATATCAGCCTGATATTAGCATTTTTTTGTTCATATCTGTATGTATCGTTATCGGATTTTCCTCCTATAACGAAAACAGAGGCAGTGCAAGCAGCGATGTGTCATTCAAGTTTAGCTGATTTTCAGACTGTTCAAAAATCTCCAAATCTCACATGTATTTGTTATGTATTCTGTTTCTCACACCAGTCCGCAGAAGCAGACCTTCCGCAAGAAGCAAAGCAGCTGAACTAAAGGATCCGCCAGCTGCTACCAGCTCCGACAAGCTCGGGGACAAGGAGGCCGGCGTCTCCCAGAACAGCCGACTGAAGGAGCTCCTCTCCCCCAGCAGCAGCAGCGGCCTGAAGCCCAGACCGCCCTCCACTCCCAGAGTCAGGGAGCCCACCTCCTCGTCCACCGGCCAAACTGACGGCTTAACAAGCAGGAGGAAGAGGAGAGAAGGTCACGTCGCCGTGCGCGCAGCATCGGCCAAGACCGACGGGGACTCGGCTTCTCCGAAACCCCGAAATCACAAGGAGAAGACGGCGGCTGCGGGAAGCAGAACCGTGACTGATCAGGCCCCTCCCACCTCGACGAGAAGCTGCTCATCCGTCGGCCGCAAGACCCCTCAGGGGAAAGCCCAGTCTGCCACGCCTGCACCCGACTTGAAGCAGGAGCGAGGGCAGCGCCACCTAGAGCACGAGCAAGCGGCTCGCACCATCCAGCGAGCGTGGCGAAGGTGAGTGTCACGCCTTCTTACCTGAGGGGGGATTTTTTTTTTTGTCAGTAGCTGGAGCTGGAAGACATGTGGTGGCCACATGTTGCTGTTCCCACATCCCCATGCATGCCAACCCATCTGGGGTCCTCCCCCTCACACGCCAGTTGGTTGTGGATGCCATCAACACGTGAGCGTGGGAGAGGAGTGAGACGAGGGGCTTTGGGGCAGATGGGGCTCTGATCTCAAACCCTCCTTCTGCTTTTTACAAGAGGCCAAAAGTTCAGCAGCGCCGCTCTAATGGCTGCCAGCAGCTCCTTCTCCTGCCTCCCTCTGCCTCTCACACACCCGGCCGCCGCTCCTCTCAGTGGCTGCCAGGCCGCCACAGGCCGCCCTCTGTTTCCCCTCAGCGTCACAATTATACTCCGTGTGTGCTGCCAATTAGCTGCCGTGAATAAACTCTGTTTACGCTCACGAGAGAGTCGGAGGGCGCGGGGGCCGTGCCAACTCCTGGACGTTTGAACTCGGCACCCGAGACTCTTTCTTTTCTTTCTTTTATTGCCCGCTGGCATGTGTGCGCCGCAGGTTTCACACACGTAGGAGTGAGTCGGAGGCCTGCGAGGGGGCGGAACCACGGGAAGCCGAGCAGCCCGAGAACAGGACCAAGAGGGCGGAAGTCAGAGCTCAGGCGGCCAAACCGGCGGCGAGCAAGAGCTCTGTGCTGCAAAGTATTTACGGTGAGAACAGAATGTTGAGCCTGCACATGAGCATGGTGTCCATGATGACATGCTTGTGTTTGAATTAGGGATGCATAGATACCACTTTTCTTACAGTACAAGTACCTGCATTTCAATCCTCACCGATACAGATACACATTATAGAATTACTTTGATATTTTTTTCTTTTTTTTTTCTACAGATGTTGTGTTATTTCCTCAGCATGTCTTTCTAGAACAGGGCTGGACAAACTTTTTGACTGGTGAGGCCACAATGGGTTGTAAAATTTGACAGAGAGAGCCGGAGCAGCAGCAGACGGATGGAGAGTTTTGGTGACGTGAGCGTTGAAGCCCCACAGTACTTAGCTCTTGATTGAAATGACTCTTAAAAAACCCTGAAAAAATATGATGAAATACAGCTATTTTATTACTTGCTATTGGTATAATTTTTTTCAAGTTCGGTGGGCCGGATTAAAAAGTTTAACAGGCCAAATATGGCCCCCGGGCCGTAGTTTGCCCGTGCCTGTTCTAGAACATGGCTGACTGTCTCATATGCAACTAAGTTTTCATATGCGTGCATATACAGCTGGTATCTTTGTTGTTGTATCACCACGTATTTTACCTGTACGAGTAGAGTACTCAACCCGGGTGTATCAGTGCATCCCCAGTTCAAATCTTACTGCAGGATCATTTCTGCATGATGTTTCATAACTGTCACCCCAAAACCAAGCGGCACTCTGGAAGTTAACTCATAACTGGGAACTTACATAAAACTCGATTGGCTGTTTCACAAGTTACTGGTCACAGGGGTGTGAAGCCTGAGCTTTGATACAGTCAGATCAGAGCTGATGCGAAACAAGAAGCACACACGCACAGGATTAATTGTTGGAAGCAATAAGAGCAGCACCATAAAAGACAGACCTGTGGGCGTTCTCAGATTTTTATGGACAGATGCTAAAAAAAAAAATCTAAAAAACCTTCCAGCAAGCGTTGCCAAGATCCTCCAACAGAAGATTTTTTTTTTTTCTGTGCCGCACAGTAGCTCGTCTTTTGCCAGGCCCTTTCAGTGTATTCACACAAACACACCTATTTATGTATCGGTGTGCCTCGTCGTCGACGAGTCGCTGGTTTGAGAGGCGAAGAGATAAAACTTGATTTGGCGACCGCACAAAAAATGACATTACGTACGACGGCAGGCTGGATGAAAAGCTTCCCCTGTTCGCCACCAGCCTCCACTGTCTGTGTGCCAGGGACCAACTGATCAGTGAACAGTCACAAAATACAAGAGAAGGAGTTTTTTTCTTTTTTTTTTTTACTTTATTCCATCCATCCATCTTCTAAACCTGCTTCTTCCCGAGCTCAGGGTCTGCTGGAGCCTCTCCCAGCTGTCACAAAGTGAAGGCAGGGTGACACCCTGGACAAGTGGCCACTTCATCACAGGGCCACATAGAGACAAACAAGCATTCACAGTCACATACACACCTACGAACAATTTAGAGTTTCCAATTGACTTCACATGCATGTTTTTGGAGTGTGGGAGGAAGCCGGAGAACCTGGAGAAGAAAACCACGCAGACACAGGGAGAACATGAAAAACTCCACAGACACAGAAAGGCCCCATGTCCAGTATCCAGTTCTTATCATACATCCATGCTGTCACACCTGAGAGAGGACTTTTACTCTGAGCAGCAGTTTCTCCATGCGGACAGTGAGGTGAACAAAATCCATCAAAAAAAAAAAAAACTGACAGGAAACCATTTAAAGACATAAGCGGTGAATAGAGATTTTTTTTTTTTTTTTTTAAAACTGCTGTTGGACAAGTGTGAAGACGACAGCGGACATGCAGATGCCCCCGGAGTGACGTGACGCTCCAGTGCTGCGTTCAGGGACGGCGGTGCACAACCTCTGCTGGGGTTCCTGGGCAGAGACAGGCCTGACCTTCATCACACATCACCAGGTGTTGATGGGAGAACAGGCAGAAACCTTTTACACCCCCCCACCACCACCCCACCACCAACCCTGTGCCAGAAGAACATACGAGCGGCGCACAACGCCGTGGCTGCCGCTCCGTCCCACTTCCTGACGTGGTTTCCCCCCCCCTCCTCTTCACCTTCCTCTGCCTCCCACTCTCTCTCTCTCTCTCTCTCTCTCTCTCTCTCCCCTTCGCAACCAGCTCTCTGACAGTCGTGGCACTGTGAAAAGTTCAGAGCTGTCAGGGGGAATGTCAGACGAGTGCGTCGAGCACTCCGCTAAACACACACACACGCACACTGACAGGGTGCCACACACACACACACACACACATATATGCGTGCGCACACACTCATTCTAGCCCTCTGATTTCTGAGAGGTGGAGAGACGTTGGAAACATGTCTGCAACCAGCTATGTTTATCATCACATGCAATAATTATTCATCCAATCGGCTGTTATTTATCACTTCCAGGATCAGATTTTTTTTGGGGGGGTGGGGGTCCATGGGTTCCGTTCACACTTGGGGGGAGGGGCCTGTGTTTGTGTTCCCAACTTCTATCGGTCCATCGCATGTGAAAATGATGGGTGACTTGCAAGCACAAGAAAAACATACCAGCCAATAATAAATATCACAGGCAAAGGTCAAGTGGGGTCACAAGCCATGCCACACATTCACACAGATAAGCCATAATTTAGAATGCACTCATTTCAAACAAACAATGTTGAAATTGAAAACATGTTCAAACAAGTTTGCGCACACGTTAACGAGGTCGAGATCTGTTTTTAGGTGTTTTTTGAAGTCTTTTACCTTCAGCTCTCCAGGATCTGCTTTCAATTACGTACACACCTATAAAAACAACAATTTCCTTTACTTTTCATTCAGGACTGTCGTTGAAAAGCTTCACATGTATTTTTAAAGAATAATCTAATCACTGTAAACGGCCTTAATTTCCCATATAACAGCACATTTAGCCCTGTGTTAACAGGCACCAGCAAAAACTCTCAGCTTTGTGCTAAAACTGATGCTCTGTTTTGCCTTCCGCACATTTGTCAAGAGAACAGAAACAAAGCAGCAGTGATGTGGCGTCAGAGGGGAGAACAAACCCTTTGGCAGCCGATGGTCTCTCTCACAAGGTGTGTGTTTTAGCAAGGGTGACGCGGTGACACAGTGGTTAGCGCGCAGCTTCACAGCAAGAAGGTCGTTGGTTCGATTCCAGGCCTGGGACCGCCAAGTTCTCCGGCTTCCTCCCGCACTCCAAAGACATGCATGTGAGGTGAATTGGAAACTCTAAATTGTCCATAGGGGTGTATGTCACCCTATGACAGCTGGGAGAGGCTGCAGCAGACGCTGTGGCCCTGAGCTCAGGAATGTCCTGATTATGGTAATAAAAAAAAATATATATATATATATATACACATATATATAAAATGATGGTAAATCTTTTTTCATATATATATATAACATGGCCCTTTTAAATTTAAACTATCTCTCAGGAAACTCTGCGGCCAGGCGGGGGCGCTCTCTGCGGGACTCTCAGCCTCAGCTGCTCCTTGACCTGCCGCTCCGCACCCGCAGCCAGTGTGAGTACGCACTCTCGCTCGCTCGCTCGCTTGGACACACCGATGCCGTCGTCGTGCAAATCCGTCTAATCTGTGAGCTGTGTTTTACCCAGTGAGCGGCATCGACTGCGTGCACCTGACTGAAGCTGTGAACCAGGCCAAGCACTTCTCCTACCACCTGAGACCCTACAGCGCTGGGCAGGGGACCAGAGGCCGAGGGAAACACTGAAACCACACACATACACACACACACAGTAATCTTCGATGTTTTCTCAGCTGGCTGGCCGCCTTTGACTCCATAGAATTATTACCACACATTGTTCGGCCCAATGTGCCAACGCTTTTTCTAAAATCTAAAATTAAGCCGTATGACATCAGAGAGCCGTGACCTCACACAGGGTGGGGTCAAGTCTACAGCGGTGGCGTGTGTAAAAGATAACCTTTAGCGCATTGTGGAAGGAAAACACACGCATGCTTTTCTTGGCGATTCTGCGTCGCTCGCTCGCGCACACACACCGCTGAGATAACCTTTTCTCCTGCTGCGGAGACTGAGGCAGTCTATCAACAGCCGGTCATACAGACAGCCCACCTGCAGGCAGACACACACACACACACACACACACACACACACACACACACACACACACACACACACACACACACACACACACACACACACACACACACACACACACACCAGACTGGTCACTAAGTGCCTTTCCTCCTGAAAGAACTATATATTTCTGAACTATATGAAGTCTTTTTACATTAATTTTATTTACAGTGCAGACGTTGCTTTGTTTCTTATTGTATTATAGGATAAATAAATAAAGATTTTTTTTTTTTTTTTAAAAAAAGCAAATGACTTGAGCAGAATTTATTGAACCTCTTTTTTAAAGATTTTATTTCATTTTTCTTGTCAAAAGTGATGATTCAAGAACAACAAAATTTCAGGAATTTTTTCGGTGATGACTGAAAAATAACATGCTGGAGAAACGGGCCCAAAAAAAAAGCGCAACTGAGAATGTGAAGCCATTTTAGTAACACTGCCTGAACAAAAAAATGGAATTCCCACCGTTTTTTTGTGTTAAAATTCGTCAGTGACCCCTTTTTCTGAGCGTAAACTGTTGGATGCGCTGTGCGTCAGTACATGTCTCGGAGGCCCAGGTTTCCTCGGCGAGCCGTGGAGCTGTGAGCCATGGCGACGCTGTAGTAGTAGAGCAGGTCTGTCAACCACTGCTGCCTGGTGCCGCCTCGGGAATACCTCTGCAACAAACACGCGCAAAAGACAAATCCAGTGAGCTCTTCCGTCGTGCGCGGAGACGTTTCCTGAAGCCTTCGCGGCTGTTGCTGCGGCGCCGTCATCGTTTTTCCTACCGTGAGCTGCTGGATGATCTCCTGCAGCAGATGGGAGTTGGCCAGCAGCTGGCTGTGAAGCGGGACGTGCTGCAGCAGCGTGCACAGGATGCGGCCCAGCTGCGGCAGCTCGACCTCGCTCAGGTCGTCCACCTGCATGGACTGCAGGAGCATCCGCAGCAGGCGGGGGACGGTGCTCAGCGCCGACACGCAGGCTCCCCATATCGCCTCCCTGGCGAGAGGGACGTGGCGAGATGGTTAGAGGCCGACAGGGGAGACGGCCCAGCACAAAGGAGCCCATTCATTTTCACTGACAAAGTTTCAAAATCTTTCCATGACTTTGCATGGAATTTCCATGACTTTGCATGGAATTTCCATGACCTTACCACAACCTATAAATACAGAATTTTCATACTTAAAAGAAAGTTGAACCTTAGCCAATGACCTTATGGTCCCACAATTGCTTAGAAGACTCCAAATGCACACACAGTATTGTGTGTTGGTGTAAAATAAAGGTTGCTGCAGGTGAAATCTGTAGGTGATCAATTAGACTGAGCGTGACATGGGCGGAGCGAGTCAGCCCAGACAGTGCTTTTTGACCACTAGTGTTCTAGTGCTACTAGCTACCGAATTTAAAAAAAATTTGTCGACTTTTCCGAGCCTGGAAAATTGCAAATGGCAAACGACTTTGCACAAGGTTTTACGCAAAAGTGGGAACCCGGCCCACCTTTTGTGGTCGGTCTCTGTGGGCGAGTCTGTCTGCAGGGTGATGAGCAGAGCCAGCAGGCTGAGGCAGCAGTGGGACAGGAAGCGGAGCGTCGGCTCCGAGGGCAGCACGGAGACGTCGAGCAGCCTGGACACGGCCCGCAGCAGCCCAGCCGCCATGTTGTCCGGCACCACCACCAGTTTGGCCTGTCGCACGGACCACAGAGAAGCAATGTTGTCAAAAAAAATAAAACATTTGAAGAAATGCTGCAGCAGCATATAGAGTGAAATATAAATCAAAGATTGAGTGCATTGAAGTGACTGGGAATGAAAAAGCCTGAAATGTTCTTACCAGATATTTGCAGATGCCATTTTGCACGATTTCATAGCACTGAGACTTTGAGCCCAGAGTTTCCAGACAGTGGCACACTTCCTGTTAATGGAACAGTTCAATATTGTCACCAATCACAAACCAGACGCAACTTTTCCTCATTAACATCAAATCCAGCTACATTCATCATTAGCTTTTATTAAATCGTGTGTGTGTGTGTGTGTGTGTAGCGCCTCCTGGCATTCAGGCGTCCCATCATTAAAAACAATCCCGTCCCATTAGCCCAACCACAGTTGACACGGTGGGCTCCTTAACGCGGACCGTCCCTTTTGCCACCACCTATCCCCCCGACCCCCCCCTCACCCTCCCAACTCTCCCCCTTCCCCGACTCACGCCACTCGCAATGATTGACTCGGACAGAGAGATGAGAGAGGCAGGATCTGAGGGCTTAATTGAGGAGCTGAATTAGTGATTATAAGCCCCCCCCCGCCCCCCCCCCCACCCCCACACACACACACACACACACACACACACACACACACACACACACACACACACACACACACACACAAGCCCCAGGGCATAGTTACATTAACTGTAATTTCTGTGCAGAAATGTCACACTCCCATCATGCCATGGGCTCTCATTAGCATTTGTGCATATTCGCCATGCCCGATAACTACGCATCTCCAACCTGCGCAACGCGATAAAGGTTCCCCCTCCACCCCACCCCCGCCCCCCAGCCGGAGCCCCACGATAACGCTCCGGCCCTCTGAGCTCTATAGGAGACACACAGAGGGACCGGGAGGGAGGAACCGAAAGACCACGACAGTGTCCGGAATATCAACACCTTTTAATTTTGCCTTTATCCACACCTCATGAAGACAGTCTGACTGACAGGGGGCGGGGTGTGTGATTGCAGGAAAAGTTTGTGAATGCACCTCGACGATGTCCCAGTGGTGCGTGAACTGCTCCAGCGGGGTGGGGTAGAGGCAGAGGGGCGAGAGGGGTGAGGGCGCCAGGGCGTAGTCGTCTCCGGCCTCCTGCAGCGAGGCCAGCTTGTCCGAGGAGAAGCCCGTCATGGTGGAGAAGAGGAAGCTGATGCAGTCCACGTCCTGCAGGGCCGCTTCCTGGCTGCCCACCGACCAGCAGCTCAGAGACGACCTGGGGAGGGAGTCCCATCAATGAAGGCCACAGTGAAATTCTCTTCAGCTGCGAGCATTTAGGGTGGCAGCGATTGGACACAGTCAAGTCCGATTGAGCCATTTCTGAAGGCGACGATCAGTAGATCAGTGAAAGAGTGACTCAGTAAGAAGCGTGCGGATGAAGGAAGCCCCCAGGAGGCACATGCACACAGCGCCGTCCCATCGCTCCATGACGACTCTGCATTCCGGCTTCCCAAAGCGCTCTTTGTGCTACCAAAACTCTCGCCGCAAAACTTTTCAAACGTTGCCGCGGCGACACAAACAAACAAACAGCAGCCACAGAAAATACAATTTATATTTTTTTTCCCTTCTCAGAAAAATATTAATTATATAGTAGTGCTGGTGACTAACCCAAATAAAAGAAGAAAAAACCCAAAGTGATTGCAAAAGTGCAGCACTGCCATCTGATGGCTGCAAATGAGAGTGCAGGCACCCAGAGTTAATGTGGTTTCTGTGTGTGTGTGTGTATGGTGACTTTGCGTGCGTACCTGAGGTGCACAATGCGGATCAAAGAGGCGGCGAGGCTGGCGGAGATTCGCCCGGCGGTGCAGCAGCAGCTCAGGTTCGCCAGCAGCGGCTGCGGCATCTTGGGTAAAAAGTAGAGCAGCTGCACCAGGCGCTGCTGGGAGTCGGCCGGGAGCAGCACCACCGCTCCTTCCTGCGGATCTGCACACACACACACACACACACACACACACACACACACACACACACACACACACACACACACACACACACACACTTAATCTACATGCAATTGTATTAGGCGAGTAACACACACACACCCGCCCCCCCACCCTCCCCCATAACATGAGGCCCTATCAAGGAAATTAGAGTGATACCAGGAAAGTCAGACTCGGACTAGATAGGCATTACAGCCGGGGCGTGCGTGTGTGCGGCTCTCTGTCTGTCTCTGACGCACATGCTTGGGTCACAAGCCCCCCAGACAAAAGAAGTCTTGTGATGAGGAACGGCTCCGGCTCCCCTCCTTCCATGAAACAGCTGCCTCGCTATCTCACCTCACCATCTTCTGCGCCATAGTGTATTTTCTGCCTTCCGTCGCCGCAGAGTTGCCCAAGGAGCAGCGGTAGCCTCCCCCCCCGCCCCCTCAGAACTACAGTATGCTGTAATCCAGGGGCCAGGAACCTATGGCTCGCGAGCCAGATGTGGCTCTTTTGATGACGGCATCTGGCTCACAGAAAAATCTTTGCTGACCTTTCTTAACGCAAGTAATGAATAATTCCGCTGATTTTCACGTAAAACATTACAAAAATCACTTCTTGTGCATTTTATAGGCTACAATATTGTTTTTACCGCAAATGTTCAGGGTTGCGCTGCTGGAGCCTATCACATCTGTGCTTCAGTATATGGGAGGGTTCGACACCTCTATTTCTATTGGACTAAATGCAGTAGCCTACACGAGTCATTGTGAGGTGAAGCAGAACTTCCCGCCGTTTAATCAGAAAGTTAGCAAGCTGATTTATACAGCGCAAACCCTTTTGCCGAAGAAGATTTTAGCTTTTAGCTTTGACAGATAGTTCTGAAGCCCGTATGGCAATCTGGGTCAATTGATAATAAGGATGCAATTAAAGCAGAAGTGCCACTGCACTCAAGTTTAGCGCAGGCAGTGGCATTTCTGGACACTGCGCACACGCAGTGGTTTTTCGCTCTCACACTTAAATTCTCTGCACAGCAACAAAACAACACTTTGATGCCAGGATGGTTGCCTCCACGCACCGTGGAGAAAGACACAGTGGAAAAGGGAGATGAGAGAAGAGGCACGGAGGTTAGACGTGGAAACGGCCACAGTGCTTCCTTCAGACTCCAGTTTGGCGAACTCTCTGGACTTAGTTGTATTAAGAGTTAGGTTCCCGGCCCCTGCTGTAATCTGCGTTTTTTTCAGACTTTTGTTTTTACAGTTTTTCTTTGTACGGCATTTTCCCTTCAAGGACAGAGCGCCTCTTGCATAATCAAAGCGTTGTTTCCACTTTCCGCAGTGCTTTTCGACTAAAATGTACAGTGTGTTCAATGTATTTTTTTACAATGTAAGAGTTCATTCAGTGCTGGAACAAGCAGTGAAATGGACGAGACCGAGGGCTCCCTTAGCAAATTCCTAGGTCAACTTATGAACCAAAAAAAACTAAAGTTAAATGCGTTTTATATACCCTAATTAATTTAAAATGCTTTTATCATGTTATATGCTCATAAAGTATCCCTTGACCACAAGCTGCCAGAGGACACAGAGCCCTCTGGCAGAGGGCACAGAGCCAAGCGGTTCACCTCAGGAAAGGATCCGCAAAGAACTGCAGCTATGTCAGAAAATTTTTCATTAACCAACTGTGGTGTTAGCCTCCCCTCTAGTGGTCTTAGGTATAATAGCCACCTGCTTATAAAAGTGCCAACGATAATGTACTTTTGGTACATGTTTTGTTTCATTTAGTAAGAAAATGAGGCTTGTTGTAATCAGACATTTAACAATTTGCATCATTGCATATTGTGCTATTATATTTGTAACATTACATTTATATGTTGGAGTTATTACATTGAGTTGAATGTATAAATGTATTGAATGTTACTATATGTAGTGCTTTGGTGTATATTTGATGATCATGATCAGTGCCCTGGGGGTGTTGAAAACCTTGTGAGCAAAGACTGTGTAACTCATAAACAGTGACCTGGGGGGACCAGAGAGTGGTCAGCTGAAGGAACTGCCTTTGTAAAGGCAGTTCCTTCAGTTCCTACCCTCTTAAAGTTTGCGACCCATCCAGTCACAGGGATGGGAACTTGTGGCCTGAGCTTGTCCTGCCGCAAAATGGTTTCAACAGGTCACACCGGAAGGAAGGAGGGACCATTTGGCTCACGGCCAAATAAGGACCTGCTTGCTCATTCACAAACAATGACATTAACACCCAGCAACCGAAGGGGGAAGAATGGACATCCAATCAGAGGACGACACTTGAGAAGACATTCAGATCAGGAGTCAGATTGTTTGTCTTTGCATTTAAGAACTTTCTTGGCGACGGCCAGAACTCGACACCAGAGATCTCTTCATCAGATCTCTGTAATAAATGTCTTGTTCTTCTTTTCACTAAAACTTGTTCAGATTCCACTTGTCTGTTTTCTTCATTAAACGAACACGCGGTTTGGTAGCAGGATATTAGGTAAAGGAACCAAACCAACAGGCTTGATATTGAAATATTATAACATAAGTCTTCCTTTTAGTAGCTCATACTTCATTTGGGCTTCTTCATGTTATAGCCTTACATAAAGACAGGTAATCCCCACATGGCTTTTTATCTATTTGAATAATTTAGTCTCTCTTTTTTTTATTTTCTCATTTGATTGCAAATGTTGTGCGTGTTGTTACCCAAACATATCTAACAACTAACAAAAAATACTTTTTATATATTTTCTACATACCATACAGTTCACAGGCATGTTTCTGCAAACTGTTGAGCAAATCGTTGTGTCCTCGGGAGGCGGCAGCCTGGATTGAGTGGAGCAGTCGTGCTGAGAGTGCTGGATTACGGTGGCCAAGATGGGACAACTGCACAGGAAGAGCTGCCAGCCAGCGACACAGCACCTTACTCCTACAGAGGCAAAGGGCAGGATAGCAAATTCACACAGATCAGTTATTTTCCAATCCTGCAGCGAGAGGTTATCGGGCAGGATTATGTGTTTTTTCACATATGGGATTCTAAAATAGCATCAAGCAGGTAATGCATACAAGGGTGCTTCTGTGAGGCCACCACACAGATTCTGTAGTTACCTAGCTATGTGTGTATGTCCTTGCTCCTGAAGGTACAGCTTGCTGTAGAAAGACAGTAGCAGAGATCGTGTCTGGAGGGTCAGGTGCCTCTGCTTGTAATAGCAATACACAGCTGCCAACAGGTCCTCTGTCACCGCTGCATGAACACAGAAAAAAATGACTGCATGACAGCCTGTTTTCCCTAAATTATGCATTCCACTTCAAATGTTTAGCTGAACAAGCTCAATTATGAGCCTATCTACAAACCTACGCAAGAGTAGTTACTTCATTTGTTATAGAGTTCTATTTGCACATTTTTTTCTCTCCAAGCATTTAGCAGTTTAAATACTTTATCTATTTTTTATTTTTGCTTTTCTTTTTACCGGGTCAAATACATGAATGAATGAAAGAAAGACACATTTTAAATAACGTATTACCAAAACCAAACACTGACAGAACATTTTGATAACAAAGGCTATTCAGGTGTTTTTAATAAATGCCCTTTTTTATTAAAACCGAAAAAGCCCTACTTACTTTTGCTCCTCTGTGTGAGCACCATTTTCCACACGGTACCCAGGAGCATGTAGAGCTGCCTGTAGCTCAACTTCACGCCGCTGCTGACAGTGTCCCGGACAAACACACGCAGTGGTGTCAGCCAGTCTCCGTCAGACTCTGGGCCAGCTCCCTTGTTCTGGCTGAGGGACACCATGACCTGGCAGAGCGTGATGTTCAGAGCCAGAGGCTCCACATTGGATCCTGGGATAACAGTCTGCTTGTTCCTGGGAGACAATGCAGTTCCATCGGTTACAACTGGACAATGTCGTCAGCGGCAGTTTGGCAAGCATGTTTACGGATTCACATCAAAGCAACAAAGAGTTAACATATGGACTTGAATATCCTTATCTGAATGATGTGTTAACACCTGCGTTAGCTACCTTTTAAGATCAGCCTTCTTTTTATGTCTGGGTGTGTCCATAGCACCGTAGGGAAAGTTCTTCATGAAGTACTGCTTGAAATCACTCAGGTATTCTTTATGAAACCATGCATCCTGCAAGAAGACCAGGCCTGATTAGTTTTCATTCTTTCCATACAAAAAGAGAAAAAAAGCTTGTACCATTTGTTTGCTCCTCATCTCACCAGTGAATCTCGGTGACCCTGCTGAGGTGCCAGCTTTCTCAGCAGCTGCAGGATGGTCAACACCTGGAACATCACTGATCTGGTATCTGGTGAGAGTAGGTGGGAACCCTCGCCGTTGTTCCAGGGATTGTCACTGGCACTTGCTTCTACCCAAACTTCTAGCAGCAGTGGCACAAGAGTGGCTGCAAAGTTTTGGACAGCCTCAGCTGAGTCCAGACCTTCTCCCACTGCAGGTGCAGGCTCCATCTCTGGTCTAAAATGCAGTGAAATGTACATTAGATCATACACACACACAGCCATTTTAAAAATAAAATGAACAGAAATTTCATTCCAACACCATCTGTACGTCTCGGTTGCATACCTGAGTCTAAAGGTGGACCGTGGAGTTGGTTTGGCCCCTGAATGCTCGTAAACCTTCACACGGACTTTGCTATAGGTCAGCTCTTCCCAGTTAAGATACAAAGGTGTGAGCCTACTTTCCGCACTAGAATCAAACACTCCTTCAGCAGTGTCAAAAATGTCATCTTCCAGCACTGGTCTCTCCTCAACAACTGCCTGCAGAAAATGTCCAAGCCTGACAAGAAAAAGTGTGGCGTTAGCAATTACATGCATTTTATTTCTGAGAAAGTCTGCACGCACAGGCGTCTTCTACCTGGAGAGCACCGAGAGCCGCCACTGTTGGCTGGTCACAGCCCTGCTGGGATTGACCGACAGAGCCCAGGTCCGCCCCTTGGCATCCTGGGCCTTTTTGGTTCCTCCACTGCCTTGTCTGTGCGAGATCAACTCCAGGAAGTTAGTGAGGAGAACTTCTGGTCTTGCTGCCAGTAGAGCGGGGTAGTGCTCCAACAACACATCAAGGATTTTCATGGCATCCTCCTGGATGCCTGTGTCGATGTGGGTCATGGCACAGGACAGGTGGGCACTGAGAAGCGGGAAAAATGGAGCCACTCGCTCCGAAGGTACGCATTGTGCAATGAACCTGGAAGAACAAAAAAAGTAAAAAAAAATATATATATGTATATATATATATATATATATATATATATATATATATATATGTCACTGTTACTTGGTCAATCAAAAAAACAAATATATGTTTTCAATGCGTACACTGCTCCACTTACTTCAGCACTCGTGTTGCGGCCGAACGAACGTTGTCACCCTTGTCTGTGAAAACAGCAGCAACTTCGGAGAGCAGACGAGAGAGATGCTGCTCCAACAGGGAGGGGTTGGTGGACAGCAACTCTCTCAAACCTAACAAGGCACTGTGTTTCACATTGTCGTTGTAATGGTGGAGTTGTGACAGCAGTTCCTGGAAAAAAAAAAAAGAGATAAAGAAAGTGGAGGGTAAATTGCAGATATGTGCTTTTAAAAATGTACATTTCAAGAAATGAATAACTTTGGATGCAAATAATCCTTACATTGATGCCGAGCTGTCTGTGTGTAGTTGGGCCACTCTTGTCTCTCTTTAGCTGCTCAGTCAGATGGATTCCCTTTGTGTGGAAATTTGTGTTGGTGGCATTATCAGCTTTGGGCTTTGTCTTTCCCACCTTTAATTTAACCTTCTGGAAGTCATCCTGTCTCTTCTTCTTCTTGGACTTCATTTCTGTTGTCTACACTGCTGAGGATGTGAACAGACAAGCAGGTGAGACGGATTGCATTGCTCTTAAGAACCATAATAACCGTTTACATGTTTACTCTTGGTGATTTAGATATGTAGACAAAAATACAGCTTATAAGAGTATTAATAACGTAAAAGGAGTCACATACAAGTTAGCTAGGAGAGCTCTGTGACAGCAGCATGTATGGCTTTTTTTGTTTGTTTGTTTGTTTCCACATACAACGGAAGAAAGTGTTGGCTACAATACAAGTTTCTACAAGGTTTCCCCAAGTGTTGTACAGCTGCAGATTAAATACAAACAACAATCAAATACATTACACTTACAGATGAAAGTGCCGAGGACGGAGAAATATTCTTTATTTCATCTCGTGCAAGAGGCTTGGGTCCTTCGGCTTCATGCCTACAGAGGTACACGGCGTCGTTAGATCTAAGTAACCTCTCGACTGCGGAGCTTAAACTATAAAAACTGTTTGGACTGTGTTTTTATGGTTCTATGTACATCAATAAAATCATACTTTCTGAGAAAATGTTATTGAAGAATTATCGCATGGAAACATGTCCTCTAAAATGTTTATGTGCCAATATCAATTTCTATGTTTTTGAATTGGTGTTTGCGGCCAATGAAGGTATATCAAACGAACGCACTCTATAGTTGCCCAAAGTAATGCCTGATAAACACATATTTTGTTATCTACGAAATGTCTATTCAAGGTGTTACGAATTTTGGCTTGTAAATATTAGATTTTATCGCGTTCTGTTTGCTCGTGAAGGGTACAAAATAATTCTGTTCAATTTTTATTTTATTTTTTTTACACCGGCGTAACCACTGCTGCCTGTTCTTCCTGAAACGAAACGAAGCATTCTGTGCTTCACAGGCGGTTGAGACACCTGGTAGTTCGAATTTTTGGAAGAATTGACGCGTTTCTTTGTAATATCTCGGGTAAGCTATCACTTGGGTTCCTTATTGAATTAAATCTACATATGTTTTGTTACATGCTATCCTTTTCGTTCCATGTGGGCCGATAAGTTCCGAGAATTCGATTTACGTAAATTGTCAATTTGCCTCAAAAAACGAACGTCGAGCAATTATCGTATTGCTCTCGTTTGGCGAGTTTGACGTTAGAGTTTAATTAGGTTTCTACCTTTGTCCTTCAGTTACGAATTCAGAAGAAAATGGACGGATGGACGCCAACGAACCAGTTTCCACCGAAGAAGGGGAGCGGATTCCAAAAATGGCGTGATAAGGTGCGCATCACACTGATGTTCAACGTAGTTCACCAAAACACTCACAAATTAAAACGTTCCTCTCTCTGCCTTCACCGAAGGAGCCCTAGTGCCATGTTTTATGAGTGCATGCACTGGCCGTTCTGAGGCTAGACGGTGGCTCTGCCTTCAACACACTCCGGTGTGTTTGTTGTTAGCCAAGTCGCTGCCTTTTAGCATCGGCTGTGGCGGGCTTATTATTGTTCGACGACTTGTCTTATACACGTTGTACATATGCTGCACAACTTAATTCGCGAGAGGGTATTAAACGTTACCCTATCAAAACAATGTAAATGTGATGGAGCAGGGTCCTCGTAACAGGTGCTGGAATAAAACTAGCCAGAACTATTCCTGAATGAAGGTGGCCCTACTGTTGGCTCTGCTCCTTTGCATTGTGACTATACTGAATACTGATAAACACACATCACTTGGCATCAGGCCTTAATGAGGTGTGACTCCAGTGTACTTTTCTAAAGGGAAACACAGAGGTCTTGACCTTGGTTTTCTCAGAGGAAAATGCATTTAGTGCAATTTTGTTTGTCATCGAGGCAAATAATGCTTTTCTAGATTCTCATTTTATGGGGATCACCAGACCTGATGAGTCAACGGTCCATTTGCACACGCTTCTGAAGGCTACTGCTCAATGCAGGAGTCGTGGCAAATTACTGTCTCTGTGCCATCCAAAGCATGGCAACATAAAGGAGGACTTCAATCCTCTACTGGGTCATCCTCCTCACTAATGCTGTATGTGTCTCTCCTTTCTCTGGGTTTATTCCCTCCATTGACAGAGAAAGCAGCTGCAGCATTCTGCTGACATAGGTAAGTTCTGTATTCACATTGCCACATGCTGAGAGTTGAGCTTGAGATCTTGATTTTTTATTTTTTATTTTTTTCCCCCAGCCTCATGCTGGGAATGGTGGCTTGTTCACCACGCTGTTGATTAAAAATCTCACTCTCAGCGACTCTTGTGGTTCCATCTATGACTATAGTGTTATTGCTGGAAAAACAGCTTTCCAGATGTGTGCCACACACTTCCAATCACAAAAATCACAGTGTATTTTATTATTTTATGTGGCCCGACCTCCAAAGATGTTGCTGCTTTGAAGGCCAGTACAATAGCATGAGGTCTCATGGACCGGGTCCCAAACCAGCAGGATACACAGCATTGCAACCATTTTCTGCTATTTTGGCTGAACATTTCATGCACTTTTTGTGCAGTAATGGTTGTATAAGAAGCATTTTCCCCAACAAATGTGTTTAAACACTGTCAATTGCAATATGCAATTGGCTTTTGTATGCTAGTGCAACCCAAGCTTGAGTGGCAATATTAAGTCATCAGAGTATTACAAATATGGACAAACGCTGGCTTCAGTCGCTGTGCAGAAGTGTGACACTTCCTTTGTGATCAGGCACAGTGGCAAGTAATACAACATGGGAGCTGATGCTCCTGCAGAATTGGGACTTGAATGGGGGTCAGTTGGAAAGCAGCTTCCCTTGTTCTGCCTTCAGGCTTCAAAAATACAAGGAGTTTGGGTTGTCTATGGTTATGATAAAATAAAAAAAGGTCTGTGTCTAATCTGTGTATGAACACAGCACAAGTTCTAAACCATGATTATGTGTTTTTGACTGTACCAGTCAAATGTTTTTGTCCACAGACAAATGACAATTAAATAAAAATGTTGGTCGCACATTTGTAAATCAGTGCAGGTTTCCTGCTTGTTACTAATCACCGTTACATTTTTTATTTTTTTAGAGTTTTTCAAAGGAGCGACTCTCCAATCTGTGCCCTCTCTCAGCAAACAGCTGCAAACAGTCACAATATGTGTCATTGGTGAGTAAAACGTTTTTTCTCACACAAAAATCCTTGACCCATTTGTTCCGTTTAAATGTTTTTAAATGTTTGACTAATGGTCGCTGCGTCTGCAGGTCTTCAGTATGTGTGGGAGTACCGCAGCCCCACTAAGAGTGTCCAACCCCACTACCTCTGCAAACTCTGTGGCGTCTCCCGCTTGCAGCATGACATGCTCGCCCATGTGAAAGGCTGGAAACACTGCTTGAAATACTTGGTAATTTTTTTGCTTGTTTGCTTTTAAACAAATGCTTAAACTATGTTCTAACCTCTTTTGTTATGCCACTGACTTCTGCACAGCAAAAAGCCCATCCTGGCAAGGTGACCCAAAGTGAGGAAGAGGCAATCAAAGACCCGGTTATAAGAAAGAGCATCAAAGAAGCTGCAGCTGAAGTGGAGAAGTCAGAGGGGAGGGGTCAACTTAAGGTGACATCTAGCACTTTTGACGCCGAAGTTAAAGACCCTTATTAGTATTTAATCAATTTAAAGGTTCTTTATTGTTGTCTTTGCACTTTTAGGTGCTTTTAAAGGAACCGGGTCACGTTCTTGCTTTCAAAGGACTCCGTGAGTTACTCCTGGGCATTATTTTACAAGGAAAGAACCTTCATTTGGCAATGTTAAGATTTCAAAATCTCTCCTAATCCTTGTCTTCTCAGCTTCTGCTGTTCCTAAAGCGAGGCCTCCACCACCAATACATCCCAAGATGGGACCAGCTTTTGGTGGGTTTTGGAATTTTATTTTTATTTAGATGTCTAAATAGTCTAAATTATATAAGAACTTGGATGTTAAAGTATTCATCCAATGCTGAGCAAAGAGAGAGGGTATAGTTTTATTATAGCGATCAGTGCAATGGAGGTGTATACGAACACCACTTTCACACTTTGTTGATTTTTCCACTTCTTGTTTAACAAATGTATTTGAAGAAAATTGATAATGTGTGACTTGCAGATGGGAGGTTACCAGAGGAGGGCTATTCAGAGGAGTTTCCTCCAGGTGGCCAAATGTCAGACTATCCAGAGGAGGACTATGGGGACCTTGGTTTTGAAAATTACCAACAGGAGGAGGATTTCTCTGAGCATTGCACTGGTCAAACACCTTACCATGATAATGATGATTATAAGTACCCACAAAGAACATTTGCAGGAAGCTTTGGATTGGGTGGTGGTGGAGATGGCAATGGGAGAAGAGGTTTACTGGACCGTATTCCGGACCGTATTCCAAACCAAACGTATCCTATGGACTTCCAGCGTGGACAAATGGGGGGAAACCCGATGAACAGACAGATGGAAAGGCCACTGGAGAGGCCAAGTCTGATGGGAGCAAATCCACAAAATGGCAACCAATCTAAGACGCTCCTCAATCACCTGGTACATGTCAATGTTCTTACAATAGTCCACATTCACTGGTATGCCTTATGGAACTTCTGACTTGACCCTTTTATCTGTTTAGGACACTTTCCAGATAGAAAATGAGGATGATGCACAGATGGTGCTTATGGTAACACGGAAATTGACAGACATATTGATGGAATACAGACTGAGGAGTGTTTCCAAGGTATGGGCAGGTTGCAACAATGTGATTATTTTTGGTTTTGACAATCTCATGGACAATGAGATGGAAAATCATCTGCAGTTATTCAGGAAATGTATTCCATCTGTTTTCTCAGCAGGATTCTAGCCTGACTAACCTCTCAATGGGCTTGAACAACTTCACACCAGAACCTTCCAGATTGCCAAGTGTGAATGACCGTTGGTTAAGCAGTCTCCAAGGTACATATGGAAGAAGTCTGTTGTGATGCATTACATCTGAAACTTTACAAAACTATAATTTTTTATGTAGTTGTATAAATTTATGGTCAAGTTAATTTGTCCGAGGTCAGCCTTGGAACAAATGTTTTTTTAAAAAAAATCTTGTCATTTTTTTTGTCTCCTTGCAGCTCCATCCAGATATTACAAATGACCACAGAAAGGGATAATTGTCCACCTTCTTATCGTCCTCCCAGTTACATATATTTTTAATTGTCATCGATGTTTTCTTCTTGCAGCTGGAAAATTTTCCTTAATTTTTACTTAAAAAAAAAAAAAGAACTTGGACAAGTTACACAAAATTGTGTGCATGTAGCTTACATTATCTCATCACATACTTTCGTTGTTTATTTCGTGTGTGATAAATGTTTTCCTGCAAGGGTCCAGTTCAATTAAAAGTGTGAACAAAAAACCCTATTTATATCTTGATGTCCGTTTATTCCCAACAAGCCTGGAATTTTCATAGATCCTGTACTAAAGCGCTTTTAAACTTTGGTTTGATGAGATACTCCAAGATGTTATGCTCATGGTGCCAGGAGCAGGTCAGAGCTCTTTTTGCATTGACTCACAAATTACAAAAATTGCAACAGACTGCTCTTCCATCCCGTTTTTTTTTTTTTTTATTCCTGATACAATAAGTACAAAACAAGGACCGTTTCAGATGGCAAACTTTAGATTAGATTTTTTTTTTCTCCCAATATCCCTTTTTTCCACCCAACATAAAACCTTTTAATTAAAGATCGATATACATTTTAAGAAAACAACCTTAATATGTAGGTTTCTGTAATCAATCAGCATTTTCTCAAGTCTCAACTTCTCTCAATCAGGACAAACATACAGCCGACAAAAATATCTAAGTAATTCTTATACAAACGACAAAATGAATATTATATTCCTCAATCACATTTATTTTGCCATTGGAATCACAAAGTTTCATGTAACTTGTCGACATATTAAGACTATATACAGTAGTCGTCCTAAGCACAAGCAGTATGTGGCCTAAGTGGCACAATGTCCTAGCATTGTCAACACAACTGGCTCATACTTTCACAACATTGAACAACGGATAGTGTGCCTAGTTTGTAAGCTCACCCAGTGTATGAGGTCCTTGTGATCGGATACATCTTGGTCATGTTGAGGACAATGAGCTCATAGGCGACAGCGCCCACATGTGGGCTGGCGAGACCATACAGATTAACCTCCGTTAACACAACTCAGAAGTACGGCTGGATTTTTAATTGTTTAATCTGAACATGACAATCGATTAATTGTTAACCTCCCAAGTTGTAGCACTTGATGGGTTTTCTGGGATTTCTACTTGGGAGGAAGTTTTCTGCGTGTCTTGGTTTTTTTAGAGTCTGGTCTAATCCAAGACTCCGTCAGACGAGTTTTTGCCAACATGAGATTCATATGGTCCCTGCTGATAGCAGTAATTTGAATCACATTAGAGCCCACAAGGCAGCCTGTGAGCTTCAGAGCATGGTGATATTCCTCAACGTTTTTAAAAGTGACAAAAGCTTTGTCTGTCCGCTGTCTTTGCTTGTCGAGAAGGTGAAGGACATCCTTGTGCATCATGTTGCGACATCCGAGCAGTAGTTTTATGTCCGTCTTTGTCATTGTTTCGGGGAGATTGCTTATCATGACAGTGAACTCCAAATCTGGCGACAAGGCAGTTGTCTGAAAGTCTGTTTTTCGTTTTTGAGGTGGGTAAGACGACTTCTCATCGACACAAGGCCTCTTCATCTGGACTGCTGCCATTTTTGCTTTCTGGTTTGCATTTTCTGACAGAGGGAGGTTTGGGGTTTTCCTGCTATCCCAGGTGTCTTGATGATGATTTTGCATTGCAGCCGCCCACATTTTCTCAGTTCCACCACGCACTTCCACACAGTTCGAGCCCATCAGCCGCTGGTTGTAAAGAAGCGCACTGGATGCATCCTCCTCATTTGAAAACCTGACGAGGCAGCCATGTTTCACTCCCAACTCCACGTTCACAATGACTTCCTCCATGTTCAAACCTCTGAAGAAGTCACAGATTTCTTCTTTAGTCACTGAAGGTGGAAGTCCAAAAAGCCGTACGAAGCCTGGTGATGAGCTCACAGCCTGCTTCCCCAAATCATTTGAGCCATCTGTGGTAAAAATCTTGGCGATGTCTTCTTTTAGGAGCAAGTCATTATTTTCTCCTGCCCCATGTGGCTGGAGACTTTGAAGGACAGTAAAACAACCAAGCAGAAAAGCAGTGCTCGAGTCCACCGTATTTTTTGGAGATTGTGGATCTATTGGCTCTGGAGGTCTGGCAGACTTGGGTTCACACAGTGATGAGGCAGTAGCAGCTGGAGGAGAACTTGCCCGAGGTTGGGGACAATCCACAGGTGAAGAAGGATTTCTGATGGCGAATGGTTTCTTCTTCTTCTCCAACATCACCCTCAGCTTTTTCTCCACTTCCGGTAGACTGCTTATCGTCAGGCACACCTTCGAAGCTTTGAGGACCTGGCCGTTGTGCCGCATGGCGAGCTGCGCGTCTCTCTCGGCGGTAAAAGCTATGAAGGCCTCTCGAAGCTTCCCCCCGATGATGTACACGCCACCGTCCGGAATGTGAAGATCTTGGAAGAATGAGCGAATGTCTTCAGCCCCGGCCCTTGCATCGAGCCCTTGCAACTTCAGGATAACGGTCATTTTCATAAAGGGAAAAACGAAACAAAAACTCTCCGGTGCCTGTTGCGGACTGAAACGAGACACACACAAACAAAACAACACGTGGAAACACAAACACGCAAAATGGTTAAGAGTCGAAGGAGGAAGCTCACCGCGTGACTCCGACGAGTACGAGTGAGTGAGTGAGTGAGTGAGTAAGTGGAAAGAGGAAAAGGCGACTTACGGAGTCGATGATGAGCTAAAAAAAAAAAAAAAAACCTGAAGACTGAGCGACGGCTTTGTGGTCATTCAGTCTTATCGGGTCCGCCGAGAGAAAGAACTCCAAACTTTATTGGTTTGAGCGACACACGCACACAAACCTCACATGCTTTCCCCGCCCACCGTCCTTGCCCGCATTTTCTGAGAGTGAAAACCCACGCCCCCTGCTGGACACATTAAATATCGACAGGACGACTCTCAAAAGACCAAAATAGACGAAGCATCTCGCTTCTTAGATAAAACATTCCTATGACTGGATTTAGGAGACTTGTATTTTAAAATCAAATCACAATATTTGAAAAATGGCAGACGCACCAGTCAAAACCATTTAAATCTAATCTCCCTTTGTAAATCTAAGATTTTAGTGTTGTTATTGCCATTTCAGCCAATTAGAAGCTATATAACGTTGTCAAAGTAGACAATTGAATTTAATAGTTTATACTTGCCCCAGCAGACAGTATATAATAGCGGGCTCTGATAGAATTTAATGGAATTTAAGAGTCAAAAAGATGGAGGGTTTATTTTATATCTGCATTACTTTACAAGTAATCATTGTAACTCTTGTTGACATCAATTCCATATGATAAAATAAAACATTCGAATTTTAAAAAGAACGCTGCACAAAATACAAAAACATGTTAAGTTCTGTCATAATTAAAGTAATTAAACCAAACAACGGCTGATGAGTGACTCATTTGAGCAGTCTTTGTCGTCTTAAGTTGAGTTAATTTTTTACAATCACGTCGTAACTCGGTTCTTGTGACGCCATCACGTATGGCGCACAGGCTCATGGGTAAATCAAGGGAACCGTTGTTTACCATGGCGACGGGGACGCTACGATTTGTTAGCCACAGCAGCAAACTGTCTGTAACTGTGTTCCTTCTACTTTATATAGATTCCACTCGGTGCCAGCAGTTTGTCTTTCCGTTTAAAGCCCCTTCAGATTGTAGCGTTGAAGAATTTTTCGACATCTCGAGTCTCTCGTGTGTGAGGTGCGGTGCAGATCAGCGTCAAAGCACAACAGGTCAGTGCATGCAAGTCATAATAATAGCGTGTGTTGTGATTTTAGGCTATCACACAGACACAAAATGGATCGTTTCAGTTTTTAAGAAGGGGAAGTTTAACAGAGTGGAAGTCTTGCGTACAGTCTACTTTAAAGACGGGGTTGGTTGGGTATCATCAGCCGTTGGCTCAGTGATCGATCATGCACGGTGCTAGCGAAACATTCTTAATGAGCTCAGGCCACCTCCCACGGGCATTTACTGCGAATGAAAACGACACTGTGTGCAACCGCCCACAGACAGACATACAGTCAGACAGACAGGAGGGTAATCGAGACTTGGAGTCATGATTAGTCTCCAAAACGCACGGGAATTTTCAGTACAAGCACTGTGTCAGGAATTGCATTTTTGTGCGTCACAGAAATACTGCGTCGGTAAATGAATTTGTCCTGAATGTGGAAAGTGCAAATAGTATTGAATGTATTCTCTTCCCTTTGCAGGACTGAGCTGCGTTTGCAAAACTGGCTACCAAACTGTCCTCACTGATAAGGCGTCCATTACCTGTCAACAGTGTCCTACCAACAGCCCTGTGTGTGCAATTTATGTTCAGCCTTCTTTCTTGCGTTTCACGCCACATTTCACCGTACTTTATCGACACTGTTCTTCTTACTTGGTGCGAATGTGTTTTGTTGATGTTTTCAGGGTGTCACTTTAGATGGGTTTGGCTGTATTCGCTGTCCCGGTGGTCTCAGTGATGAAGGAAAGTGCCGCTGTCCAGAAGGGCAAATCCTGGGTGGGTCATCAAGTCATCAGGAAAAAGACTTGTTCAAGGATGCATATGACATAAACTAACTGAATAAATAAATGTTCAATAGGTTATTAGGTTTTTGAAAAAAAAAAAGGGGGGGGGTAGCTTATTGCTATTAAATAAACAAAATGCTGGAATACTATAAATTGATATGTTATGTGTGACCTGTATCTCTTGTCTCCTTCAGTTGAGAGAGATCTCAGTGGACACCTCTTGCCAGAGGCAAGGTGTGAAACATGTCAAGGAAGTGCTCCTGCATTATCTGTAGCTAACAGCAACAGTGACAGGTAGGTTTCAGTTCAATATTTCAAAGACACCAATGTACTGTATGTCTATTTTACCTCCACTTGAGGATATATACATATGGTGCCTAGTGCTTGAAACAGTGAGAGGATCATTGTTGCATTGAAGAATTTCTTGAGATTAGTTTTGTGCTCCACTTGAAATAGACTCCAGCAACTTGGTAGCTGTGGTAGAAAGTGGATAGATGGATGGATGGATATTTTGTCTTTGCTTTGCGCTCTGGGATACAGGTTCCAACATGTACAGACAATGTGATGTGGTTCTGGATTATCCAACCGCTCCAATGTTGTCTTTCAGGTGTGAGCGATGCCAGGCGACCTTCACAAACTCTTCCTGTGTTTGTAACCCTCCCAATATTCTGGTGAGCTCTGCCTCACCTCGAACATCAGATTTGTTTCAGACACATCATTCATAAGCAGACTACACAATGACACGTATCATGAGTTCAGGGTTGTATGACTTTGTATGAAGTTGTTATTATTATCTTCTCTAGGCAGGAGGATTATGTTTCCCTCCAGGAGGTCTCTCTACCAATGTGAATCCAAGTGTCAGCTTTGCACAATTGGTACGTTTCCCTCTTTATTTGCTAAGAGTTTCTGTTTCATTTATTCAAGTTATTCTCATTTCTGTTTTCTTCTCTCTTATTTATTTTTTATTTTTTTGCAGAAGTTCAGTGTCCAGTCCGCCTGGTTTGTGAAAAACCTGTACTCCTCATCAGCAGCCTGTTTTGTAATTTAGATTTTTCTATTTTATTTTTTATTTGAGCAAAATCTGATTAAAATAACCTCTCTTTGCTGTGTTGAAGTTCATTTTTTGTAGAAATTCCTTCCTGCCATTGAACAAAAGTAAACATATGTGTGGACATATTTTTCCTAAAAGCATGTTACAGTTGCATGACCCTGTTTTTCTTTTTTCTTTTTTTTGGTGACAGGTCTTCTCAAACTTGACTGCGTGCCAGGCTCTCGGCAACATGTGTGTGATGAACATGCACTCCTTAAGCAGTCTTTCCACCGATGCCTGTGGGCTCTTTAACAGCATCTTCCGATCGAGAGCTGCTTTGAGCTCCACTCAAGATATTTCTTATTGGTAATTAGCATTTCCACCGCATATGTGCATTAATTGTGCCGTCTTTGATTTCTTTCACTAGTTCTGCAAACCTGTGTGGCCTATAGGGGGCAGTACACTTTCTGATTGCTCTGTGTGTCTAAAGGAGGGGCAACCTGCCCTGGCTTTACTATGGGGATGAACCAGGACTAGCCAATCGTGTGCTTCAGACAGAGCCTGCTCCCATTCGTTTCAGTTTCAGAGGAAAAAGCAAAGTGAGTAACTGAAGCGGCATCATCCTTAATGTATTCAAACTACTGTTCTAACCCAGTCGTTAAACTACTTTTTTTTCTGGCAATCTGTAGAACACTGAAATCAAGCTGATCGCTGCTGTCTACAATGTCAAAGGTGAATTCCTCAGATGGGAACAAGTGGGAGGACAAAATCTCCAGGTATTTTGACTTGTAATGTAAAACAGTTTCTTCATCAGCTTGAGCATTTTCTCAGAAGCTGAAGTCACCTGCAAATGATTTTTTTAAGCGCTTGCTTGAGTAAATGCTTAACACAATTCTGGTTAATTTTACTACTATCCAATAATTACAAACTGTTATTTACAATTTACATTATATCTAATTATCTCTTTTAGCTTTGCCCGGAAACAAAAGCCAAACAAGCAACGGCCTTCAGCTTTGGAACTGCCTACCAACAAAGTGTGAGTTATTTTGTGTGGTTTGTTAGCTTGTTGATCTTGAGTAGATGTTGCAAACTGCTTACACCTACAGTGTGTGTGTAGTGTGATCTGTCAGTGGCAAAGGTGTTGGAATCCTACCCTGAGCCGCTGTTCTATGATGTCTTTATGGATCTGGGAGGAGAAAAAGACAAAAAACTTCTTCCTCTACCTACGCTTGTTTATAATCAGCAGTACAATGGCCGGTTTGTAAACCAAGGTGGGTATTTATCCAGTGATATGTGTATGTGTGTGTAAAGCTATAATAAAAGTCTGCAGTGTTACATTACATTAAATAAAAACATGTATTTTTCTAAATTGTCAGAGAGCATGCAGGACTGGTACCTGTCTCGGCGCATGTTTCTCATCGACACGCTCAGTGGCAGAGAAAAGAGTCTAAGTTCCCTGCCCAAAGTCATCCGTGTGGCCAGCAGTGTGAAAATAAGGTGCCCTCTCTAAGTACTGTTATTTATTTGAAAAAGAGATTGAAATAAAGCAACAAAAAAAAATACTTTCTTTTGATTAACAATGTTTTATATTTCGTTTGTTTTTTCAGATTCCAGCTGGTTCCACGCACCCAGGAAGGAAAGGTTTTCGCCCCTCTGATGTCTGTGACCTACAGAGACGTCCTCATCACAGACGCCAACACGCAAACTGTGTCTGTGAGTCAAATACATCAAACCCACACTTTTATCTTTCTACAGTCGGTGTGAAGCTAAAGGAAACCTTCACTTTCAATTTATTTTTAGTTGCTTGAACCGAAAACTTTAATACGTATTTTGCCACTGTATTTCGTGCCAGGTGATCCATGACACAGTGGGCCTTTAAATGTCATTGCGACATTAAACACTTGTTATCTGTCTCTGCAATGACAGTTTTTTAATTGATTAGATTCCCTATGAAGGATCAAAATGACTATCAAACTTAAAAACAGGCTTTCGTTTAGGTCTTATATTGAACTTGTTTGTCCGCTACTAGATGAAGTTTGCTGTGGAGTACGAGATGGATCAGAGCGAGGCCCGCATAAAGACTGATGTGAGTAGAAGGAAATGAGCACATGTGATTTCTGTCTGGTCCGTTGCTGCCGATGCTGATCTTTCCTGGCTGCGATTCCTCTCTCCCAGACGGCTCTGGGTGTGTTGGGGGGTTTAGCTGTGCTCTACTCGCTGCTGAAGACCATCAGCTGGAAGCGGAGAATCGCCTCCCCACTCATCGATGCAGAGGTTCGCAACTGGAAACCCATCAGAACACAACAGTCACGTTGCGTGTGAGAGTGTTTTAATTCATTCTGATGTGTCCCTCTGTGTCTATCTTAGACAATGGTGAAGTTTTTGTTGTTCTATGCTGGAGATCTGGCCAATGTTTTCTTCATCGTCACCGTGGGAACTGGACTTTACTGGCTCATTTTCTACAAGGTTGGTCCAGTTCAATTTTGTATAGTTTTGCCCCTCTGTTCTTCTGTTTCGATCTATTGTCTGCTTTATATTCCTTAATCTGTTTTACTCTCTCCGTTTGGTCTTTCAACTCCCTTTTTCATTCTTACCTTTTTTCCTTTCTGCATTCATTAGACATTTAAGGCAAGTCTTTTTTTTCTTCTTTTTCTACTTGGCTGAAGCATTTCTGTCTGAATGCACGTCATTGTGATTACCATCTGCCTACTCTGTCTTGTACTAATGTTTGACTGGTTTCTGTCTCTGTAGGCACAACAGTTTGTGTCCGTGTTGTTGCCGCTGCCTGTACAAGAGGAGCAGTTTGTGACGTACATCGGCTGTGCCTTTGCGCTTAAGGTGTGGCCGCGACTTCAGCAGCAAAAAAAAGCACTTCTGGTGTTAAAAGCTAGACAGTGAGGGCTGGCACAGGACACTAAATGTCTTATTTTTTCCCTCTGTTTCATTTCAGGCTGTTCAGTTTCTCCATAAGCTGATCCTTCAGGTGTCAGTGGATGTTTTCCTCATTGACTGGGAGAGACCCCGAAACAAAGGGAGCAGGAATCTACCTGGTACAATACAGGGCTTCACGTTGTTGCAGACTACACAGGAAGTCACTGCCTGACTGACTGTTTCAATCCCTTTTGCTCTGGTCGCTGCATTTTCAGGCGTCGGTGATCCGAAGCGGGACCCTGCACCAGTCAGCATCTGGAGAACCTACTTTGTGGCCAACGAATGGAATGAGATCCAGACCACCCGCAAAATCAACCCGACCTTTCAGATTATGGCTGTGCTTTTCTTTCTCGAGGTGCCTCTTGGATTAACACATTTCCCAGTTTATGTTCTTCTATTTCCCTGCTGATGCCCTGCCTGTCGTTCAGGTGTTGCGGTTCTCGAACCTCTCCCTCAGGGACCCCTGGTCGGACCTGGAGCGCCCCCCTCAGGCATACGTCCCCTCTTACAGTCTGATTCTGCGCTATGGGCTGGCAGCCACACTGTGGCTGTGCATTGGATGCCTGCAGGTACATCAGCCACTGTTCTGCTTCTTTCACTTCCTGTCTTATCTCCTCAAGAAATTACAAAAAATGTGAGCTTGTGAGCACTTCTTTAAACCCCTTTCTCCCCCAACAGGTGATTTACTTCACTGTGTTTCACGAGCACTTTGTGGAAGACAAAATTTGTCAGTTTGTTGATCTTTGCTCCATCAGTAACGTGAGTGAAAATGCGACTGACATGTTTCACAGTTTCTCTGTGTGGGGGGAAAAAACATCTTACACCAGCAGATCTTGTACACGTTTATTCTAGATCTCCGTGCTGCTGTTATCTCACCGCTGTTTTGGCTACTACATCCACGGGCGTTCCGTTCACGGACACGCAGACACAAACATGGAGGAAATGAACAACAATCTAAAGAGAGAGGCGGTAAGGGAGCAAATGCCCTTTTAACGGGCACGGCTGAATAATTTCCTCATTTGATTCAGTTGCATCACTCCATCACCTCTGTCTTTTCCCTGTCCCAGGAGTCTCTGTGTGGACAGAGAGGTCTTCTTCCCAACACTGACATTCAGACCTTTCAGGTGTCCCTTACCACACATGTGCGCTCACATTACGACAGGATACGGGAGCCGTTCTACAGGGTACCACCCTCCACACCCCGGGCGTATAAATCAGTGTTTCTCAACTGGTGGGTAGCGACTCAAAAGTGGGTCGCGACCCTGTTTTGATTGGGTTGTGCCTTTGTGGGCAGTTTCTCTTTTCTTTTAAATACATATATATATATTTATATGGAAAATGTTGGGCGTTTATTTCGTAGGACACACAATTCAATTCAACAATTTCAATAATTTGTTCACTAGGCATCATAAAAAGTGGGCCAGCCTTTTTATTTTTGTGGAGGTAAAAAAAAGTGCTGTGGAATAAATTTGGGTCGCGACTTCATGATAATTGAAAGCGTGTGGCGTCCTGAGACTCCACCAGTTGAGAACCACCCTTATGAATTATTGCCAACTAGAAAGAGGAATCCATTCTTTTATTTTCACTGTGTACTGTGTCTCCAGAGAAATGGGCCGTCTCGGCTGATGGACGCAGGCTCGGCTCACCAGTTTGACCAGAATACCAGAGCCTACCACAACATCAACCACTTTCTGGGATCAGTCATTGACCATGTCGGTGCAGATTATTGTACATTTGCACCGCTTGCAAATTATCTAGATGTTGAGCCCAATTTTTTACATATGGTTGCTGCCTCTCCTTAGGCCTACCCCGAAATGGACTATATAGTGAAGGACAAGCTGATGCTGGAGAGGGTCATAGGAATGGAGTTCCTTGAACCCATAGAAAAAAGCATATTTTACAACGGTAATGACCTCCAACGCTGCTGTATGTTTGCACCCACGCCGCCTGCGCCTGCATGTATCACATGTTTGCGTTTCTCCTGGCAGACAAGGCTCACTCGTTCAGCGATGTGCTCTTTTACGGAAACGAGGCCACGCTGCTGATCTTTGACACGCTGTTCTTCTGCGTCGTCGACCTCGGATCGCAGAGTTTCGTGCTCGCATCTGTGCTCACGTTCGCGCAGCAAATGGTCAGTATTTGTCACGCACACCTTCTGCTGTGATCAAAAGGGCCACATGCGAGTGTTTTTTCATGTCTTGCGTGCAGATATTCCGCTCGATCCGTCACCGCTTGGGAAGGAGGAACCTCGCCAATAAGACTCTGGTGGATCCCAGATTTCTGATATGATTTTTCCTGCCTGCCATCATCTCAGTCGTGTTTGGCCAGCCTGGTAGTGGCCATGAATGTACAATTCGTCTAGACTGAGCACCTATTGGCACAAGAGTGCACCACTGATACGTGTCTGTCAACCACTTCTGGTCGGTAAAACTCACTGACATCTGTTAGGAATCGGTCTTGTGCGAAAGCCCTTGACGTTTGCCACTGATGTTCCCAAACTTGTCTTAACTTTCAGGAAAACTGTTTTTTAATTTTAACAACTATTGCAGCTCTTTTTGAACATTTGTAGAGTTTTTCCACAACTGATATTTGGTGTACATATGATCTTTTTTTTTTAATTATTAAAAGATTTTTGATATGTTTTTGGTTTCTGTGTTTTGTGATCACGTCAGCACAAACTGCATCTCCATATTTCTTTGATATAATGTCACAATGGCATTTTTAATGCCTGAAAAACATATTCTAACAACTCCACTCAGGCCTCGTTATGGTAAGATAAAGTATCCTTAAAAGATTATGCCAAAACTTTGGCACCAAACTACTTTTTATTTTTCAACTTTTGAAAAATTACCCTCCTGCTATGTTCATTTGTCAGGAACAGCAGTGTGTGTGTGTGTGTGTGTGTGTGTGTGTGTGTGTGTGTGTGTGTGTGTGTGTGTGTGTGTGTGTGTGTGTGTGTGTGTGTGTGTGATTAGGGTGAAATATGTCTCACAGTTGCAAAGAAAGAAAGTCTGACATTTCTGACATCCTTTTTCCTCCAGTTTTACTGCTGGGTCAAATTGACCCGCGAACAGTATCTATGTGATATGAACATGCAGGGGGTGGTTGCAAATATGTGAGATAAACCATATTATATAAACCATATATTGAATGTTGATTACACTAATTAAGGCAAGCAGAAGAAGTAAGAAGTTTCATACTGAAAAAATACATATATAATACTATTTTTCCTAGATCCTCAAACTTTAAAACGGGTCAATTTGACCTGTAACATAACAGGAAGTTTAGATAAATAATAACACTAATAATAATGGACAATATTTCTTCTGGTAATGTGCCACTATAGTTTCAGTTGTTACTCTGTCACTTATTTTAATACTTTTTAGAATTTTATTTTATTTTTATTTTTATTCGATGCCCTATTGCTGCTATACTTACACTGTTTCTGTGACTTTGGAGCTATCTGGCACGAGAATTTCCTTCGGGATTAATAAAGTTTATCTTATCTTATATTTAGATTGAGAGTAGTCTTTAGTTTGACATTTCAAGATCACATCAGTATACTTTTATAGCTGTTCATTATTAAAGTGCAAACACATTCATTTAGATCACAGTTCATTGTGATTCATTTCTAAATAAAGCTGCCTTGCATTCAGTGTTTTAATGTAAAAGTATGATACCAAAATAATAATTAAAAAAAAAAAAAAAAAAAAAAAAAAAACTTCAAATGATGCAGGGAGCAGAGCGGCTGTTAACGTGTCCCACATTGACTTCCCTGTCACGTCAAGTCTATGGGCCCGGGATAATAAAAGACTTGGCTCGCCTCATTTTTTATTTATTTTTTTATTATTTTTTTTTTTCCCGTACGTGCCTTTGCAGCTGGTGTGACGTCAGCGCGGTTGTCGGGGGATCAGCCAATTAGCGCTTGGCTTCCTTGTGCGGCGCCCCAGAACGACACAGACCGGAGGGGTCGCTTCCCACTGCTGTCTGTCATGAAGGACTATAACTTCTTCGCTTTCGCCGGTTAAGGTGAGAATCCTTCGCTTCTCCGTCTTTCATTTAGCTCCCTTCTTTAAGCTGTGGCCGCTTTGCCCTCCAACGACCAGACATGATCCAGGTTGACGGCGGCTGATGGGCGTAACTTCAGCCAGACACAGCTAGCCGTGACTGTTAGCACGGTCGGTCACTGCGTTCTGGTTGACCGGGAGAAACCGCCGTGGAATTGTCAGTAATATTTTGTCACTTGTCTGTTCGCCTTCACTCAGCCTGTCACTGACTGACTGTCATTTGCCTTGTCCTCGCTACTAGTCACGTTCCAACGCTGCCAGTAAAGCGCCAACTGGAAGCTAGTTAATGACAACAAACATGGCAACTTTCGGGACATTCTCAAACGCCTCACGTAAAAAGCTTGACGTAGCTTAATGACCAAAAAGAGCCATCAACCATCACCTAAATTCAAAAACCAAAACGATCAACCTTATTTTATGGATAGTGTTCACGTTAAGCCTTTTCCTCTCCATAGGCGCTCAATGTACAGAACATGCTTAACGCCGACAGTATGCATAAAACAGGAGTTATCATTTTGGGTTTTTTCGGAGAGGTGAAAGTGGGCATGACTAGAGATGTCCACACGAAATTTGGCGATGATTGATCGCTGTTTTTGGTCATTGAGCAACGTTCAGCTTTTTACGATAAACGTTTCAGAATATCCCCAACTTTCTTGCGGCGGTGTGATTCTGGGACGGAATTTTGGCTCCGAGTGTTTCTCTCTTCTCTGACTCATCCAAGGCTTATAATTTGGAAGAAGACTTATGATCCTCACACACCCACACCCACACGTTAACAGTGTTGTGTCGAAATGTGTCCACTCGCGTTGTCGTACTCGAGATTGGTCTCAAGACCCTTTTCAAGAGCACTTTTGAAGGGTCTTGTCTCGAACTCAGTCAGAGGAATTTTTACTGGGCCTTGTCTCAGTCTCGTGCTGGACGGACTCGGGATTTTTGATCAAGACCAGTCAAGACTCAGCCAACACTACAGTGACAGATAACGGGGAAAAAATCCATGCTGTTTTACGCTCTGTTTGTGACACCCAGAGTTGCTGTTCGATTTAGAAGGAAACTCGAATTTAGAAAAGATACTCGTTGTTGTTATTTGTCTTTGATATAGAAAGTCTTGGTCTTGTCTTGACCTCGAAACTCTCTGGTCTTAGAAATGTCTCGGTCTCACTTGCTGCGGTCATGACTACAACACCAGTGTCCCCCTCCTCTTCCTCCTTCCTCAGATCCGGACGGATCCCAGGAGATTTGGCCGCAGAGTGGCTTCTCTGGTTTGCTTCATTGAAGCGGTGAGAAGAAGAGATTCCACTGGGGTTTTGTAGGGGTGAATACGCATCGAGCATCCAGTTCACCAGGTCGCGACCTGAGATGTCTCAGGATCTAAATGTCAGGGCTGAATTCTTGCTGGGGTTATTTTAAGCAGAGCTCGCTGTCCCGTGTGACCTCAGCAGGGCAGAGGGAAGCTGTTGCTTCACTGCAGCTCCTGCTGCTGCAGTGTGTTGATAGGCACCCGGTCTGTGGTAAACTGGTTCAACTAGCAGGCCAAGCCGGTGAGACTGTGACATGTCATTGTCATTACTGCACACAGGCCAAGGCAGAGCTCCTGGCCGGCTTGTTGGATTTTTTCTTCTTCCTCATACCTGGAAGATTCCATTTCAAGTGCCAATAAATTAATTGGCAGTGACATTTTAATGCACTTGCTTCCTCGTAAAATACTCTTCAGTAGCCTGTCAAAGGTCCTATAGCTGAGTAGTACCAGTCCTGTGTTCTTAATTAGACTGGGATGATAACTCCAGTTACACCAGCAGCAGAATTAGTGGCCAACTGTCTTAAAAAAAATAAATAAAAAAAAAATCATTTTTAAATTTACCTGCTTTCAACTTTTTATACATGTTATCCTGTGTAATACCCGTATACTTAACAGTGTTTAAAAGACAAACAATGCATGGGCATAGAGGCTCATTATTGGTTGTTTTTTTTGTTTGTTTGTTTTAAATATTGGTATAAACTGTTTAATGCAAAAGCTCGACCATCCCGAGCGCCCAATGATGTGGTGCCACCTGGCAGAGATCCAGTTTCTTCACAACGAAATAGTCAATTCAATGGTCAATTTGTTTCACACACTGATCTCATAGAATTGGAAGTGAATAGCCCAGTGTTTTTTTACACACACAGACTAGACACACAAACTTGCATTTTGGCTTTTCCATGATCTCATTTGTTTTCCCCTGCTCTCGTCATCACATCCAGCTCTGGAGCGTCACTGCGCAGCCTGTCTGTTCCGGCCTTGTTTGCTCAATAGTGACCAGCTTCACACTTTGTTCCCTTTAGATTTGTGCCCCCCGATAACATCTGTTTTCAGCTCTTCCCTCCACGGCCGCGTGTTTGCTCACATCAGAGTAATGATGCCTGTCTTTGTGCCTGCAGCTCACCTCCAGCCATGCCTGTGACGTCTCAGCTGCTCAGGTGCCTGCCTCGCGCCAAGCTGCTGGCCTGCAGTCTGTTACCGTGCCAGCAGCACCATTCCACCTCGCGGTGGTCCTCCTCCCGCGGCTGGCCACGCCACCTCCAGGCGAGAAGTTACCACTCCACCCCGCCCCTCCAGAGCTACATCCTCACACCCCCGCAGGTCAACTCCATCCTGAAGGCCAACGAGTACAGCTTCAAGGTCCGTACGCTCGTTTGTGCAATGAAAATAATTCACTCTTTCCGCGCCTGCCACTTAAGTTTTTTTAAGTCTAAAGTTTTGACTTTGCAGGTGCCTGAATTTGATGGCAAGAATCTGTCATCGGTGCTGGGTTTCGAGAGCAATCACCTGCCGGCGAACGCGCCAATAGAAGACCGTCGAAGTGCAGCGACGTGCCTGCAGACACGAGGAATGCTGCTGGGTGTGTTCGATGGCCATGCCGGCTGTGCCTGTGCACAGGTAGGAGAAGGAAGGGTGCAATTCAAGGTCATTTAACCCGGGGCGTTTTAAATTCTTTGCCAAGAAATGCAAGAAACACCCAGAGGTCTAATTACATCAGTAGCAGTAATAGAGGTGTAATAGCAATAAAAATATTCATCTCAAAGTTTATCTTCTCAAAAAAAAATCACACTTTTTGTCTAACTCCTCGTCTTTTTCCCTCTGGCATCACAAATAAGTTAAAACACCGTCCTTGTAGTTTTCCTCTTTTCTAATTACTGATGTTTTCCCTGCTGAACCCATTTACTGGATACACGAATAAGTAAGAATAAGAAGAACATTCTGTGTTGCTGTCACTTCCTCGGTGCACGGTGAAACACTAGTGAAGGTCGTGATATTTGATTTTCTTGCTCTAGGTGACAGCGACTCTCGCTAGACTGATTATTAGTGTAGCGTAACATTGCTTGCAACGCAAACACAAGAATGAAATCCAGTTTGGAAGAGTTTTAAATTGGAAAATCTGACAGAAGTGTGTAGCAGCATTTCATTTGAGTGGCAACACAATAAATCTGAACACTGATCTGCTCGGTGAAAACTGCAGTTTTGACATCAATTAATCCTCCAACAATGTATTAGAAGTTATGTAGTGAGACTTTTAATGAATTTAGCTCATATGTCATTTTATCATATCTGGGTCTAGTTTCTAGTGGCTGTAAGCTGCAACATAAGTTATTTATTTACTCCTGCCCAACACAAACAACCAGAAGAGAAACTAATATTCCTCATGTTTGCTACACTTTGTTCACCGTAAAGGGTAGATGGGCAGCGTACAATATAGACTGCAGTCATGTTGTAAAAACGTACTTTGTGCAGCGGCAGATAAGATACGCATCTAGAAATGCAGGGACATTTTTTCTTGACTTTCTTGGTTTCTTGACAGTATTTCAGATCTGTCGGTTGTTTTGCTCCCTCGTCTCCTCCAGGCCCTGAGTGAGAGGTTGTTTTACTACATTGCTGTGTCTCTGCTGCCCCACGACACCCTGTGTGAGCTGGAGGCAGCGGTGGAGGCCGGCAGGGCCCTCAGTCCCATCCTGCAGTGGCACAAACACCCCAACGACTACTTCAGCAGGGAGGCTCAGAGCCTCTACTTCAACAGCCTCCGCACCTACTGGCAGGAGTTAATTGACCTCACCAGGTATGGATGTACATATTTAGGGTCTAGAAGGCTCACGGTGCCGTTGCCAGTCTCTGATTTCAGCTTCAGACTCTTTATGTTTTCCCTTCAGCCCTGGTGAGGTCCCAGACACACGCGAGGCCCTGCTGAATGCGTTCAAGAGGCTGGATAATGACATCTCGCTGGAGGCTCAGGTGAGGGCCTTCTGCTGACTTCATGGAACACTTTTCACGCTTGGTCTGCCTCTTGAACTTCCCACGAGTAAATATACTGAAGGAGTTTTGTTTTGTTTTTTCTTTCAGTTAGTTCAATTTGAAATTGTAGCCTCTCGAGTTTTACTTTTTTTCACTAATTTTTCAGAAATGATCAAAAATGTTTGTTGTTTTTTTTTTTAAAATGACCACATTTGGACCCTTTTACTGGTGATGTGACTCGAGATTGGTCTTGGTCTCGTCTCGCACTAGGAGGCATTTTTACTGGGTCTTGTCTCGTTCTTGGACTGGACGAACTTCGGAGTTTTGATCAAGACTGGTCAAGACTCAGCCAGCACTACAACAACACGATAATAACAGAAAATAATCCAGCTGCTTCCTTCTTTTGCTCTGTTTGACACCTAGAGTGGCACAGCCCACTTATTCCTGGTTAATTTTTATTTTATGAAGCAAAGTTGTTGTTGTTTTGTTTTTTTTTTCAAATGGTTGGCAAAGCAGCAAAACTAAATTTAGCAAATTATTGAAAGATACCTTAGTGAAAACAAATGTTGCTGTTCCATTTATGCAGAAGCAAAACTTGAATTGAAAAAAATACGCTTTATTTGTTCTTATTTGTTTTATTTTCTTTGATATATAAAGTCTTGGTCTTGTCTTGGTCTTGATACTCTCTTGTCTTGATAAGGTTTTGGTCTCGGTTGCTGCGGTCTTGACTACAGCACTACCTTTTACAACGACAACAAAAATTGTGTCATCATGTTAACATCCAATAGTGAAAAAAAAGATTACATAAAAACATTAATAATTGATATTCTTGCTGGACATAACTGACTGAAAAAAGAGTTTAAATCCAATCGTTAATGTGCTCTCAGTCACGGCTGGAATGTTCTAAATGCTGTAAATTTTACATACAAACTCTCCAATTTTGGCCGCAGTTCAAAAACGTCAGAATCCAAATTTAAAACTTTTATGGACTGCACCCGAGCTCCGGTGTCGTCGCCTCTGTAACTGAAACCAAAGTGTCCCATCAGATGACCGACTGAGTTCCTTCACTGCGCAGGTTGGAGACCCCAACGCCTACCTGCACTACTGGGTGCTGCGGGTGGCCTTCTCCGGAGCGACGGCGTGCGTGGCCCACGTGGACGGCTCCGACTTGTAGGCAGAGTGAACACGTTTACGTGCGTGAACAGATTTTCCGTCGGCCATCGTAACGGCGTCCGTCTCTCTCCTGCGTGTAGGTATATTGCCAATGCAGGAGACGCCCGGGCCGTGCTGGGCGTTCAGGAGGAGGACGGCTCGTTCAGCGCGCACACGCTCTCCAACGACCACAACGCCCAGAATGAAGAGGAGGTATCTCGCATACGGGGAGAGCACCCTCCCTCAGAGAGGAAGACGGTGATACGACAGGTCCGTTCCGCCCGAGTTTGGCACAGTGTGGACATTTTCAGTACCCGCTTCTTCCCGAGCTCAGGGTCACGGGGGTCTGCTGGAGCCTATCCCAGCTGTCATAGGGTGAAGGCAGGGTGACACCCTGGACAAGTGGTCACTTCATCGCAGGGCCACATAGAGACAAACAACCGTTCACATTCACATACACACATACGGACAATTTAGAGGTTCCAGTTCGCCTCACGTGCATGTTTTTGGAGTGTGGGAGGAAGTCAGAGAACCCGGAGAGAACCCACACAGACACAGGGAGAACATGCAAACTCCGCACAGAAAGGTCCCAGGCCCGGAATCGAACCCACAACCTTCTAGCTGTGAAGCAGTCCAGCTTACTAGAAATAAATCAATCAATAACCCCCTCCCTTCCTCCCTGCCTCCCTCCTTCTGCCCACCTCAGGACCGGCTGCTCGGCCTCCTCATGCCGTTCCGTGCGTTCGGGGACGTCAAGTTCAAGTGGAGCATCGATCTGCAGACGCGAGTGTTGGAATCTGGGCCCGATCAGCTGCATGAAAACGAGCACACCAAGTTCATCCCTCCCAACTATCACACCCCCCCGTACCTCACCGCCGAGCCCGAGATCACCCACCACAAGCTGCGGCCGCAGGATCGTTTCATGGTGAGAGGCCACTGCCAGTTTTCTTAAAGCGTCAGGAAAGAGGAAGTGGAGGCGCCTGACTGGCACATACTTGTTTTAGTGTGTGTGGCAGGACCGCAATCAATGCCACAACAGTAAAATTATTATTGGGATGTGCACTCCCACTTTTCAGTGGTGAATGTCAAGTCAACTTATTACAGTCTGAAATATAGAATCCATCCATCAATTTTCAATACCTGCTTCCTCCTGCACTCAGGGTTGCGGGGCTAAAATATATATTATAATAATGTACATATAGATTAAGAATTCATTAGTGGAATTGATAGTTTATTTTCATTTACAATGTAAAAATAACAAAATTGTGTGCAATCAACTGACAATAAAGACGAGAGAAAAAAACGTACAAACAAATTTGCTTGATGAATACTTACTAATAAAGTAACTCTGTACATAAAAAAAAGAGCAGGCTGAAGCTGAGACTCATTTTTACCTTTCCTGCACATCTATTATACATTATATTTAATACAACCAGGGACTGATAAATGGCCCTTGGTCTTTTCACTTACATGTGCAGTGTCTCAGTTAAACCACTAGGGGTGTGTAAATGAAAAGAAAACGCACCAAATCACAGCCTGTCGTGAAATTTGTGGTTTCACTCCAGAATCAAGTGAGAGATAAAACAAGACAACACACAACAGTGATTTTCTCTGGATTTTAACATTGTTGCCTGTTTTCAGCATTCAAATCAAGTTAAAGATTAAGTTTGTGATTGACAGGTGATTGGCTCTGACGGCCTCTGGGAGACGCTCCACAGACAGGAAGTGGTTCGAATCGTCGGGGAGTTTCTGACGGGAGTGCACCAGCGCCAGCCTCTGAAGGTGGGCGGCTACCGGGTCACGCTGGGACAGATGCAGGGCCTGCTGGAGGAGAGGAAGGCGCGCGCCTCCTCCGCCTTTGAGGACCAGAACTCGGCGACCCACCTGATTCGCCACGCGGTGGGCAACAACGAGTTTGGCACCATCGACCACGAGAGGCTCTCCAAAATGCTGTCGCTGCCCGAGGAACTGGCTCGCATGTACCGCGACGACATCACCATCATCATCACCCAGTTCAACCCACATGTGATCGGAACACAGAGGCAGGAGGGCCAGTCCTGAATCCTCCACAGACATTCACTGTTGTTGTCTTGGAAGTACACACACACACACACACACACACACACACACACACACACACACACACACACACACTCTGTTCCTCTGCATGTGTGGACTGACACACAAGCACACAAGCAAGCTACGCTAACATCGCTCCACATATCTGAAGTTTTATTCATTATTTCAAATGTATTTATGTAAAGAGTTTGCACACTTGTACGCAGCGCTTGACAACTTGCAGATCCCTATGAAGTCAAGAACGTCCCGTTTAAATTGGACGTTATGCATCCTCGTGTTCAATTTACACACAAACACACACACTTGGCTGCA